>NC_071616.1:35300093-35603124 GCF_014839835.1 Dryobates pubescens
AATTTTGTTGCAATTGTCTATCTGGTTTCCATTCAGCGTCATTTTTGTGTTATCGGGGAATGCCTTATGTGAATTGCAGATAAGCCTGGCTGGTGCTTATGGCACCATTTGTTGGCTTAGGTGCAATGCTATGAAAACTTGGCTTTAAAAGCAGCATAAGTACTGCATTTGCATATCCTTGTGCCCCAGGCTAATGCTTACAAAGCTGTCATTATGACCTTCACTTGTAGTATTAATTTGCAATATGATGAAACCTTGGATTCTCAAAGCACATGTACCAAGGTGCTGCACCCCAAGGGAGGATTTTATTCTTTCCTGATTTTGCTCTCTCCTGAAATTGCTGTGCCTTTCAAGCTTCTAGGATACCACTGATACTTAGATTTCTTCATCATAGAATCACAGAACATTAAGGGTTAAAAGGGACCTCCAGAGATGATTGAGTCCAACCCCCTGCCAAAGCAGCATCACCTAAAGTGGTCTGCACAGGAATGCATCCAGATGGGTCTTGAAAGTCTCAAGAGGAGACTCCACAGCCTCTGTGGGCAGCCTGTTCTAGTGCTCCATCACTCTCACTGTAAAGAAGTTTCTCTTCATATTGAGGTGAAATCTTGTATGTTCAAGTTTGTATCCGTTGTTCCTTGTCTTGTTACTGTGCACCGCTGAAAAGAGCTTGGCCCCATCCACTGGACACCTGCCCCTCAGATATTTATAGTCATTGATGAGATCTCCTCTCAATCTTATCAAGACAAAACATCCCCAGGTCTCTCAGTCTCTCTTCACACAGGAGATGCTCAAGTCCCCTAATCATCCTTGTGGCAATCCAGCAAATCCCTGTCTCTCTTGAACTGGGGAGCCCAAAATTGGACACAATATTCCAGGTGTGGTCTCACCAGGGCAGAGTAGAGGGGGAGAAGATATCACCTCACTGACAGAGGATATGTTCTGGGCTAAAATCCACAGGAATTGAGCTGTGTAGGATTTTCTAGCCCCATGTTCAAATGAATTCAGATAAAAGAACATTCTGCTTGGCCTCCTGCATTGGAAAGAGCATAACCTTTGCGTAACCTTACTCTGAACGTTGCTCAAAGAATCAACTCTCTCAGAATATTTTTCCTCCAAATAAGGCTGTTCCATCTCAGGCTGATATTCTTAGAGTCTCTTACAGCTAAAAAGAGTGTTGGACCTTAAATAGGATGAGAACTTGATGAAAAAAATAATAATACCCTCTGAAGGTCATTTAAAGGTGACAGTGATTGCTTCCAGTAGTAGGATGCTATTGCGGCACAGCCCTGTGGCTGTACGTGCCAAAATTTTGAAGTAGTATGGATTTTGATAAATTTCTTTCCCCCCTTCCTTCCCAAATGATTTTGGTTTTTTTAAACTTTGAAGTGGAAAAAAAAAAACCCCACACCAAAATTTCATTTCCATGAGAAGTGGTCTTTTTGCTATCATCTCTCCTCTCCATCTGAAGTACCACACTGCAGACAGATTTAGGGAGAAAACAAACTCAAACCCAACCTCCAAACCAACCAGGCAGACCATCATGTCCTGTATAGCCACTCCAGAAGTGGTCTTCCAAACTTCAAAAGGCAGTACCAGTTTATAAATTCACATTGACCCTACCATTTCTCTTTCTCATGTTCTCAAATGCATGGGTCATGAGAACCTCTTGGTGGGGTTAGGATTACTGAGGAAACAGACAATCTAGTTACAATTTATCCCAAAATAACACTTCCTGCCTGTTGTATTCCGAGGAGGATGGTTTACTAGGGGAGGGGTTCCTTGAATTCTTGTTGATTTTTAAGACATCCTTTTTTCTTATCATAATCCATTAGATTCAGGGCACTTGACAGTTAAATCACTCCAAACTCAATTTTTGCTGTTGGCTTGTAGGATCATACTTTCATTGTGTATCTTGGTGGTGTCAAACTCTTGTGGGTGATTGTCTTTGTCTCACCAGTTGAGCTCGTTACTCTTCCTGCTTTGTCAGCTTGAGTTTCAAAATAAAACATGCTCTATCTGATCAGCAGTCTCAGGTGAGGTTGGACTCTAAGCCCAGGCATACCTGCTTGAGTTGGTATAATGACTCATTTCCAGACTCTGGAAAAAAAACAGCCTTCTTTTCAGTGGTGCCCAGAGACAGCACAAGAGGTAATGGGCACAAACTTGAACATCTAAACATGAGGAAGAACTTCTTTATGTTGAGGGTAGTGGAGCAGTGGAAGAGGCTGCCTAGAGAGGCAGTAGAGTCTCCATCTCTGGCCTCAATTCAAAACCCCCCTGGATGCTGTCCTGTGCAACCTGCTCTGGGTGATCCTACTCCATCAGAGGGGCTGCGCTAGATGATCTCCAGAGGTCCCTTCCAGTCCCTGTCATTCTGTGATTCTCTGCTTCTAGCCAAGAACCTTGGCTGAAATCTCTGTTGTTTCCAAGGTCACATAATGTGTTTGAATTACTGCAGCAAAGCCACATTCTCAAGCGACGATGGCTAAGAGTTGAAAATGCTGAAAAAGATCTCAGTAGGTGATAATGAGCCATAACAAGTCCGTCAGGTATTGATCTTCTAGTGTGTCAGAGATTCTGTTTGATCTCACTTCTCCCACCCCCCTATGAGTGATGTAGCAGTGGGTTTCAGATGCTTTTAGATAATTATTTCAATTTTGTGTCATGAGTCAGGATCCTATTATATTGCTACAAGTACTCTCATGCATATCACCACTTAATAATACAGTACTCTCCATGTGATCTCATATATGAAGGAAGTTCCCAAATGTATTTGTCAATACCTAGATGCTTTATTCTATTGTCAAAGTGACCAGTTGGTTAGTGATTCAGCCTTGAAACCCATTTTGTTCCTGGAACAGTACAAGACACTGAGATCGAAGGAGGATAGAGCTGTGTAGCTACTTCAAGAAACGAATGATTTTCCAGCTGTAGCTTTATACTAACTGAGCTATTACCCCTGTTAAGCTCACTTGATAAAGAGCCTTCAGAGAAGACTTGGCACAATGAAATAATGCAGAACTATCCTGAAGTACAGGAATGTGAAAGAAATAATTGCCCCACCCTACACCTTAGCTCGTGGAAATCATATTCCTTCTTTCTGTCTTTGCTGTCTTTGTGACTCCCTGGAGCAGTGATCACTGGCTAAATCCAGCTTGGTTTTCATCATCAAAATGATGGCTTCTAGTATCTTTGTGCCTTTTGGGCATGTCTAGAGAAAAGGAGGCTGAGGGGAGGCATTGTCACTCTCTACAGCTACCTGAAGATCCTGAAGTGAGGAGGGGGCCAGCCTCTTCTCCTTGATAACAAGAAACAGGACTAGAGGAAATTATTACAAGTCGTGCCAGGGCAAGTTTAGGCTGGATATTAGGAAATGTTTCTTCACTGTAAGGGCTATCAGACATTGGAATGGTTTGCCCAGCGCAGCGGTGGAGTCATCCTCCCTGGAGGTGTTCAAGCAGTGTGTGGACCTGGCAGTTAGGGACATTGTTTCATCTTGGCCTTTCAGTACTGGGTCAAGGGTTGGAGTGGGTGATCTTCAGGGTCTATTCCAACCAGATATATTCTGTGATTATGCACAGGCAGATCAGAGGAAAGCTTAAGTGAACTGTCTGCCTTGAAGTAGTCACTTTCAGGCTCTTTCCTATACGGTTGGTGGTATGCAGCTGCAAAGGGATGGACCTAGAGGTTCTTTTACTCCAAACTTAAAGAAGAAAGTTGCTAAGTCATTAATATAGGAAGGCAAAGAAAAAAGTACTCTTCCTGCAGTCAAGCATTTTAAGTAAAAGCTTGTTAGTGGCCATTTGTTTGAGTTGTTATTAAAAAGCTGGCATAAATGCTCCCAGGTTGGCTTTGGTGGTGCAAACGTGAGGCAGCATAATTTGGTCAGATAATCTGTCTTGCTTATCGTATCACCAGAAATGAAATACCTCTCAACATATTTGCATTTCTCCTGTGAAAAACAGGAAGAAATACTGTGCTGGCTCTTGCCTTTGTCATAAATTCTACTTTTTCCTTTTGCAGATTATTAAAATAGCTTTTTTTTCCTCTTATTTTTTTTTCCCAACAGCAGCCAATGAATTATGCATTACTCTCCTTAGTGAGTGTCAAACTTTCTTGTTATCGAGTAGCAATAAAGAAATCTCAGTATTTTGGAGCATTTTAAATAGGCTGGGAAAAAAAAATATATTCTTGTGTGCTCAACTGTCCTTGCTGTCACAGTCAGTCAGTGTGACATTCCTGTGTGTTATCCATTCAAGACAGTCACTTACTTTTCCTGAAAAACGTTGGAAGGGAAGCTAGAATTCAGGAAACGCTCATGCAAAGAAATCCTGCGGGATGTAAGTGCCGATAAGCTGTGCAGAAGAGAGGTACCATAATGGAGTTTATTTGCTGGAATTCAGGACAAAAAAATTGTGGGAAGTTCTAGCTGTAACCTCTCTGATAATGCAAATGCTGCTATGTTAAATGAATTTCTGAAGTACAGAATAAAATACGGCAGAGTACCAGAGTTTTCAAACTCTCTGCGTTTTCAGTAGAGCAATGCATACTGTTTGGTGCCAAAAAGCAGTTGCATGTTCCCTTGCTCTGCTAAGCTCTGAAGGCTGAATATGAATCTCTTGTAAAGATGATACGGCTATGAATTTCACAGAGGAGGTTATTGCATGTTTCGAGAGGGATGCTCTCCTCCATTATCCTGCAAGAGCTGGAAGGAGAGCCAAGGTATTTCAAGTCCCATTTTTGTTCAGAGAACAAGATCTCATTATGTCATTAGGAGCTCCCAGTTCAGTTTCTGTGTTGCTTTCATCATTACCTCTCCTATGTATTAAAATTCTTAGAGGCTTTAAAACTTGAAGCACGGCCTAATGCCACAATTATTTTTCCTAGCTGTGGTTTGTGGCTTTTAGTTTCTGTGAACTGCTAGAAAAGTTGAATGCAAATCAGCACCTAATTTTGAGGAAATCTGGAGGGCATGGTAGATTTACAGGCTGAGAAAGTTCAGAAATCACATCTAGCAGGTAGATTTTTGTGCTAGCTGATGACTATCTGGAGTTCAAAAGATTTTGCACTGGCATGGATATCCAGGATAAAAAACACTTTGGGTGGAATTGGTTTCAGGGCTTGTGATGAAGAGCTCTTGATCTTTTTATCTTGAGTTCTCTTTTTCCATTTCTAAATTACACCTGAATAACAGAATTAACTTACTCCTCTCCTTCTTGGTTTACTGTAATACACATTTTCCTTTGAGCACTCTCGCTGTTTTTCAGGACTTTGTCCCATTGTACCAGGACTTTGAAAATTTCTACAACAGAAACCTCTACATGCGCATTCGGGACAGCTGGAACCGTCCAATCTGCAGTGTGCCAGGGGCCAAAGTGGACATGATGGAGAGAGTTTCCCATGACTATAACTGGACCTTCACGTGAGTCAAAATTGAAGAACAGGCTTCAAACAGCTGTCTTGGAGTAGAGGGTCTGTAAGAGCAAGTTGCGCACTGTGAGGTTAAAGGAGCAGGGAATTGTGTGTGTTTTGAACCTTCCAGTGGCTTTAACCCGTAAGTACTGCGTCCAGATCTGGGCCACTCAGTTTAGGAAAGATGTTGACTTGCTGGAATGTGTCCAGAGAAGGGCAAGAAAGCTGGGGAGGGGTTTGGAGCACAAGCCCTATGAGGAGAGGCCGAGGGAGCTGCGGTTGCTTAGCCTGGAGAAGAGCAGGCTCAGAGGAGACCTTATTGCTGCCCACAGCTACCTGAAGGGAGGTTGTAGCCAGGTGGGGTTTGGTCTCTTCTCCCAGGACACAGTCTCACTACCACACACATCTGACCAACAAGCTGATTATATGCCTGTAATATTTTGGCTGTTTACATAGGCTCCTGACTGAGTTAAGATTTCATAGTCATATGCCTATAATAAAATTAATAGTTTGGGTTTGATAACCAGAACCTGGAGCAGGTACTTTGGATTGCACTGCTGACTGTATCTGTGTGTTGATTTAGAACCCGTCCTGACACTAGAAGTAAATATCTGAAACAGAATTTAACACAGTTGTTTTGAGTCAGTCTGTAGAAACAAAATCAGAAATGCAAGAAGAAGGATTCGTACAAGATGGAGACAACAGTGTTGTGAAGAGGTTTGCAGCACAGTACTTGCTGAAGCTAGTCATGTCTCTCCTTGGCTTTCAAGGGCAAAAGAATTAAAACTTTTTTTCTGCTAAAATTCTTCCTAAATTTCCTCCTCATGTATTGTTAGCACAGCAGTGCCAGATGTGTTTCCTTTATATGGTTGGAGGATATCCTGCTTGAGGGGCTGCCAGATTAATTGATCTAGAGATCTTAGTTTGTAATTGACAAGAAAGCTGTGTATTTCTGGGTTGGGGAGAGGGAAATGTCAGAGAAACAGCAAATGGGTCAAAAAGCCTCAAATCATTTTAGATATGTTCTTAATTCATCTTTTATTGTAAACTCTTCTGCAGTCTAGTGTGAGATGATAGGGTAGGGGTAGCGTTTTGGTCACTGATCAGTTTCATAATGAGGGGCACTGCTGGAATAATGTTTGGTTCTATTGATTTTTAACATTGCAGTGCATATTCTGGGAGACTGAAATAAGAGTCTTCTGGTGTAGTTACTTTTTATAATTTTTTTAATTGTGGGTGTCCTAACTTGTGGTGGTTTTGAAACAGGTACACGGGGAGAGTGATAAAGGACATCATTAATATGGGTTCCTACAACTACCTTGGATTTGCACAGAAGTCTGGGACTTGCCAAGAAGCAGCAGCTAAAGTTCTGTCCCAGTATGGAGCTGGGGTGTGCAGCACTAGGCAGGAGATGGGTAAGTTGGAGCAAGATAGAGTGCTCCCTCAATGTATGTTGTTTCAAAGTCTGTAATCTGATTGCAGGCCTTTGAAACATCATGTGTTCCAGCTTTTGAACCTTAGATTAATCAATATAGAAGTTTTTAACTTTAGTGAATTAAAAATTACTTGCTGGGTTTAGTTTACGTGGCATGGTAGTTGGTTCACTTATATTTTCCTAATTGGTATTTTTTTCAACACTCCCTTATAGGCTTTTAAACAAAGAGCAGTCTGGTTGGTGGGAATCTTTCTTGTAGAATATGGCAATATGGCTTCTCCTCACTCTGAATTTCGCATTTGTCTTCTATTCAGGAAACTTGGACAAACATGAGGAGCTGGAAAAGCTAGTTGCCAGGTTCCTAGGTGTGGAATCTGCAATGGCATATGGAATGGGGTTTGCAACCAACTCTATGAACATTCCTGCTTTAGTTGGCAAGGTATGGCTTCAGTACTTTCAAAAGTTCATCTAACAAAGATTCTGCTGGTTGGGGTTTCTAAAAATCTGTATGTTTGGTTTTGTATTCCTTCAGTGGTAACCCCTATCTATTCTCTATGGAAACTATAGATCACAGTATGCATCTCTAACTTCTGCAGAAATCGCTGTGGAAAACAGCATCCATGAGACCAGCACCAGTCCAGATCGTGCCCTCTTTCTGGGATAGAGCCTCGCATGTTGAGGCTTGTTTCCTCAGGCTACTAATTAGTGTATGAATTGGTTGCTAATTAACAGGCTGATTGGCTGAAGAAATTTTGATGCTCTTGAGACACTAAGAAATGGTTGTGTCAGTGAGAGACACCGATGAGCTGAATTGCATCTTGGTACATACAGAACTTCGTATCTTTGAGTGACAGGTGAAAAACCCTTCTTTGGAAGGAGCAAAATCCGAGTAGAAAAGAGACTTGCGAGAAGCAAAGTTAAACGTAGACTGGCCATGTCTGTTATGTGCCCCATAAACCAGTACACAACGCAGCCTGTGTGTCCTGCATCTCAAACTGTGTTCTTTTTTAGTTTTTGATAAGTGAAATGGAAGAGAGCTCTTTGTTAGCATCTTCTGATGCAAGTACTTGAACTGTTTCCTCCTTCTGAAAATGATTCACTGTTAGCCTACTACTATTACCCTATTGGAGTTCTTTGTCCCTGTGTAGTGTGTTTTCCTTCTGTTCATTTATTTTTCTAGTTCCTGAGATAATTTAGTAAATTCTTCCCTTGTGATATCTACAGTTTGTAACATTGCTGCCTTTTTCTTCCTGGTAGCTTTTCTTACTGGTAAATCTTTTCTTGACTAGCTGTAGTGTCTTCCTGGATGCTCTTCTGTTTGTAACGATGAAGCAACACTGTCTACATTATGCCTCTTTTATTTTGGTCTGCTTAAGTTTATAAATATCAGAAGCTTTCTGTAATGAAAGATGGTTCTGAAGTCCAATGCCAGAGAGAAATTCAATGATTCAGATTTAGTCTTTCTGGAGCCAAACACCTCCACAGTGCTATGATGCTGAACAATGTATGTTACTCCTGACATACCTTCTACTTGCATGTTTCTCCTGTCTTCCCACATCTTTCTCTCCAACAGAAAAATTATTTGTATTTTCTGTGAGATCTTTTGGACCCAGAACACACAGCTCAATATAGTTTAGACTACTGTCTGTTGTAAGTCAGTACAAATGGTCCATTACTGCAAAGTTGCTTAATCTTTTTTTCTGTATGGATCCCACTGTATATATTTAGTACCTTATGAGAATATCTGAGATGCCTGACTCAGCTCCTTAATTTCCATATTTTACAGCCATTGAGAGAATCTGAACAGTAATTTCCAAGGCCTGTAACATAACCTCTTTTCAGGCACATAACTTGCACATATACTAAACCATTCTTTCCATAAATGGCTAGTCTGTATTGTGTTAATGATGAGCATACTTGGATTTTTATGCACTTTTAATACAGAAGTAAGAAGCTTCTGCTCTTAATACTAGCAGTGCCATTATACTCAGGTGAATAATCCAAACAGAAAATGCCCTCTTCTGAAGAAAAGAGGTTTTTGTCAAATGAACCATTTTGCAGTTTAGGATGTTCACTAAATGCTTTTTATGGCTGCCTGAAGTTGCTTCTCACTACACTTTTGATTTCTTCGTTGTCTGCAAATAAGGACTCACATAAATCCTGAATTGTGGCACCACCTGGTACACAATTGGCTGCATGTGTGTAGCTTGGTTGGCAATGCTTTGTCAAGAGTCCTCAGTAAATCCTAGAGATTCCCATACCTGATTAGTGTCTGGGGCTTGCTCTCTTTATAACTGTTGTTTGTGTGTCTTTGCATGTCCTACATGCATTTTCAGGTGCAAAGCTACTTGGAACATGCATTTTTGGAGGTTTGGCAAATATAATTGTCTGCATTCAGCCAGAAGGAGTTTCTTTTGACAGTCACTGATATGATTTGAAGCTAATAATTATTCATATTGTATCCAGGCACCCATAATGTAATTTAATTAGCTCAAAACACTAACCACTGAAATGAAATTACTCACATATGTGTAATATTGGACCACTCATTCTGGCTGTGCTCTGCAAAATCCTTGAGCACTTGATTTATATTGCTACTAAATCCTTTTCTAAGAGTAACAAACATGACTTCACTATCCTAGAGATACAATTCTACTCCATAATCTAATCAGCATTGGTCAGCAAAAGAAATTCAAAAGCTTCATCAATGTTACCTAGTTGATCTTTATACACTATGCCTTGTGACCAGCAGCTTCTAGTAAGCAGATCCTGAAAAGAGGTATAGTTGGTGTGCATTGAAAGTTGTTTTTCAGCACTGCTGAAGCATCACTAAAAACAGGTCTTTCTGCACCTGGCAGTTTTCAGCAGGAGACTTGCTGATGGCAGCCAAGTTGTTGGCTTCCCAGTACAGTCACTGCCAAATATGCTGAGTTTAGGGCACAGATATTATGAGATTTGAGAATTACATAGTGAAATGTTGTTAGACTGTTTAAGGCTAAGCTAGACTCCAATTAGTGTCCGTCGTCTTCTCACATGTAAGATTGCTGATAAATGCAACCTAACACTGTAGTAGCAGCATCAGTGATTGCTATACTGTACCAGTGACTTCTTTGATCCTTTCCCCTCTTTCTAGTGGCAGACAATACTTCACTGTTTTAACTTCCTCTTCAGTTTTAAATTAACTTAGTCTAATTTAATGTCCTTCTCTGTTACAGGGGCATGCGAAGTCGCTCAGCGATTTTGTTAAACCTTTTCTCTACCAAAAGCTTGTACTTGTTTTTATGGAGAAGCTCCTTACAGCCTATTAATCATTTTATCTTTTTTTTTTTTTTTTTCCCCATTCATTTTCATGCATTTAATTTTTTTACATTTATTTATTTTCATTTTTCATTTCATATAAGAAGGATTCTAATCCCTGATTGTTGCATTCAGTTTTTGATACAGTATTGTTTAGCAGCAGTGCCCTCTGACATAGCATCTCCTTGTCTGGTGCAGTAGCTGCAAAGATCAAATGCTAGTTGAAGATTTCTGTGCTGCTTATGCTAAAGTCTGAAATACAATATTTCAGACATGTCTGAAAGGACAGTCTATGTCCTTGTAACAGCAGTTTGAACACTTGGGATTTAGTGCAATTTCTGGGGGAAGCCATTCCTGAGCTTTCCCAATATACAGAATATTTCTAGGTGCATTACAGTTCTAGTGGAGAATTCCCCTTTTTTTTGTGGAGAAAATAATCCTACTGTTTGTGGTACCTCCTTGTGTCAGAGGACATTGTGTGGGCAATGCTTTCACGGTTCCTTCTAGTAACTCTCATCGCAGAGATGTTCTTGACACTTCCTTCCACTAATTATTAATAGAGAAACATAGAACGAGTATGTGTTTAGTGTCAAATCTTCAGCACCTAGCCATGCCTTTAGGATTTTAAAGTTCACAGTATCACTTCTAGAGTTGCAGCAGATAGGCATAGTGGGCCAAAGTTATTTGGAAATATTATTGCTTTCTTACAGATTAATCCCCCAATATACATCTCTGTAGTCCAGTGATAACACTGTGCCTGAATGTTCACCATAACAGTTATTGACCTGTAGCCATTACTGCTCTCAAAACAGATGTATCCCCTTTTGATATTTGTCTAAGGATATATCTTGGACAAATTTAATTGCTTTTTGAAAATGCAAACAAATTAAATATAATGTTTAATGGCTTCAGAAAACTCCATTTCACTGCAGTTTTGTTTGCTACTTCCTGTCTCTTCTGTGTTGCCTCCACCTGCAGAGTACTTAATAATTCTGTTGATTAAAGAAAATTAGTCCCTTTGGAGCTGAGCACACATGGGTTGAGTCAGTGGTTACCTCCTAATGTAAGAAATAGTTCAACTTTGATAAGGTCTTTAATCTAGGACTTTGGTGGCCTGTTTCCTACCACTGCTGTAGACTTGCTGAATAAACTGTGGCAAGAACCTTCTCTTTTATGACAAGGTTACCCACTTGGTGGATGAGGGAACTTCAGTGAAGCTTTCGATAGTGTTCCCCACATCATCCTTGTGAAAAATCTGTCTGCCCTAGGCATGGATGGATGTACACTCCAATGGATCAAACATTGGCTGAGTGGCTCGGCCCAGAGAGTTGTGGTGAATGGATTTAAATCTAGTTGGTGACCAGTCACAAGTGGAGTTCCCCAGGGCTTAGTGCTGGGGGCACTTCTGTTTAATATCTTTACCAGTGATCTTGACAAGGAGATTAAGAGCATTCTCAGTAAGTTTGCAGGTGACACCAAGTTAGGTGGGAGTGTTGATCTGCTGGAAGTTAGGAAGACTCTTCACAAGGACCTAGATAGGCTGGCTGGCTGGAATCATATGGGCTTCAACAAGGCCAAGTGCTGGGTCCTGCACTTGCGTCACAACACACCCGTGCAATGCTACAGGCTTGGGGCAGACTAGCTGGAAATCTGCTTGTCAGAAAAAAGATCTGGAGGTGCTGGTTGACATACAATTGAATATGAACCAGCAATGTGCACAGGTGGCCAAGAGGGCAAACAGCATCCTGGCTTGTATCAGCAATAGTGTGGCCAGCAGGACTAGAGAGGTGATTGTCCCACTTGTACTCGACACAGGTGAAGCTGCACCTTGAGCAGTTTTGGGTGCTGCAGTGCAAGAGAAATGTTGAGGTGCTGGAGCAGGTCTGGATAAGGGTAATGAAGCTGCTGAAGGGTCTTGAGAGAGGGCTATCAAAGACTGGAACAGGCTGCCCAGGGAAGTGGTTGAATTCCTGGATCTATTTAAAAGCTGTCCAGATGTGGTACTCAAGGATATGGTGGCCCTGGTAGAGTTAGATAAGGGTTGGACTTGATGGTCTTTGAAGGTCTTTTCCTACCATAGCAATTCTGTGATTCTTTTTTGCCTGGCTGCTTAGGAGGATGAGTGCATCACCAGGAGATACTCAGGCAGATTCAGCTGTAGCACTTCTGGGAAAAGTGACATTTAAGTAGTTCTTTTAGTTAACAGCAGTCATGTATTTTTTATTTGCCATAGTAAGGCTGCACATTTTCTTAGCACACTAGCTGTTTTTATGTGGGAAGTATGTATTTATTTATTAAATGATCCATTAAGCATTTCAGAGCTGGAAAGTGTTGCATGCTTGCCCATGAAACATAAGATTTTCAGTATCTTCTTCTTTCCCCTTCTAATTCAGGGCTGTCTGATTTTGAGTGATGAACTGAATCATGCATCACTAGTGCTTGGAGCAAGACTGTCAGGAGCAACTATTCGAATCTTTAAGCACAACAGTAAGTATCAGATGGTGGGCTCTGCTATAGAGGTGCTGTAGATCAGATTCAGTCTCTTCTACCTTCTGATACTTGGAAATCCAATTGTGTACTGGTGACCTAAGAGGTTAGAAGACTGCTGCCCCTGAGAATTTTACCAGCCCAAACTGGGTATTTTTTGATACACTTATCCTGGAGTAGTTCTGGCTTACATCTGTGTGTGAAGAGAAGCATACTGCCCTTTTGCAAATCTAGGGGCACTGATGTTTTGATGTGGCTTCTTGTTACTTGGATAGTTCAGTGTAGTTAGACTACTGCAGCAGCCTGTGTCACATAGTAATGTGATCATGTAGTGGTCTGGGTTACTATGTGGGGAATAAGAAAATGTAATTTGAGGACCAGATGCCAACATGATCCTACAGTAACAAGCTTAAGAACGCAGATGTTCTAGCTAAACTGGACAGCCATGCATTGGTACAATGTACAAAAAGAAATTTTGGGATGTGAAGCATAGGTTGATTTTACTGAACACTTGCTTCCACTGTTTGTTTCCAAAATAAACAGAATTTGCATGTTGCTAGTTTCATCTTCTTCCAAAGGAGATAGAATATCTTTCAGATTAAAAAATACTAAGGGTTTCCTTCTTTTATTCTCAGTGAAAGAGGTGCCTGGTTGTCCTTGATTACTAAAGCCACTACCTTCACTCTTCAGCCACTCCTAATGCTTTTAATAGGATTATCTCTGAGATCATGATGCTTCTTGCTCTTTGAAGTGTGTGGTGATGGCAAAAAAAGCTTGGGTGGCAGCAATTATTTTCCTTTCTCTGTCCTACTTGACAGTGGATCCTCTGCTGTGCTTATTGTTTCTTTCGTTACTCTTTCTCTATCATTTGAATAATTTGTTTTGCAGAAGTGTAGAGCTGACCATAGTTTTATTTATTTATTTATCCATAATACTTCATAAATCACAAAAGCTTTGCATTCAACTTCTGCATTTGTATGGATATACTTCTGCACAAATTCCAGAATTTCAGAGAACTCTGGTGACAAACAGAGATCTGAGTATGCGGAGAAAGACTTAGGAGCTCTCTTGTGATGGGGAAAATGAGACTGTCTGTTTGAATGGGGTACAGACTTGCAGTGGTGAGATTGGGGGATATTCCAGAAGCTTTATAGGTGGTGGGGATCTGTGAAGGTGAATGGAGTGACCAATTACAATTGGAAGGTAAAATGCAGTCAATCCTCTTGGCCTTTCAAGGCGATACACAATTCACAATTAGGCATGTGTTCTCAGTTCTACTCTTGTAATACTTTGTGCTGCCTGAGGTAACTTCATTTTCCTGAGATGTTAATGGCTTCATTAATATTCTGCTTTTTAGAAATTATGGAAGAAAATGTAAAATCCCCCTTAAAATCCTTCTTCAGTGGTTTCATTTTTTCCCCTACCTTATTCTGCATTCTGTAGCTTTCACTAAAGTCAGACCTAGTTCTCAGTCTTTCCCTCTTTCTTGAGAAATTGGAAAAGAAGTTGGTATTTCATTGTTCTCTCTAACTGCACCAAACTTGTCCTTTCTTCCTGGAGAAATTTGTTGGAGGCAGGGGCTTCACTGCTGACTTCATCTTTGTCTTTTTCTGAGCCTTAGCTGTCTTTTGCAGTCTGTATGAGTTCTAGTCTAGTTCTACTTCACAAGCTCCTCTTCCTGCTACAACTGATCTAATCTACCAGTCCTCTTTTCATGATCATTTGTGTTCTTTTTCATGCCTTAGTGTTTATGTCTGTCTCTTGCTCAGCACTTTAGCTTTTATGGTTTGATTACTCCCATCTCCATTCCTCTCTTCAGGTGTTTATTCACTTCATGTGTATTTATTTGCTCACATTAGTCAGGTTCTCCTAGGATCATGTTGAGTGTTCATAGCCAAAGCTAGTTAGGTTTCAGAGTACATTGCTGTTAGCAACATCATCTATCTAGTTTCTGAAATGCTGAGTACTGTCCTCTTCCTGCACTGCTGGTTCTTTTTACTTCCTTTTCTGTTTTGGGTTTAGTAGCTTCCTGTTCCACACTTCCAGTCTGTTCAGCTTTAAATAAAGCATTCTGCACTTCGCTCTGTATTCTGCTTATCTTTAGTTGATTGTCCTTGAGCTTGCCTATACTTTTTTGACTTACCTTTTTCCAGCAGGACACACTATCTACATTGCTTTTGCTTTTCCTCCCAATGAGATACTTTTTTTCCCCACCCCCCCACCTTCCCCTTCCTTGTGTGCTGTTTGTGCCTAATGCTCTAATTTTTGCTTTTAGCTTGGGATAATTAAATTCTTCCTCAGAGTTCAGACAGTCACCCATTCCCTTCAAACTCGTCTGTGGGCTTGCAGCTAGATGAAGCCCATGCTTATTGACTTCTGTATGGTCTGTCCTCCACACTGGAGCAATTTGTGCGTTTCTGGAGTATTGCTGTCATTAGTCATGTCAGAGCTCAAGCTGGTAGCTGTTTTGGTACGGTTTAACAGTAATTTCTGGTGCAGATATGCAAAGCCTGGAGAAGCTGCTCAAAGATGCTATTGTGCATGGGCAACCTCGTACACGGAGGCCCTGGAAAAAAATTCTTATCTTGGTGGAAGGAATATACAGGTACAAACTATTCTTTATATTCCTAAGACCCTCCACATGAGATCTAGCTTAGTATTTGGGTTCCTTTGCCAAATCAAACAAAGAGTACTGTCACTTCACAGTTATTTCATTAATCTCATCTGTGAATTAAATGGAGCTATGTTTGTCTCACATCCTGGACTTGCTGTTGCTGGTACTGTAGCTGCACCTGCTCTTGTCACAATGCTTCCCATATCCCAATTAGATTGCAGAAATTAATTAATCTGATTGTTTCCATCAGAGCTGAGGTCCTAAGTTGCTTGTCTATTCCATTCTTTCTGTGTTCATAGACAATGCTGGCGTGAATGGAATTGTGCAATTGGAATGTTTTCGCTGAGAGCGAGTAGGAGCATCTAGTAGGCTTAGTTGTGTTAGGCATTTAAATCACAGTTACTTTCAGCACTAAATAGGGTATTTTGGAGGGCTACTAACCTAAGAACAACAGGTAAGTAGGTGTCAGATCAGAATACTGACATGAGAATGGAAGTAAGATTGAGGTGATGAGTTTATAAGATTGTCAGTGAGCACATTGCTTTATAAATTGTCATTGAACACATTCCTTTGCCATAACTTACTGTTGCTGCTACTACTTAGTCTCTATGTCAGCGTCCCAGAGATGTTAAACAGGTAGAAAATAGACATTTAGGCCCCAGGAGCAAGGATGAGTTACATCTCTCTGCAGAACATGATGAGTCTAGTGAATTTTGTGTTCATAATTACTGAAAGAGTGAAGAAAAGAACACAAAGTAACTTTAGGCTTTATCAGGCAGCCCCAGCAATTAAATGAACTGACCTGAATTTCTGTTTCTCAACAGTATGGAAGGATCCATAGTCCGTTTGCCTGAAGTGATTGCTCTTAAGAAGAAGTACAAATCCTATCTGTACCTTGATGAGGCTCATAGTATAGGTGCCCTGGGTCCCAGTGGCCGGGGTGTAGTGGAGTATTTTGGACTCAATCCTGAAGATGTGGATGTTATGATGGGAACATTCACCAAAAGCTTTGGAGCTGCTGGAGGATACATTGGGGGCAAGAAGGTAAAAAGCTAGGAATCTCATGGCTGCAGGCTGGAGATGGAGTCCTTCAGTAAACATTTTATAGTCAATCTATTTCTCAAGTTTTCTGATTATCCATTTGTTTCATAATTTTACATACTGCCTAGGTACAGTGAAATTCTGCAGTGTAGAGGAGGCTAGTCTAGTAAAACACCTCATAGGTGTATAGTTTTCACATGGTCAGCAATGATCCCAGTTTCAGAATGTACAGTACTGGTGTAGTGTCATTTTAGAAACTGCTAAGAGCCAGGAAGCAGAGATTTCCTACTGTTACTTTTAATGAGACTTGCAGGAAAATTGCTGAATGCTGAAGTTTCTCATCCTGTTCAACATCTTAGGTTAGTCTAGGAGAGCTGATTCCCTCTGGACTTGAACAGATTACTTTCTCTTGAAAGACATTTTCTTCACTTTTTGGTTGGGTTTTTTTTGTTTGTTTGTTGGTTTGGGTCAGGTTTTTTGTTTGGTTTTTTTTTTTCCTACTGATTCTTTTCTAGAAAAAGAGTACTGCTAGAAAGTGTTACCCTTGCCAGACTCCTTTTGGAGTACAATGGCATGTGTCCCCTTTCTCATATCCTCAACTGTGTTGTACAGATCAGGCTTCCAAGCTTTATGTGAGGGTATTAGTCCACCATTTTGTTACCATGACAGTAATTATTTTTTTACATAGTGACAATTGCTGCACCTCATTCAAATGCAGATGGGACTTGCAGATGTTTCTTTTGGGGAGTTTACTGGAATTGGATTAAAATTACTATGACATCTTCCCCAGAAGAAAGCACCCTATAAATCTTTTTCCAAAGGTAGCGAGCCAGCAGGATTAACTCTTGGCATAATGTGAAGCAGCTGAGACTCCATAACTGCGTTTTAGCTGCTGTTTGAGGGATTGCTTTAGAGCTAAGAGAACTTAAATCTTCTTACCTGGTTTAATTCAAAGTCTCTTTACAACTTCCTTGAACACTCCCACATATTTCTAGAATATGTTCACAACTTGTGCTGTCTGTAGGACTATCATTAATTTTCATGATAGCAGAAGACCAAATCTGTCCTGCCATTCATACTGCTCCTTATAATATTTTGCTGGAGTGTCCTGGATATTTAAGAGTGGGTTTGTTGCCATCAACAATCAGCCTATATCTGCAGTGTATTGGTCCTTTTGTTCCTGTAAGACTTGCCTTTGTTCTCTAACAAATCTGACAGGTGTGTTTAACTGGGAAATGCAGGAAGGGACAGGTTCTTGACTCTTACATTAGACCTGCTGCTTTATTTACATTGTGCTGATAAATGGGAGAAAATATTTTGTGACCCATTCCCCTGCTTGGTAACTTGTGGTTAGACATGTTGAGCATGATACATAAGCACCAATGGATCCTAGTCCCCACTATTCCATTTGTTTTAGACTCTTATAAACTCTTTTGAAACACAGCCTGCACACAGCATGAGTAATGCAAGCAAAACACCTTGCTGCAATCCAGTGCTCAAGGTGTTGGCTAAACAAGCCTGTTGTAGGCATGTGTCTTTGATCAGTGCACGTTCTTGCCTCCTGATCAAATTATGGGTTGTTGTGCCCTTGCTGTTCACTTTTCCATTGTTTATTACATATACCATAAAAACAGTCCCTGAGATACCTATTCCCTTCCAGGACATTCTGAAAGAGGTTTCTTGTGGTGGTCTGTTTCACTGTATGATTAAGACATGACAATAAAACATATCTCTTGTGCTGGGAAGGCAATGTCTGATGGCTCTTGTGTTTTACTAGGAACTGATTGATTACCTCAGGACATACTCTCACAGTGCTGTGTATGCAACATCACTGTCACCTCCTGTTGTGGAGCAAATCATCACCTCAATGAAGTGCATTATGGGTGAAGATGGTACAACTGTTGGTGAGTCTTTCTAACAGTAAGCATGTGAAAGGGGGAAGCTAAAGAGAGCCTCTATCACATTTAACAGATAACTCATTAAGTGGGCACAACAACAAATAAATTTACCATCCTACTTGGCAGATCAGCCTAGTAACAGGATGATGAATTTTCAGATAGAGGTAAGTCATCTTAGCCTTGTCCAAGACACAGGATTGTCTTGTATTGATTTTTGTTGTGTCCAGCTGTTGTAGCTGCCTTCTTTCTCTTCCCCATTGTCTGTCCTTTGTCGTTTGTTTCGCTTTTAAGTTGCTTTCAGAGTATTTTGCTGGGTATCCTTTACAGTCCTGTTGGCTGGTTACTGCAGAGACAATGCTGTTTATTTTCATCATGTAGTATAGTTTGATGTTTGCACCTCAATAAATACAGGAATGTTTCTGAAATTTCATTTTACTTGGGGAGCTAGAGGCAGTTTTCAAGATCGGTAGAGTTAGTGTATCAGGAGAAGATATTCAGCATATTCATCGTCCTTGTGTGCCTGAAAGTAAGAACAGGGAAATCCTTACTGGTCTTGATGCATTCAAAGTAAAACCTACAAGTTCTCTTGTCTCATTTGCCTAGGAAGTAGCAGATTCCTTCACTTACAGCAAGAAGTAAATAGCTTGCACTTGTAATGCATAAGCTGCCTTGAAACTGAAATTGTACAGCACTTGGCACGTAGGTTTCTTTTCCCTCTTCACAGGCAATTAAAAAGTTGTGAGTAGCTCACATAGGATGGCAGTGAAGATCATTCAGTGGTGCTCAGTTCAGGGGCTCTTTGAAGAATTCAAACTGCAGAGTATATTCAGTTGTGGGAGTTTCAGGCATCTGGCCACGAGGTGGTGGTGGTGTATACTAAAGAGCTGGGTTTGCTTTTCAACGCGGGTCAGCTGGGCAAATAACCTGACAGATGACTCCTGCAGTGAAAAAGCTAGTTGGAGAAATTACTCTGGAAGTTTTTCTGTTGTAATGGATTTCATTCAATCTGCTTACAGACTTAAGTGCTAGCAGTTGGTGGTGGTTGCTCAATAGAGAAGGCGTCACTGAGGCAAGCACAGCCAGGCAAGCAGTCTGTATCTGCACGCTTTCAGAGTGATCCGTGTGAGATATGTGTACCATCCAAGAGCAGTCCCCAGGGCTGCTCTCGAGGACAGATACTAACCAACCCTCAAACTGCATGAAAAATTTAGTTGTGCAAAAGGCCTGGGTCTTGCCATCATCTTATAAGTAACTGTAGCACTCTTTAAGCTGATGAACAGTGTGTGGTCTGCTCAGGCGTTGCTTGTTTGGGGATTTTTCCAGTATCTGTTTTGCTTAATGAAGTGGAAAGCAAGGCATGTGTAACTGATTTCTGTTTCCAGTAGTCAAACTAAGGCATTTTTGATCCTTGTATGAGGCTACAGTGTGATATTTCTTCAAGCCAGGAGAATGGAAGCAACTTCCACTCCAGACTGTTCTCTTGCCATTATGCCAGGAAGATCCATCAGAGCTGAAAGGTGAAGCAGATTGGGAATCAACTTGGCAAAAGAATAAAAGGTCATCTTCGTTGTTGTGTTCCTTAAAATGGACATCAGGCTACATCCTTCTCACTTGGTGCTAAGGAGTATCAGAATTCCTACCCACTTTTTTAATTGGGGGGGGGGGGGAAAGCCCACATTTCAAAGAAGAGTGTGTATGTCTGATTTCTGTATGAACTGGAAGTGATGGATTATAATAACTGGATAGCCAGAGTCCTGTCTGCTGGCACCCAGAATCCCTCAGCTACAGGTCTCATGAAAGTGTTACTGGCTTTCCAAGCATCTAAGTCAGCCCTCAGCTAGGGTGATCACCTCACGGGATGATCCCTGCATGAAAGTGCTTCTCTGCTTCATCTTCTGTACAGTGCTGTACCCAGTCATGGATTTTTTTAATTTGCCTTAAGGCTTTAGAGATAATATTCCCTTGTAGGCATTTTGTGTGGATGCAGTTGGCAAAAGTTCAGTTGAGTAAATTGAGCAGCTGCTAGTGATACCATGACAAATTTTTTTCCTTGTTTAAGGGCTTTGGTTGAAAAACCTCTGTTTGGATTCTGTGGAATTTTGGGTGGGGCTCTGGAGGACCACTGCCTGCAGTTGGTTAGGCTACGAGTAGATGTGGAGTAGAGTGGTGCTGGTAAGAGTTGTTAACTGTGGAAGACAAGTAGAGAAATAGTGTTAAACTGGGTCCCTGGTAAGTACCTCTGAATTGACTGTCTATTACAAAAAATTTGCTGCTTTTATAATTAGTCAAGCTGAACTAATGAAGGAGAGGAAACTGAGAGCAATGGTTTTACAAGGGCACAGGAGTTGGAGCTGGAATCAAAACAGTTTTTTGGTCCACAGCTAAATCTTTTAATGGTTTCAAGAATGCTTTCTTGAAAAGGGTCTTTGTGGCTTCTTTGTCTTCCTGCTTCTGCTCATCACGCACTATTTTTAAGAGCTGCTGTCCTCTGTGGCATAAAACCTGTGTGGAAATTCTGATGTCCTGATAGCTGAGGAATAAGTAGAAGGAAGCAATGGGGTTTTGAGAACAAAAGAGGGTTTTATACATTATTTTGCAGGAATAAGTTCATTCTCTCCTCTTCAGGTTATTTCTAAATCTAGTGAAACATCTGGAGGCTCTAAACTTACAGTATGAGGCATTGTAGTTACTAAAACATCACATAACTAAAAAAAAAAGTAAGTATCTCCTTTCAGACCTTTCCAGCAAGCTGCCAGTGACTAAATAGGATATTAGTAGGAGGCAGCAGAGACAAAACACAGATGCTATGAAAAACTGAATGGCTGCTTATAAAGAACTTAAGATAGATGGCATGCAGTGTGCTGCCTGAATTGGAACAGTAGTTTCTTGTGTCTTGATTTCTGTTGAAACTAATATGTTAATCTTTTTGGTACCATTTATGCATGTAAGTGACTACCAAGTTCCAGTCTCTCTGAAGACAGATACAAGAATGTAATTATGTATGAATACAAGTGTATCCCTTGCTCCTTCATGCAGACTGCAGAAAACCCTCCCAACAACCAAAGTGATTGCAGAGCCGTGTTATGGGTTCTTAATGGTGGTGCTTCCAATATAGAGACTATCTTTGAAGGAACAGTTGTCCTCAAGAGTAGTGAACATCTTAAGCACATAGAATGTCTTTCACAATGTACATGGTTATCTCACATATCACCACATTTAGCTTTGGTGTATAGTAGGACAAGGTCAGTAGGAGTGACACAGGAGGCTTCTTTCCACAACAGCAAAATTTTGGAGCTAGCTTTCCAATTCAAAGTGACTATGGTTGAAATTGTTAACAAGCAAGTGTTGCAGAGGCTTGTCAGCAGTTCAGTGGATGCTACTCATTCTCTCTGTTCAGCCACAAAGATGAATGGACTTCTGAAATTTTATAGATAAAGGGACATTTTTCAATGAATGACAAAAAGCCACAATAAGCAAAGCTTTTGGGGTCGTAGTATGCACAAAGGTGGAAAACTGATTTCTGGAATGGGATTCTGAAAACTTCTTATGTAGAGCCATTTGATTCTTGCTGTTCATGTGGTGGTTGGGTTATTTAAATTGACTATAGGGTAAATGAGACAGCTTGGTGCTTGTCCTGGAAAATGAAACATTAGGACTTAGGGTATTAAGTACTTAATCTGTCTCAGTGAACTTTTCAACATCAATTATTTGGTTTGAGTTGAGAACTGGATTTTTTTCACCATAACAATCTCCGTAGGACTGGGAATCCTGTTTACATAAGAGCCAGTCGTATATCACTGGAGGTGTTTAGGAAGAGACTGGATGGGGCACTAGGTACCATGGTTTAGTTGATTGGATGGTGTTGGGTGATAGGTTGGACTTGATGATCTCAAAGGTCTCTTCCAACCTGGTTTATCCTTATCCTATCCTATCCTATCCTATGCAACTGCAGTTCTTTCAGCAGTGTTGGTCTTCAGGACTCGGCCTGTTCGCTGCCATGATAACATTGCTGGGGCAAGTGGAAGAAAATCATAAAGTAACCTTACTTAGGTGAGGGCAAATCAAAACATGCAAGGTGAAACCAGTCTAGGAACTGGTTAACGTCCTTCAGAGATTACACTTAGTTCTCTCTCCTGTGTATTAAAAACTGAATGTAAATCTTAAATCCAGTTTGAACTAAAGCTGGCAGTGTTACTGGCTTGTAAAAGAGATGAACTACTTCCTTCCATGGAAGTTAACAGTAGTACTTACACATGCTGACATTTTATAATGTTTGTTGTCTTCCATCTCGGTTTCAGGAGGCAAATATCCAATGCTCAGTCACAGCACTGCACTTACTGTGTATAGGCTAAGTTGCTGAGAGATCTTGCCCAGGATTACACTTAAATTTCGAATGGATGTTGTTTTGAGCAGTGTTTAGAAACCCAGGTAATGTTGTACATTACCCTGCATAGCTCCAGTGTTGCAAGCAATAGAGGTAGCAGTTGTATAAGCCACTCCAGCTGCTAAACTATCAAAAAATTTTAAGTAACCTTTGAAAGCTAGTCAGCTGTGCATACTTTGATCAGTATTTGTCTCATTTGAGCACCTTAGTTGTGAAAAGCTAGTAACTGATTGCATCTTGTCAGAGGAATCAAAACCAAATGGTCAGCAAGTAAGGATTTCTAGAATTGCCATGGCTGTACACAACAAACTCCAGTGACTTAAGTCAGGAAAGGGAGTTGAACCAATTCTAGGCAAAGACAGTAAGAATGTACAGTAGTTGGCAGAGTACTGAGCCTAACTGAGCTGCTGAGAAGACAGGACCATCTGTGATATACACAGGGAAAAACATGATGGAAATGAAGCTAAGCCTGGTCTGCTTAAATTTTAGGGGGGGAAATAAGACTAAAATTGGTATTTTAACTTCCATGTGGTTAATTGGGCTCTAAAGTGAAGGTATGGTCTCAGTAGTTCAATCAGCTGTCTATCAGAAGGTTTCTTCAAGTGTTCAGTGAAATTGCCCTGTTCTTTCCAAAGACAAGCCAAAAGTATATCCAATAGCAATAATGTAAGCAATAATGAAAGGTGAGCTAATGTTGCATCACTTAAAATTGAATATTATGTAGCAAATAGTCTAAATATGAATTGTTTGTACCTTTCCAATGTTAGCAGTAATTGCAGCAGTGGCTGCTTTTGTGCTCAAAAGGGGAAATAAACACTCCTTTTGCAGACTGAGCTTGAAAACATTCTATTTGCATTAAACCTAATTCATTTGAATTTCTTCCAATAATGCACTTGCTAATGAGGTGTTAAATTACCACCTTAGGAACCCAGGGACCAGTCAAAACTTTTTTCTGTGTTTTGTTTTGTTCCTTGCTGCCCTTGGGAATCTCAAGCTGAGCTGAGAAACTGTTGGAAAAACAAATACTCTGGGGGTCATAAAGAGAGTTTCCTGCTTCTCTCCAGAGGACTAACAGTTTTAAACATCACTCTCTGTAGTTGTGCTTTCAGCTGGGGATCTTTTAAATCCAGCTTGTTGCTACATCTCTGCCTCCTTCCCACAGAGCATGGAAAGCCTCCAGAAACATTGCTTTAACCTAGGCTATGCGGGAAAAGCCTTTCAGCTTCGGGTGCTTTGAAGAGTGTTTACAGATGTTAGAAGAGCTGCACCCTTTGTGTTGTGCATTGGAATGTGAGAATCCCTCAATGCCTCTTCCTTTGCACTTTGATATCAACACTGTGGTGTTTATGCAAAAGCTTACAAACCTTTATAACTGTACACCTGCTTTGTTCTCATAACATTCTGGTTCTGTTTCTGCTCAGGTGTGAACTGCCATCTTCTATCTTTGTAGCTTAAACACTGTGTCGTAACAGAAATAAAACTAGGAATGTGCTGCTTTGAAGTAATTCCATTTTTGTCTATTTCTTACACTACATTTCATTTAAAACTTGTGGCTTGCTATTTTTACTCTCTGTAGGACTAGAAATGTCACATTTCTACAGAATATTGAGGTCTTGCTCATAGAGGGAAAGGGGGAAATACTGGAGAGGAGCTCACTAGCGTGTATGGTTAGCAATAGTGTGATTAAAACACAGTAAGTCAGTATGAATGTTGAAGTAAAGCACTGGAACAGGAGTAAGCACAAATTAGGTGATGTGCACTCTGTCTCAGTATGGAAGAGTTCATTGTACCAGGAATGATACATGGTTTACTAGAGCAGAATTTACTGAAAATAGGTGAATGACCCACACGATTACCACTTCCTACCATCAGCCATGGCAACTGCAGCAGCTTTCTATGTAGAAAAATCAATACTAGTATTACTGGAGTGTCTGCAGTGTAAACACACAGGGCAACATTTCATTCCCTGAAGTGCAAATGTGAATGTTTCTAGCTTCTTTGGAAAGAAGGAGTAGTCTGTAACTGAAGCCCTTTCTGTGAACTATGTGCAGGTGTTTTAGGCTTTGTGGGACTCAACATACTGTGCTTGCTTATTGCAGTGGACTCTAATGTAAAATGTAGTTGGCACCAGGTCAGCTGATGCCATTTCACATCAGTACAGTTGATCTACCACAAATTCCCAAAATTCAACAATCTTGACAACCTGCAGTTTGGAATTTAGTGCTGTTTGTGTGCAGATGTTTGCTAGTGTCACAGAATTAATAAACTTTGTTGAATAGTACAGATCTAGCCTTTGAAAGAAGTTGTCTGAAAAACCTGCATGCCAATTAGAGTATTTTGAGAGCATGTATGGCCAGTGAAGACATTTGAGATGACTTTAAATAAGATTGTGCAAGAGCTGTTGCAGTCTAGCTTCAACAGAGCAGTTTAGTTCAAGACAAATTGGCTTGTCAAGAATAGGAGATAATGACCTGTAGAGCTTCTTGCTGCCAGGTATAAGCTCCTGTCAATGCTCAGGTTGTTGCCTAATTGTTGCCTAGTGGAAAAGTTGTAGTTAGAAGGCTGGCTGCGTGGGGTTGGAAACGTGTTGCAGAGGATGCATGCTTCTCAGGTTTATGTTGGCTCCCAGCTCCTGAGATTTCTTAACTATTTGGGATTTCAAATTTAACAAAAAAACCCCAACCAAGCAAACAAAATAACAACAACAAAAAAAGCCATTAAAATACTTCTGAAGCTTCCTAGGACTTTAAAGCTTGTTTTCCTACTCGTCAGCTTTAATATTGTATTGTATAAATGTGCTGCCAAACTCAGGCCATAAGTGGGCAGTGGAGAACTCCCTTGCCCTGCAACTAGCATCTCCACAGCTGAGTACTCTGCACAAACAGATATGGTACTCTTGCAGAACAGCTGTCTGTACCAAGAGCTGGAGGCTGAATATTTAGTGCCTTCAATCTCTACTGCATGTAACTTGTCTTTTGTAGGCTTACGGCTATATTCCTGACAAGTATTCCTGACAAGTAACTTTTTGTTCAGGACTTGGCATTGTACAGACAATTGTGGGGTTCATATGCTTTGATCTTTCCAGGATCTTTGGAAAGTATAGCTGTGCAGGAAAAAGCAAGTCTATAAAAGTCACAGCAGAGACAAGGCTTCCAGGGTTTGGGCCTTTTTAGGCTCAAAGCCTACTCTTCTACCTCACTGCCCTTCCAGGTGGCAAGCTACCAGAAGCTGCTTGCCAAATACAACTTACTAACATGGGAGGGCTCAACACCCTTCCTGTTGAAATTATTGCAGAGTTTAAGGGCAAATCTAGTGTTGTTTCAGAAAAGGACAACTATGGCTGTTAAAACAGATGTGGGCAGTTCTGACATGGTGTCAAATTTGCAAGCTGTAGCTTTATGTCATGAGATGAGCCTCTTAGCTATAAGCATCTTTGATGTTGAAGGAGAAACTTAAGATGTATGAGGACTGTGTTCTGTGAATGACTGAGGTGCTACCTTCTCAGTGACTTCACACATAAACTTTGTTTAAAAAAGCCAAAGTAATGAAACCAAGTCAACTCCCCCAGAGTAGAAATGCATAATTTTAGGACACGTTAGTGAAGAGCAGATACACATTTGCCACGTCCTGTCTCTTACACTGTTGCTTGTGTTAGGTGGATGAAATCTCTAGCAATATTGGGAGGCACAGCAAAGTCCTGTTGAAGGGCAAAACAACCTTTGGAAACTAATGTGCTCCATTCCATAAAGTCCCATTTAGTATCACTGAGGAAAAGTAGGGTATTTAGGACTATTCTATTCACTGTCCTTATTCTTTACAGGATCCTTCTACCAAGAGACGAATAGTAGAAAATAACCTGCCATTTTTTTTTTGTCTGCATCTTCAGATTAAGTGCTAACACAAAGATGAAATACTTTTTATAGTACCTTACAGTATCAGTTACAGGTCAAATCTTACTTCTGTGTGGGATCTCATTATTATCTCAAGCTTGGGTAGCCTATTTCTCATTGTTTCTTTGTGAAGCTGATTTCTGTTCAGTTTGACCACAAGATGGTACTCCAGTGTTTGTGACTGCTGTCTCCCAAAGAAGGTTGCCAAAGAGTAGGGTAGCCAAACACATCCCAACCCTCAGCCCTGTTCACGAGGTAAGAGAATGGATGCCCTAGCTCTATTTGTCTCTTTTCAGACTAAGCTGATTTACCGGCTGTTTCTGACCAGAGATGGGTGCTTTACAGCTGACTAGTACCTATGTCTCTTCCACTCTTCTTGCTGTGTTAGACCTTGTGCATTAGTCTGCTTCAGGAGCAATGCTGTTAGAAATTCCTAAGGTATTGACATGGACTGTGACCAATTAACCTACTTCTGCTGAATACTGTTTCTTACACTTGTACACTTCTCATCTGATTTTACAGTTAAGAGCAGCACTTTAGTGGCTGAGGCAGCTGTAGGGAATGAGGGAGAAGATTGTTGCTTGTCATCTGCAGTTAGTGTGTGCTGTTTCTTATGCCTACTTCCTTGCCTGTGATTTCCCTGTTCTACCTGTAGTGGTACTATAGTAAGTTTAGGTATGTACATTCCTTGTGGAAAAGTTTACATATTCATACCTTTGTTAACTTCATTTTCACAGTCCTGAGGTTATTGGAACATCTGGAGTTAATATGTTATGATTTTTAAATTCAAACCATAGGATTTTTTCAGAGTACCACATCTGATATATAAAAATATGTTAATTTAAATACAGGTGAAAATTGCAGCTGGCAGTTTAAAAAACCAAACAAAAACCCCAAAACAAACCAAAACCCCCCAATCCACAACAAAACAAACCCCCAAAACCCTAACAAAACAAAAACCCCAAACCCTGAACACCCCACACATTAACAAACAAACAAAAAAACCCCTAACAAACAAAACCCAGAAAAATAAATAAGCAAAATGAAAGAAAACAAATAAACAAACCCCAAACAACACAAATAAACCAACCTGGAAACTATTTATTTTAATGCTCATCTGTTAACACAGGGCATTCAGTGACACAAGGTGTGGCTGTTGGACTCTTCTTCATCCTTCCCAACCCTGAGCATTTGCTGCAAGTCCGCTTTGTTGACACTGTTGGATTTTAATTCTTTTTATGATGCCCCACCTGCTTCCTTCACCATGTTTAGAGAGAAAGTAGTCCTGTTTGCAGCAGAGGAAGGCTACACAACCTTCTCTGGGGTTTTTTGGTGGGGTTTTTTTCTTTTGGTGTTGGTTGGTTTTGTGTGGGGCTTGGACTTTTTGTGTGTGTGGTTGAGGGTTTGTGTGTGTGTGGTTGTGTCTGTAGCCTTTGTTGTTGTTGTGGGATTTTGTCCATCATGAAGAAGGTAGTAGCTTGTAGCCTGCTGATTGTGGAGATTGAGCCCTAATGCCTTGGAGTGCATGGATGTTGATGTATAGTTAACTCAGAAATTTTGCTACAAAGGAAAATCTTTAACCTTTGTAGAGAGGAAAGTGTTCACCGACAAGTGCTTGTCTTCATGATTGAATTATTTTGGCAAGTCATCATGAATTTTGACAATTCACAATGATTTTCATCCAGTTTTTTCATGGCAGTGCTGTATATAGCTGGTAAACTTGGAGGAATTACTCTGTGTTCTGAGAAGCACCTGTGTAGGCTTTGGGGGCTTTAACGGTTCTGCTTTAGTGACGTTTATTAGCTGCAGCTCAGGCATAGTCTTAGATCCACGAGGTGGTGTACATAAATGAGATTGCTTAGGTTAGGGGTTTGATGCATTCAGTAAGATTGGTGTGTTATTTGAAGGCTTGTGTGTGTGTTTTTCCATAGTGAAGTTTTTCCTAATACAGATTGTACCTGTTCAATGACTTTCTTCAGGTTTGAGGGTGGTCTAACATGTGGCCATGAGGGTTGTACAAGCCTTACGTGTTTTGTTTTCTATAGCAGTAATGTCTTGTGTGTTTCAAGTGCCATTCTCATTGAAGTGTTGTCTCTCTAGATCAGGCTTATTAAACTTGAGCTTTGTGCTTTTTCTCAGAACAGCTGGTGTGCACTACACCTTTTCTGTGTTCCAGGAAAAGGATGTGATTTACTATGCTATTTCTAGTAGTCCATAGATGTAGAGAACATCTATGCCATATAGTGCAGGGTGAACTCCAGCCTTGCAGCTGGCAGCGTGGCAGAACTTAAGATATATAAAAGTACCATTTGTTATTTTTCTCTTTTGAGGTGGAAATGTTATGTTACCACTGTAGGTGAACTTTAGAGATGAAGTTCTTAAAATGCTGGCATTTTTGTTCTTCTCATGCTTCAGTTAAACTTCAATTTGTGGTTTATACTGACCATATATCCAAGTGCCGGGTTCTGCACATTGGCCACAGCAACCCCATGCAGAGCTACAGGCTGGGGTCAGAGTGGCTGGAGAGCAGTCAGGCTGAGAGGGACCTGGGGGTGCTAGTCGACGGTAGACTGAACATGAGCCTGCAGTGTGCCCAGGCAGCTAAGAGGGCCAATGGCATCCTGGCCTGCATCAGGAACAGTGTGGCCAGCAGGAGCAGGGAGGTCATTCTGCCCCTGTACACTGCACTGGTTAGGCCGCACCTTGAGTACTGTGTCCAGTTCTGGGCCCTTCAGTTTAGGAAGGATGTTGACTTGCTGGAACGAGTCCAGAGAAGAGCAACAAAGTTGGTGAGGGGTTTGGAACATAAGCCCTACGAGGAGAGGCTGAGGGAGCTGGGGTTGCTTAGCCTGGAGAAGAGGAGACTCAGGGGTGACCTTATTACTCTCTACAACTACCTGAAGGGAGGTTGTAGACAGACGGATGTTGGTCTCTTCTCCCAGGCAAGCAGTACCAGAACAAGAGGACACAGTCTCAGGCTGCGCCAGGGGAGGTTCAGGCTGGATGTTAGAAAAAAGTTCTCTACAGAAAGAGTGATTGCACATTGGAATGGGCTGCCTGGGGAGGTGGTGGAGTCGCCATCACTGGAGGTTTTTAGGAGAGGACTTGACAGGGTGCTTGGTGCCGTGGGTTAGTTGTTTGGGCGGTGTTGGATTGGTTGATGGGTTGGACGCGATGATCTTGAAGGTCTCTTCCAACCTGGTTTATTCTATGTATGTATTCTATGTATATCCTTCATTTTTGTCTGGAAGTGGAATGATTTTCTGTTCTCGTGGCATATGTTTAGCTGGAGGTGATAATCTGTCTGGTTCTGTAAAGTACTGTATATCTGTGTGGTATTTTACAGTTAGTAGAGGCAGTTGATAATGCTAACTGAAACTAGAGGACTACCGAGTTATTTGTAACGCTTCCTAGTTGAAGCATACGAAGAAGCCAGATCGTTAACCATCTTCTCTTGTACAACAAAGGCAAAGAGCCTTTCTCTGCCTTTTTCTGTTTAAGATCCCAAAGAACAGTTAGCTTTGATACTGGCTTCCATTGTAGAGAAACTGCAGAAAGCAGATGGAAAATATAGTTCACACTCTTTGTTGCTCTGTTGTAAAGCTACTGAGCTGTCTCCATGGAAGTAGATTATAAACATCCTTTATATAACATGCTTTGTCAAAGCTTGCACATTCCTTCTCTTGTAAAGAAATGTCGTGTTTATATGTGTTCCTGATGGTTTTTTCTTTCAGTGGCTTCAATCTGCCATAAAGGCCTGCCAACTTATTTGTGTTGAACACAGGTTTGAGTCTGTTTTCTTCTGTTTCTTTGCTGATGCTTTGTCTTATTCTTGAGATACTGCGTGAAGATATGCTTATTAACTTCCAGTGTCCAAGGTGTCACAATAGAAAAAAACCCAGAAAGTTTAAAAAGCTTGTTTTCTCTAAGATCCCATTCTCTTGTCAAGTAAAATGTTATTGAAAGTGCATACATTCACAGTTTTCATGTTTCTGACAACTGCATGGTGGAGGCACCATAATTAGTTCAGAAAAATAGTCTGACAGGCATGCATTTCTTTTTCCTGTCTTCTCACCTAGGCACGAGACTAACTGTCAGACAAGATCTGTACAGCTGCCTTTGCAATGATTATGAATGTTGTTATAATGACTGTGCATTTGTGGTGATATACATTTTGTATAAGCTGATGTGTAAGTAGTGCTAATACCAATCCTACAAATCCTTCCTCTCAGTAATTAACATGCAGAGTTAGGTAATGCATGTACCCAGGCAATACAATCTTAATTCCTTTGTTATGGAGGGAGAACTCTAATCTTAGTCTTTAAAATTATTGATCAGCTGAAACAATTTCAAAATAGAATAGAATTAACCAGGTTGGAAATTGTTGAGTCCAACTTATCATCCAACACTATCTAATCAACTAAACCATGGCACCAAGTGCCCCATCCAGTCTCTTCCTAAACACCTCCAGTGACTCCACCACCTCCCTGGGCAGCACATTCCAATGGCCAATCACTCTTTCTGTGAAGAACTTCTTCCTAACACCCAGCCTAAACCTCCCCTGGCACAGCTTGAGACTGTGTCCTCTTGTTCTGGTGCTGGTTGCCTAGGAGAAGAGACCAACCCCCACCTGGCTATAACCTCCCTTCAGGTAGTTGTAGACAGCAATAAGGTCTGCCCTGAGCCTCCTCTTCTCCAGGCTAAGCAACCCCAGCTCCCTCAGCCTCTCCTCATAGGGCTTGTGCTACAAACCCCTCACAGGCTTTGTTGCCCTTCCCTAGACACCAAGCTGACTGTACATTGTAATTGATAGGATGTGGTGAATTTCAGCCACCTGACCATGGTGTAACCAGATATGGGAAACATGGTATAAACAAACATGAGCAAACAAAAAAAATTGAACCATCATTAAACAGTGGTGCTCTTGTAAATTAGATTTCAGAAACTGCTCTTTTTAGACTCCTAGGGCAAGGGGAATTATTTGTTGCAGGGAATACTGCTGGTGGGAGTTGGTCTCTTCTCCCAGGCAACCAGCACCAGAACAAGAGGACACAGTCTCAAGCTGTGCCAGAGGAGGTTTAGGCTGGATGTTAGGAAGAAGTTCTTCACAGAAAGAGTGATTGGCCATTGGAGTGGGCTGCCCAGGGAGGTGCTGGAGTCACCGTCACTGGAAGTGTTTAAGAAGAGACTGGATGAGGCACTTGGTGCCATGGTTTAGTTGATTAGATGGTGTTGGGTGATAGGTTGGACTTGATGATATCAAAGGTCTTTTCCAACCTGGTCTGGTCTATTCTATTCTATTCTATTCTATTCTCTGCAGGTCCTTCAACTACTGTCAGCTTCTAGTGTGCTTTTGTTCTCACTTTGTCTCACGGGGTAATTACTTAGACTAGCTATACAGACAGGACTATTTAATTAGAACTTTCAGTAGAAATTCAGCCCCTCGAACAGTTATGTGTGGAAACATACTGTGGTGGCTTGTGGCATTGGAGTTGGGGTGCCCTGCTGGGTCTCTTCTTGAGCCTCGTCTCTCACTGCAGTATGGTTGCACTGGGCTTGGAACATACGGGAGGAGATAAGTGTCATGTAACCATGAAATGAAGTTGTTCCTATGCAGTTCTTTCCATATGAAATAATTTTGTGGTCAGTCAGTCTTGCTGTTATTTGGATACACGTGCTCTCTCCTTCTCAGTCGTCTTCATGGTGAAATAGAGTTTGTGCATAGTTTTTAGTCAGCTTTATCAGACCAGGCATTGTCTTGAATTCTGCTTTAAATGGAAAGGGTTTGTGTGTTTCTGACAGCCATTCACAGGAGGCAGCGTTTCGATTTGGTTTTGGTTGTTGGTGGATTGTTGCAGGTTTGGGGGTTCGGGGTTGTGGGTTTTTTGCTTTGGCAAAAATCTATTCTCCACCAAAGACATCAAATCCTCCCACTTGTGTCTAGGTGGGTTTCTTACAAGGAGTCACACTGAAAATCAATGGAGAGCCTAGGATCTTTTGTTCTGCCTTGTGTGAAATTTAGGAACGCTTGCTATTTCTGCCGTGTTGGACTTGGATCTGATACACCATTGTAGGTAATAGGGGGGGTAAATAGAAGCTTATTACAAGCTAAATGTAATTCTAATAGCAATTAAGTGATCTGATGCTATCATCACGCAGCAGTCTTTTTAGAGACTTTCCTGAGTCTTGAAAAAGCAGGTTTCTGTAATGCACAGTGCATGCAGAGCATGGCAAGAGGCTGTATTGCGCTTTCTCATCTCCTCAAACTGGATTCTTGCAGTAAAATACAAGTTGTTGGCATGATGTTTGACGGTGTGGTTCTCTGTGACATGGTTTACTCAAATAGGTTATGCAATGTAGATCTACTGTTTGGTCATTTCTGTATCTTTAAAATCAGGGGGCTGCTGACAAACAGTCTGAGCAATCATTTTGGTTTGTATGGTGTCCTATGTGAGCTAAAAGACTGTGTCAATGTAAACAGGAATTGTAGGTAGCTTTCGAGATAGAAGAGCTATATAGGTTTAGGGGTTGGGGGTTTGTTTACTTGATCCCCAATGCTAACTGATCAGTTAATTCACACTTTGCAAAGCAGTGCTTGCCTCATGACAGTTTTTCACTTTAGGTTTAAATAAAACAATGATATGCAAACTGTTTCACAGCAGTTCTTGAGCATTGTCTATAACTACTATTTTTTTGGGGCTACCAAAGTGTTTCTGGATTTTGAGAAAAGCATTGGTCCAGCAGAACTTTTTGCAGGGACGTGCCTAAGGTGGTGAATGTCCTACTAAATCACTTCCTCTTCTCTACCTACTGCTTGTGTAGACTTCAAAGACTCCAGAGGTCAGAAAATAATTTCCTCTAATTACCACACAGAGAGCCTGAGATGCTAATGGCTCCCTATCCCAGTTCTGTGTCACCTTCTTATCTATATAGAGGGGAGGGGCAGCTTTTAAAATCAGAGGTGGATAAAGCACTGCAGCTCAAGTGTTAAACCTTGAGGAGGTTACTGCTACAAACCAGGTGGTTCTTAAGATCTCTTGTAAAGGCTTACAAATGTAAACACATGCATTTTGCTGAAGTGCTCACAGCCAGATCAGTTGGTATCCCTAGCTGTGAACTCCTGAGGACTGTTGCCTTATAGAACAAAGAAATGGTCTGATGAAAAAAGCTCTAGATTTAGAGGGCAAATAATCTCTTTGGCAACCCGAGAGGGAGTGTGTGGGAGGTGGGGGTACTGTTATGGGCAATGCATCAACTGATGGACTGCACATAAGGGCACAAAAATGCACACACTTCAATGACAAATATGTGGCATGTCTCAAATGTCAGAGTTGCATAGGAATTATCCTGGTATTAAGATAGCTGAAATGTTTCCATATTAAATTACAAATAATCCTGTCTTTTGGATGCACCAAAGAGTTGCATGTTGTTCCTATTGTGGAGCAGTGTTTTAAACAAGATTTGAAAGAATACACAAAGTATTTCCAAGGCTAAGCCCCTGGCTGTATTTTTATCACAGTCCTGTAAATATCTGGTATTTTTTTAAATGCTGGTTAGTGTACCCATGATGTTGTATACCAGTGGAGCTCTTAAAAGCCTGCATTCCCCAGAATACAGCTTCACAAAGCTCGGAAACATTGGCTGTTGGTGCCTTGTGTGTTGTTGTTTGGATTGCTGTTTGCTGGGGTGTTGATTGGTTGGTTTGGTAGGTTGGGGGTTTTTCCCTCTTGTTTAATTTAATTACATCTCAGTACAGATACCAATCCGTCTGTGTGGCAAGAGAGACTGAGGAGTATCAGTTAATAAAATAGGTTGATTTGGGTGGTCACTTTAGAAAATTCAGATAAATTAGGAAACCTAAAATGTAAATTAGAAGGGAAGAGTCATAGTAAAACCTTCAGCAAAACTGTCCTGACATGTTTGCCTTAAGAGTTGTATCACATGATTTGATATGGTGTTAAGTAGAAACTGGTACCAATTCCTCAGTCACTTATTGAAGAAGGAGGTTGCTCAAGAGGTGGGTTCTGAACATGCTGCAATGTGGCTCTGCCCTGGTGTAAGTGCTCATGTAATTAGCAGCTAATTATTTGTGCTATGGTGTAGCCTATGTTCTTTGGCTTCACTTCTCCAAGTACTGTGCATCAGTCAATATTGGTAGCTCCACTGGAATAGGCTACCCAGGGAAGTGGTCAAGTCAACATTTCTTGAGGTGTTATGTAGATATGGTTCTTAGGAACATGTTTCAGTGGTGGGTTTGGCAGTGTTAGGTTAACAGTTGGACTTCACCTTAAAGGTCTTTTCCAAACTAAACAATTCTCTGATTCTATTTTCTTCATATAAGGACAAATGGCTTCAGCTATCCTTAGCCTGATTGATTGATTGATTTCTGACAATACAATATGTACTCAATTTTCACTAATTTCTCATTAAAGTGCCTTTAATAGCAGTGAAAACATTAATGCTTATAGCTGGTGGAGAGCTCAAAAGAGAGGATTTTGTTATGATGGTTTTGTTTTGAACTCTGTGTTATAGAGCAGGGTTGGAGAGAATGATATTGTACAAAACAAGAGCAGTAGAAATGGTTCATTATCAAGATGAAACTAATTGGTGTGTGTTGGAAAGCAATAAAAAGCCTCTACCTTGTAAAGGACGTTGAAATTTCTCCTGTGTGCACCTTTGTACACTGAGCTGCCACACACCTGTGTCTGTGAGCTTTGGAAAAACTTGCAAAACCCCCACTGAAGGCTGTTGCATAAGTGCAAGAAATGCTCAGACCCAGAGCAGAGTTTAAGTGTTAGTAAAAATAAATCCTCTCGCTGTGGAAGATTGCTGTTTCCTGTCTCTGTTGTGTTATGGCCTTGCTGCATGTACTCCTTAAGAAAGAACAAGAGACGTTTTTCCAGGGGTGTTTATGAAGTTCTGGTGTGGATGGGTATCTAAGGTAAGAGCCATGCTTGCTTATTCATACAGAGGAGATGATTTATTCTTACCCTGTGAAACTTTTGTTCTCATGCACATAACTGTATTTGTTATGAGGGCCAGGAGACCTTTTGCTTGATCTTTTACCCTTTTTTTATTAGTTATGGTCTTCTGGGTGGTACACAATCAGCTACTGACTGCAGCTTCAGACTGCAACTCCTGATGGGCAGAAATGTGCATCAGCTGAGATTTTGCATGAATCTCAAGTGCTGCTCAGTTGTTGTTGGGGTTTATCTCCACTATCATGCTTTCCCTTTTTCTTCTAAGGCTGTAAATCACACGTAAAATATAATGGAATCTGAGTAACATCCTTTAGGCAACTGCTCCCTAAAGAACAGAACATGCTGATTTGATATTAGTTGGAGGGTCAATCAAGAGTAAAATGACTCAGCCATCTTTTTAATAATTTTTTACAATCCCAGAACTATAAAACTACAGGAACAATTTCCTTTCTGTTAAGTGTAATTCATGGAAATGGCCACACTTGGGATTGCAGCTCACTTTTAATTTCTCAGGTTGAATATTCTAGATTTTCAAGATGAACAAAATGTTCTGCTCTTTTTGAAAAGAGGATGTGTTTCTTAACCACTTCATTAAATATGTCCTGTTAAAAGAAGAGGAAGCTGAAAATCAAAATTTGACTTGGAGGCAGACTCAGAAATACTTTGAGTGTTCAAATAATCTCTGCTTTTTATTTGGCAGAGTTCAAAACTCCAGGGGAAATCTAATGTGTATTGAAATTCACCCAGTCTTTTGCATTGCTCAAAGTGGAGGCATGATTTGGTTGTACTGTAGTGTCATTACACCACAAGGTCCAGTTCCCTGATACACTCCAATATAGTTGGGATGTGTTTCCAGATGTCAGAGCAATGTCAGCCTAGTGATATTTTGGTCTGGAATAATTCTTTGGTTTGGTTTACTAGCTAACTTTTAATGCTCTATGCTTTATAACTCATACCTGTTATTCTTTCCCCCAGAATAAATGTCCCTGCTCCTGCTTTTGAGATGCAAAAACGCAGAGCCAGAAGTGGTGCATACCTACCATAATTTAGGTAAAAGGTTTAGCCCTAGGAGGTGTTTTAATGCAGTACAGCTACTTTCTCTGTTTGGAGAGTCTATGCAATGTGTTTTCAAAGAAGACTCAAAATGCCTCTTTTTTTTTTAATCCTATATCATCAATGTCCTCTTTGAGAGACTTGTGTTTTTAACAAATGGTCTCCTTCAGTTCTTTGAGTCTAATGAATTCTGGAGCTGCACAGTGGGAGTCTGACAGGCTGGAAGTTGCATTAAACAGCTTCAGGTTTATATTGAAAACATTGTCCTTGGTTCAAAGGAAAGGTAATTATTCTGCCCTGGAATGATAGCAGCCCCTCCTTTATTGACAGCACACCATCTGGTTGTGATAAATTACATAGCCCTGGCAAGGCTGCAGCTTTTTGGTAGCAATGGATGACTTAAAGGCTTCACAATTCAGGTTGGTAAAAAAAGTAAGAAATACATATTGTTTATGGAAATTACTTATTGCCCTGTTATTGCTCACAGTGCTTTTGTCTGGTTTTATGTTCATTAGGTGTACCTCTAAAGGAAAACTTCACAAAGCATGGACTTTTCAGGAGCTAATTCTGGCTGCAAGTTCAATTCTACTAATTTTTTGAGGGAGAGCTTGAGAAAGTGGCTATGGAAATCTTGAATATTTCAGGTGTAATTGATACCATTTATTGTACTTTGCCACCCAAGGACTCTTAGTAAGAACAGTGCAGGTTATTAAAGGTGGTTTGTTTTTTTCCCTCAAGGAGTGATTGTTCTTAAATGTGTTGGTTGCTGTAGCTTCAGGGTGGTAGGTTCCTTTTCTGAAAACTTGCCAAGTAGTCAGTTTGCATCTATAAATAAAAGTTCAGAGTGGTGCTAGCTAGTTTGCTAGCCAGTTGGTCCTCTCGCAACTAATTCTTGTTCTTGCTGTCCCAGACAAAGTTGCTTCTTCTAGCCTGCCTAATTATATGATATGTTTGGGTTCAGTTCTGTGCTTTTGATAAAAAGCAAAAAAACCAGTCGTTGGTGGTTGTTAAACAGTGATATCTGCAGGTGTCTTGGAGGGGTCAGTTATAACCCCCTTGCAAGACAAGGTTAAACGCTTGCCGTTACAACATACTGAATGTGACTTACTGTCATGTCTGATGTGTTGAAAATGTTGGCTGGTCTCCCCTTCCAGATTTTCTTTTATTTTGGAACATGATTCTAGATATTCTTCCCATACATTACTGCATCTGTTTTAGAAATTTCCTCAATTTGTTGATTTTATTTGCTTGGGGAAAAAAAAGAATCGCAGCCACACTGTGATGATGAACCTTATTTTGGCCAGGTTCTTTTGATACCTTCTGTGAAGCTAATTGCTGTAGAGGGAACTACCTCTGCAAAGCATTTTAGTCTTTCTTACTTGGACAGAGGTAGCAGCAGTACCACTCATTACTAGTTCTTACTTTCATACCACTTCTATTTTTAGAACTGGAATCCTTGTAGTTATATTTGCACAGTGTGGCATGAATAACATTTATCTTAGATTTAGATGTAAAGAGAAAACACTTTGAACCTGGCTTTGCTATGCTTGTTATTTCTGTGGCTAGGCAGTTTGGACATTCATGCAGGGATTTGCCACAGGTTAAAATAACTCTGAAGCCATGTTGAGTTGTTGCTAAAATTTAGTCAAGCATTTTATGTGTAATGAGCGAAGTGCCCTGGTAAGTTTGACTTGCTCGTTGCCTGCCAGGGTACATAAGAAGCAGATGTATGTTAGTCTGGGGTTTGGCAGGCTTGGTCCTTCACCTTTTGCTGGCAAAATATCTCTAGAGCTTCGAGTCTTTTAGGCAAGATGCCTCTCATTTATTATGTGCAACATATTGATGTGGAAAAGTTGCCAAGTGCTCGTTACTTTTAGTATCTCAAACTGATAGATAGGAAATTTCATCCTCTGTTGTGGGAGGCTGCTAAAGTACAAGGTAGAACTAAATTCATGTGGGTAATTTTAGCTGCTTTCTACATGTACTAAATGGTAACTTTTTCACAATTTTAAGATTTTCAAGAGGGAAGGAGTCTGAAAACTGAAAGTGTTAGGGTCACCAAACATTGGAACAGGCTGCCCATGGAGAATTGTGGGATCACCATCTGTGGAGACAGTAAAAACCCAACTGGGTACAGTTCTGGGCAGTGAAATGGACTGGCTGATTTTAAGACATCTCTTCCAGCCTAAAGGATTTTGTGAAAAGTGGAAGTGGAACCTCCCACAGCAGTAACATCCTGTTTTCTGCATCTGTGATATTTTGTGGGTTTACAAAGAGAACAATAAACCTGTAGAGCTTCTTTTACATTCCACAAACGCCTTTTCCAGATCTATTGGACCACAGGGAAAGGTGCAGAATGGAAGTTTTCAGAATCATTGTCTGTGCAAGATGCATCCTAGAATGATCTCATTGCATTGGCATCTCTTAATTATATCAATTCCTGCTGCTTTATAGTTGATTTCTTTCTGATTCCTTGTGTGCATTTATGGCCTGTGGCCAGGGAAGCTGACTTGGTTTCTTGCAGTTTGCCTTGGCCACTTAGGTCTTTGAGATGTTACTATCTACATTCAGTCACCCTTTACCCCTGAAGTACCAAAGCAGGCCAGTAAAGTTGTTTTCCCTAGTAAAAAAAGTTCCTCCCTAAGGCAAATGCCAATTTTCATTCCTACTATACTTGCGTGCCTCATCAGGACAACAACTGCGTTCTCATCCCCTCTATGAGGACTCCTTTTTCTGGTGATTTTCCTGCAGAGCAATGACTGACAGCTTTTAGTACTAGCTTCTTTTTGATTGTGTTAGACTTTCACCCAAGTCAGGATATTATCTTCTTAGATTTTTGGTTTAAGCTTTGTACTGCAAGGCTGAAACTTTACTTCCCTCTATGAAGAGCAATCATGTCTCATTTAAGACTTTAGTTTATCCATGGCTGCAGTCCCTCCATGGAGTGTTGAGACTCATTACAGAAGATTCTTCTCTTGCAGAATCATAGAATCAACCAGATTGGAAAAGACCTCAGAGATCATCAAGTCCAGTCTATAACAAAGGAGAAAAATAATGGAAGCATACTCTGTTAAAATATTCTGTCATAATCTGAGCTAACTTAAAAATGTGTCTTGGGCATCTGCAGATCAGTCTCATATTTTAGTCACAGCTTCATGAAGCTCTGCCACTGGTACAGTGTCTGGTAGCAATGCTTCCTTTGGTAAAGCAGCTTTTCATTCACTTGCATTTTAAAGATTGGGACTCATCAGTGGCTAATTCTAATGGCAGAGAGCTCTTGGAGCCTTCTGTCCTGTGGATTTTTAGATGTACCATTCCTAAGGAATATAAATACTTGATGTGTTCTTCTCATGTATTGTAACTTCCTTCTGAGTCCTTAGTAGGTTTCCTTAGTTGAGGCACTGTGAAGGACACATGTAAGGCTGAACTTTAGCCTTGTTTCAGTCACGCTGAGGAAGATGAAGGCACAGTTACGCCAGCTGCGGAGGCAGGAAGTATGAACATTGGTGGTATGTTTGCACTCAGAAGAATGGACATGCAGATTAAATAGTTAAAGAATTATTAGAAGTTGTTTTCCTTCCTGTAATCTTAACAAGTTTCACCATACAAAACCTTTTTAAGCCACTCTCTCTAGACCAGACTCTGGGCATATTAGAGTCCACATGCATGCCACCTCCATGGATCGGACCTGTAGGGTATAGTTTGGATATGCTTTTAACCACTGGCTTCAACAATGTGCAAAAACATGTAAGTGGTGATAGTGGACAGCCCTTAAGTTCTGAACTGCCTGTCTGGTATGTATGTGAATCTTGGTCTGCCATGTGGTAGCTCAGTAAAAATGTATAGTTGGAGGCATGCCAGCGTGTTACCTTTCTACTCCCAGAGCTCTGCTGTTAGCTGCTGCTGCTTTGTTCTGGCTGTTTGTACAAAAGCTTCCCGGGGTGTAGGCAAAATGATTAACGTTTGGAATCTCCCTTAAATGACTATGGATTAATAATTATTAAGTTTTAGCATTTAGAAATATTTCTAATGGAATTTACTCATTGTGTGTGTGTGCAGCTATTGCTAAATGCTTGGTCTGTGCTGGTTTTAAGAGCCAGCACAGGCCAGATTTGAGGCAGGATGGTCCATTAACCCATTGATTCATTATTTTTTTCTGTGGCATGAGTGGCATTGTGCTGGTTTAGTCTCTGTCTCCTTAAAGCTTGAGTTTTCAGGATTTTCTAAAAGGAACTTGGCTGTAGAAAAGCAGTCTCCTGTGGTTTGATAAATATTGGCTTAGTTTAAATCAATTGTTAATGCTGCTTTTACTAACTCCTTAAAATGTTTATTCACAGTGGTCTCCTTTACGCGTGTGTCTTATTTCAAAGTCTCTCTGCTCACATAATGAAGCCTGCTGTTTGAGGCAAAAGATGACTTCATCAATTGTAATATTTTCATGGCTGTGTATGGGTGATAGGCCATTTCAGCTAATTTTTATTACCATGTCGTTTTGTAACAGCTTTATGTCACCATCTTGCAGAAAACCGACGCCATGAGCTAAGGATGTGATGTTCACTGCTGTACTGAGATCCTGACTGCTCCAGAGAATTTACAGTTTTAATGATACACAGATCAGGGCAATATGAAGAAATCAGATTTATCCTGTTAATGCAGATACTGTTTTGTTGGCTGCAATGAGGTTGGGCAATACTGCCACTGTGATGTTCGGAGTGCATGTGCAGACTGATCAGCCGGTTTCATTTGTGGTCACCAACAGGGAGCAGGGAGTTTCTGTTAACAGAATAATAAACTGTGGAACATGGCTTATTTTGAACAATTAGTAAGATCTTCTGGGAAAGTGCCTCCATTGTAGCCTTTCAATACTTAAAAGGCTTGCAAGAAAGATGGGGAAAAACATTTTGGTAGCACCATATCCTGGTTTGAGCTAGAAGAGAACTAATTCTGCTTGGCGATTTAACTTTTCAGCTCAGTCCCTTCTAAGTGACTGCACCTTCTGCAGTTAAAGTTGTATTTTTGCAGGTAGTGTCTGCTTCTAGAAGTGGTAACATTTGGTCTTTATAGTTAATACTAAGGATTAGTCTTTAGAAAGTTCTTGCTTATACCTCCTCTTACAGACCCTAAGGTCACTGCTAAATTTTGGGTACTATATTGGTGTGCTGCAAAGCAAGAGGTCACTACTGTGGGGAGAAAGAGACAGGACAAATGGCCCATAACTAACCAACAAGGTATTCCATCCCATGTGTGTTATATTCCATATAAAGCTGTGAGAATTTACAAGGGTTAAGCACTGTTCTTCAGTGGTTGATTCGATTCTGCTCTTGATCCAAATTTCTGCATTCCTAAATCCACCTCCTGAATCTGATTCCTGTTTGCTTCTGCTGAGCAGAAGGTCTGAGGGGTTTGGAGCACAAGCCCTATGCGGAGAGGCTGAGGGAGCTGGGGTTGCTTAGCCTGAAGAAGAGAAGGCTCAGAGGAGAACTTACTGCTATCTGAAGCTACCTGAAGGGAAGTTGTAGCCAGGTGGGGGTTGGTCTCTTCTCCCAGGCAACCAGCACCAGAACAAGAGGACACAGTCTCAAGCTGTGCCAGAGGAGGTTTAGGCTGGATGTTAGGAAGAAGTTCTTCACAGTAGGAGTGATTGGCCATTGGAGTGGGCTGCCCAGGGAAGTGGTAGAGTCACCATCACTGGGAGTGTTTAAGAAGAGACTGGATGAGGCACTTGGTGCCATGGTTTAGTTGATCAGATGGTGTTGGGTTATAGGTTGGACTTGATGATCTCCAAGGTCTTTTCCAACCTGGCTAATTCTATTCTATTCTAATCCAGTCTGGGACTTGCCCAGTACCTGCTCACAATGTGTGATATAATTGCTGTCAAGGGGTTTGGGTTTGATACTGATTTTGTATTTATTTCCTTTTATTGTTGTTTTCATTAAAACTGTTTTGGTTTTCTTTTTCAGTTCATAAGTCTCTCTCTTTCCTTTTCTTCTCCCCTTCTGAGAAAGGAAAGGGGTCAGTGGAGAATGTCTGTAATTTGTCTGATGGCTGGCCCAGCCTTAACCCTTGTCAGGACTGTTGAGATAGGACAAAGGGGTAATGGTTGTAAATTAAAAGAAGGTAGATTCAGATTGAGTGTAAGCAAGACATTTTTTACAATGAGGATGGTGAAATGCTGGAGCAGATTGCCCTGAGGTGGTGGATGTTCCATCCCTGGAAACATTCAAGGCCAGGTTGGATGGGTCTCTGAGCAACTTGATCTAGTTGAAAATGTCCCCACTGACTGCAGAAGGATTGGACTAGATGACCTTTAAAAATCCCTTCCAGCCCAAACTATTCTGTGATTACATACTCGACCAAAGTTCTTTTAAAGTCAGTGTATTGTACATGTCAGTTCTTTAACAGATTGTATCTTTCCAGCCACATGATCTCTTTATGGTAAAAGCTGCATCTTTCTGTGATGAAGTTCATGGTGTGAGCAGGCTGCCTTGAAATTCTCTATATGCAGCTGGTAGTTGCAAACAAAACGAGAAAATGCAAATATAAAAATACTCCTCTGGTCTTTGGAATATGCCAAAGGCTTCAATCTCACCAGTATATATAAACTTAATGAGCACATAATGCATGCACCCAGCTGGTTTCTGGCATGCTTTTAGACTCCACTGGAACTGTTTGGCTTGATAGCAAATGTAATGACAGATACTTAGTATTAGCATAAATTTTGTTTCTTGGAGACCTTTCAGTGCCAAGAACCTCAGCAGTAATTTTTCTTTTCTCCTTTTTCCATTTCTGAATCTCCTTGGCTTTACCATTGCCAGTTTTTTAAGTCCAGTTTAATGGTTTTCCTCTGTTCTTTAAAGCACTGAGCATTTTTACCATCACCTCTGCAAAGGCTCCATGCTCGGTGCCCATGTAATCCAGGCAAATCCTCTGCAGAGGGTCCTGTTAAAAAGCCATAGGCATGGGGTTAAATCAGAATGGTCATGAGCCAAGCCATCCACTGTTTCTCCTAAAATAAATCATTGCTAATGCTGCTGCCATATGGCCAGTGAATGTGAGGCCTCTGTGATTTTTTATTTATTTATTTCCTTGTCCATGCTTTCAAGTGCTCTGGCTCTTAAACTGAGCTTCTCCTCCCATGTTATTTGTAGTTTATCTTCTGAGCAGTGAACTTGGGAAGCATGCAAGTGTGTCAGAAGAATAAGTAGCTTGACTCAGCTGTCCAGTCAGTGGCTCCTTAGTGTCTCCTGGATGAATTAAGCATGGCTCTACCATGATGTGATGAAGGCTTTTTTCACGGGAGCGCATCCTGACAGCAGGTCACTGCTGAACGGAAGGAGTCCACAGCTGCCCTCGGGTACTGCAGAGGTACTCCCTCTGTGCAGCAGTGGCCCCTAGTGGAAGATGCTCAGTCCTTCTGGTGACCCCCAGACTAGACATAAGGCCTAAAAACTTCCCATAATGACTCCTGCCATTTCCAAGCTTGTTTCAAATCTGGATCACCCCCAAGCAGCACTGTGGAAAGAAACCAATGACTCACTTCTCTCTCCTGACTGGTTTGCTAAATACTAGAGTTTGAGCTATTAAACAGCAATATAATTACACTGAGTTAAGGAATTAGAGACTCTTAAGTACTTTTTTAAGCTTCTCATTGCTTTGGCAGGTTCTCTCAGCCTTTGCCAGTGTGAGCCTGCACTTTATAATGGAAAACTGGGGGAATATAATATTCCAACCTATACATTTTAATTTGTCTCTGTGCAATCTCAGGTTACATTGTATAATTGTATATAATGCTTTTCTGAAGACCTGTAATGAAAATCTATATCTTCTGCTTCTGAAGGGAAGGATATAAAATTCTTACTGCAAATATTGGCAGTGGTGCAGCACTCACACATGCAAACAGAGGAAACAATTTGGTAAATGTGGAGTCACCTTGTCCCTGTAACTTAAACAATGAGATAGGAAAAGTATTCTGGAAGATAAGAAATCTGTCTGTAATGATATTTTCCATATTGGCTTTTATAGTATGACCTATGAAAAGAAACCAGTGCAAACTTTGCTTCAAACCTTCCTTTCACATTTGAGCTTTTGTAAATCACTATTTTTTTTTGAGGCTGACAGAATAGGTTGCTGTAGGAGGCAACTTTTCCATTGTTATTTTGGGTGAATGCTGCTTTTGGTAGGACTGTTCACATGAACTCGTCTTAATCCCCATTTCTGCCTTCAGATGTGAGTTCAAGTTAGTCTTCTTTCTTACAGATTGATGTTGCAAGCCTCCTAAAATCAATTCTAGCAGATATTACCATCCCAGGTCCTTAAACATCTACTACAGCCTTTTAAAACAACATTGTGCTCTTCCTAAGTGCTGCTTTTCCTTAAAAGATGAAAAGTGTTGGGTTTTAATCAGCACTGGACTGGAATTTTGTCTAGTGTTCTAATGGCTATTAGTATAAAATCTCATTCTACTTTCTCTAGTTTTCAGTGTCGTTACTATGGCTCTTAAACAGGTACTACTTTGTTTTAAAGCTGACCCTTATTTCCAGTCAGGTATTCTGCAGTCCTGCTTGTCCTTTCTGCTACTTGGCCAGTCTAAAAACATGTTGCTATTTTTTTTTCCATTGTACAAATGTTGTTAGAAGTCATGTTGACTTGTGCTTTTCAGGAGAAGCCATAAAGAGGGAATTTTCTCTATCTTATATGAAAAACATGTTCATGGCAGTGAAAGCACAGTAGTGCTTTTATGCCTTCTCAAAACAGGAATTGGCTGTTGTGTTGTTTTTAATGATGAGCTATTTACAAGTTTAGTGTCCAGAAAACAACTTGGCTTGTTATGCTAACATTGCACAAGATCTTCATAAGCCCTCAGGAGGCTACTTAGCTTCTGAAAGCTTAGTAGAGAATCTGTTAAATCAGCAGAAGAATATTGAATTCCTGGTTGACTTGAAAAATGCTTATTTCCAAAACAGAGTATGCTGAATTATGTCTTCCACTGAAACAGCCAACCAAAAGACAGGAATGTAGGAATAATAAACAGAGTGGAAGTGTAAGCCTTTGCAAAAACAAGAGCATTTTAATGTGGAAAAATTTACAAGCTCTGATTTGCAGAAACAAAATTCTAGAGAATGATAAATGTAGCCAAGTTTTCATCACCAGTTTACTTCTATTTAAACTCTCCCAAATGTCCAAAAATGCAAAGAAATTTTCACTTACTTTCTACTGTTTGACCAGTTTGAGAGCAAGGCATATGGAGAAAAAAAGCTCTATCCATGCTAGTGAAATAGTGGCTTATCCCCACAGTCATTGATGCTGATGCTCTCAGAAAAGCAAACGTTGCGGCCTGGTCCATGTTATTTCCATGTAGGATGCATTTAGACAGTATCACAGAATCACCAAGGTTGGAAGAGACCTCAAAGATCATCAAGTCCAACCTATCACCCAAGACCTCATGACTAGACCATGGCACAGAGTGCCACATCCAATCCCCTCTTGAACACCTCAGTAAGCCTATGTGATCAAGGTTGGTCATAAAACCGGGCTGCAGCTTGGTGGTGCCATTTGGGAACCATGGTGAATGCTACAGAACACGCCCTTTCCACAAGCTCTTTTTGTGCCACACAAGAATATGGAGGCTCAGTTTTAACATTAGCAGCCAGCAACAATCAATAAACATTACTGCTTAGGTTATAGAATGCCTTTCAGCACCATGTTCTCAAAAAGCAGGCTGCTGCTTTGATGTCCTTCTGCATGTAGGTGTGCCCGTACCCATGTACACAAATCTACCATAATCTGCACAAGCACTTACAGTGCCCAAGTAACTTCTTTTGGGTTAGCTGTAGTTTTTGTTCACGCTTCTTTTTTATTCTAAGAAAGATGGAAAAGTGTTTAGTCTTGGGAATGCTTTTGTGTAAGAAAAGGAAAAGGTTTGTTAGGTTCCCTAGGTTGTGTTTGTCAGGAGAGAAGAGGACAAGAAACCTGCCCAGGTAAGCCATCCTATAAAACTGATAGCTCTCCTAGCAAAGTGTTCCTGCTGAGGTCATGCTAGCATCAGTCAGCCTGTAAGCTTGCTGCCAGGTAAATCCCTTTATTGACTCAAATAAGCTATAGGAAGATAAATGCTTCTGCCATGAATTAAGGATGGTACATGTGCTTTTCACCTCCACCACCTCTGAACTGGCAACAGTTTGAAAGATGGGACAAACTTGAAAAACAATTTGAAACAAATTACATTAAAGAGTGAAAGTAACTTTTGTGCAAAGAATTAATTGAGTGTTTTCATCTCAAACGTGCCTTATGGATCTGATATTAAGATTGACTTGCCCTAATTCTCTTTACTTTTTGTAGTGAGTTAAAAGATGTCTTTAATATGCTCCAGTCAATCTTCTTAACAAGACCTATTTCTTGTTAGATATGTACTGAGTCTTATCAGGGGCAGTGTGCTGTTGTCAGAGTACATCTTCACAAGTTCTCACAGAACTCTTAGAAATCTCTGCTGGTAAATGTTTTAATTTAGTTGATCATGTAATGAAAACTGGAACTGAGGTCATTCCATTATAGAATTATAGAATCAGTAAGGTTGGAAAAGACCTCAGAGATCATCAAGTCCAACCTATCACGCACTGAACCATGGCTTCAAGTTCCACGTCCAATCCCTTTTTGAACACCTCCAGGGATGGTGACTCCACCACCTCCCTGGGCAGCACATTCCAATGGCAAATTACTCTTTCTGTGAAGAACTTTCTCCTCACCTCCAGCCTAAACCTCCCCTTGGCACAGCTTGAGACTGTGTCCTCTTGTTCTGGTGCTGGTTGCCTGGGAGAAGAGACCAACCCCCACCTGGCTACAACCACCCTTCAGGTAGTTGTAGAGAGCAATAAGGTCTCCCCTGAGCCTCCTTCTCTCCAGGCTAATCAGCTCCCTCAGCCTCTCCTCACAGGGCTGTGCTCCAAACCCCTCCCCAGCCTTGTTGCCCTTCTCTGGACACGTTCAAGTGTCTCAATATCCTTCTTAAACTGAGGAGCCCAGAACTGGACACAGGACTCAAAGTGTGGCCTAACCAGTGCTGAGTACAGGGCAGAATGACTTCCCTGTTCCTGCTTATGTTACAGCCTGAGCTGTTGTTGAGGAACTGAATAATTGTGGTAAAAAATATGTATCGCAAGTGGAATGATTCTTCATGTACTGAATAGCAATCTACTCATGTCAAGAGTTTTCATTTATTCTCAAATTTTCATTTAATCATTCAAAGATGTTAGCCTTCAACTTGTGTGGAAGAAAAAGGCAAGAAACTGCTGTTTACCCTTTGTCTGTGTTGGCAACAACAAAAGGAGAGATTAAATTAAGACTGGAAGGTTAAAACTGTGTTAAATAGCTAGAAGGTTAGTTAATAAAAGAATATATAATAGCTTCATCATAGCAGTGTCATGTGAACTAGTATTTGTTGTCCAACAAGAACTATATTGCAGCTAATCCACACCATTTCACTGCTCAGGAACCACTTTTAAAGATGTTTCCTCCTATGTTGCTTTGAAGTCCTTATAAGAATGAATTAAAACTGTAAACATACAGCATCAAGTATCTGTTGTAGATGCAGGTGACAGTGATCCCTAGTGTGACAAGCAGATAAAATCCTGCTTGTGCTTTTCTGCCCATCTGAAGTTGGTTTGCCCCTCTGGAGTTCAGTGTCGGGCAGTAGTCTGTGTACGATGCAACATGCCTTTTATTTCTCAAGAAGCCTTGCTGATGAAGTGTTGCTTTGTTTGGGAGGACAGATTTGTGATTGCTCTCCAATTACTGCCTCGAGATCACAAGAGGGGGGGGAAAACCAAATACACCCTGGTTGAAGGAAATTTTCTTTTGAGTCTAATGCCATCCATGATAGTTTATTCATCAGCCTTAACAGATGACAAGAAGGTTAAATATATTAGATCTTTGTGACAGAGTAACTGTGGTGGGTTGAAATTACCCCCCGACATAAAATTGCCAGACCAGCTCAGCTGAAAGCAAATGAAGCTGTATTTGCAAGCACACTACAATCTAGAATATGGAATGCAATGAGTATGTACAAAATATACAGTATTTACATACATATACAACACAAGAACACCCCTGGACAAAACCAGGGGGTTACCAGCAGCATCCCCCTGCCTGCTCCCTTCTTCCCCTGTACACAGTGAAAGAGAGAGGAACAGAGAGTCGCTTGTTAGTACTTAACCACAACAAATGCATGCAGCCAAGGTCAGCAAGCTAGCAGAAGCACCAGCTACTATCTGACAGAGTGAAGAAAACTGAACAGAGAAATAGTTAGTTTACCCAACTAACTGTTATTTAGATACCAGGCCAATGGGATATTTAGACCTTATCATGATATTTTCCTTTTTACATCCAGTGGTAATGTGTTTATATTCTACCACGTCTTGCTCAAGATCTGTGGAAAATTTTCTGGGCACAGCCTAAAACTACCACAGTAACTTCCACAAATTCTAGGGCTTCTTTATTCTTTGTAGAGATTTTTTTTGTTAACAGAAAATTAGAAAAGTTAAGCAAATCTTAAGTCTAAGAATTACCTGGTTCTTTGGCTTTTGGTTTGGGTTTTTTTTTGGTGTGCTGTTTTGGTGGTGGTTTTATTTCTTGAGTTTAGCCTAGCCTTGTAAAAATGTTGAATTGCTGAGCAATTCCTGGGTTTTTGTTAAACTGCCTTTTGCAAGTAAGGATTGTCTGAGAACCTTTGCATTATTTGGGCTGTTAGCTTAAGCATGAACTTTTGTGATGTTTGCTTCGCAATGGTAAAGAGCAGTGGCACTAAACACAGGTGAGTTTCTCTGTTTATGTGCCTCATTGATAAACCCATTGCAGGCAGAGTCTAGATCTGGTCTGGTGGAATGTGCAGCCCACTTTTTATCCTGCAGATAACTATGGTAAGCACCAACTTAACTTCTGCTTACAGAAGAAATGTGTTCAAATATCTCCTGTGTAATGTTTTCACTTCTGTCTTTCTGAGCAATAATGGTCTCTAAAGCAGAGGCCTTCACGAATGATAAAGTATCATTTTAGCCTGTGGGAACCTGTCCTGGCAGAGATGCTCACTTTGTTGCCACTAGGTTTGTGTCTCCTAGGCATGTGTCTCCTGTACCTTTAGATTCATGTCAGAGTGCTTTCTTTAGGGTGTTGGGATACTTTTTCTGGTGTTTTCTTTCAGGGAAATGCTAGCTGTATTTTGTAAAGAATATTGCTTGCCTTACATATTTGCAAGACTTGATATGCCATATGGTAAAATGTTAGAAGAGAGAAACTCTCCCTCAGCACAAATCTCGAAACACCATCTTGTGAAGCCTGTTTAGAAGTGGTCAGAAGTTTGCTGTTTGTATTGGAAGGTATGTGTTAAGTATGGGAAGAATGGTACGAATACTAGTCAGTCAGCCATTGGTAGTGAACTCTGCTGCTGCAGAAAAAGCAGGCTGTAAAGCCTGACTTGTCTGCTCTGGTAAGTCTAGAGTGAACTTGCTTAAGGTTTGTAAATGCAAAAGTACATATCTGGCTTTCTTGACCATGTGGAATAGGTAACAATTGCGGGCAATGCCTTGGAGCAAAGGTTTGAGAGGATCTCCGGGTGACTTCCTCAGCAAAGCCACTGCTTGTCTGGGAGTTCACAGATGATTATTAGCACCTAGGATAGGAAGGCTGCAACTCTGTAGCATCTGTTGCACTTAAGGTGTACAGTAAAACAAATGCCAGTATGAAAATGAGCAATGCCAATTCAAAGTGACTGCCTGTTATCCTGGATTAGTATCAGGTTCTGTCAAGTAAATGTATGTTCCTCTTCTCAAACTGTTAGCTGTAAATATCCAGCTCATCTTAGCTATCCAACTATAGGCAATTGTTGCATTTTTTTTTTCCTCTTCCCTCCCTTTTCTCTGTTGAGTCTGTACAGCTCTGAGTTGAGAGTGGTAAAAGTTTCTCCCCTTTAGGTGACATGTGACCTTTACTTCTGATACAATGGCAGCTTGCTCTTTAGGGTATACCTGTGGACTTTAGACTAAATGATGCCGAAGTTGATGGAAGCACGTAAGTGTTTTGGTGTTTTGCTGCATTGCAAGAGCAATCTTATGACTGCAGCAAACTTGCAAAAGGGTATAAAAGCAAAGGCAAAGTTATTAGTTAATCCTCTAATTCCAGTGTAGCTGTGTCAGTAGCTAGTTGAAGTCATTTACAGGCCCCATAAGGGACTTCAGATCAGTTACTTTGATAAGGCGTTCTAGTTTTCTAGCCTTTTGAAGAACTCAGTTCCAGTAATTCTCTCTTTCTTCTCCCTTTCATTCCCTCCCTAAAGGTCATCACATTCCAGTTTCCTAGATGAAAGGATGTTACCAGAATCATTGCACAACTCTATGTGAGAACAATTGGTAGGGTGGTGTCTGAGCCAGCCTTTTTTTTGCATGGTCTTAAAAATGAATCTTCGTACTGCCAACAAAGCCAACTGCTGAAGACTGATGCAGTCCCAGCAGTCTTTCTAGGCCTACAGTTGACCAGATGTGGACAAAGCTCTGAAGTTCAGAATGTGTTTGGACTGAGAAGGGATTTTGAGGTTCTGACTGAATCCTCAAGTACTGTTTGGGTACAAGTGGGATTAGCCGTGTTACCTCGTCACTGCTGTCTCCAGACACTGCTTGGTTTGTGGTCCCAGAAAACATGATAAAACTGTGGTAGCAGTTAACAGCCAGTTAGCATGCACACAGCTAGTGTGTACCAGTGAGGCTGAACCAGGGCATATTAACAAAGCAGAACATTGTGGGTATGCTGCTTGTGTAATATTGCAAACCCTACTCAATTACCATGTGACTGTTTAAGTGCAGGATTTTATAGTGGAAGAGGAGAGTAGTTGCATAGGATACAGGGAGAAAGGAAAGCAGAGGATAAAGAACCTGCACTCAGTTCTGGTTCAATTCCTGGTGCTTAGCTTGACCACAACTACAGTTCTCTTCAGAAGATAGTAATGACCTGTGGTGGGTAATGAGAAGACACCACTGAATATATTTTCAAGCTTGTGGTAGTGATGTAGCTGTGGTAACAAGTTTTTAGAAAGGTAGTCATTTCATTATGTTGACTGATGGTTCTGGAGCGAAGTAAAAGCTGACAGGCCTTTGAGACCCACAAATGAAGGCTGCAAGTTGCTGTAGTAGGTGATTATGTCTGCAGAGGACTAGAAGATTTGCACATGAAACTTGTTTACATCTCAAAACACTCTTCAATCTATAAGGACAAATCTAGAATCATAAACTCTTGTTATGGGAAAGAGTCTAAGGAAGACTGTGAAGTAGTTGCCAAATACAAATTAAGGTTGGTCTTTAGCCTGGAAGGCTCCCAACAACTTGAAAAAGGATGTGAATGTATAGAGGGGAAGACTATAAAGGTGCTGAAGTTCCTTCTGCTTGAAGCATTGTAAACTTTCCTACTTTCTGGGAGCATGGAGAGAATGTATGTATGGGAGAAGCTGCACGCCTGGTTGTGGGAGAGGGCTGATCACAGCAATTGTAGCCAGCCGTTTATGTTGTCTTACTCTTCTCTCAGTGGTGAAGTCTTTTGTATTTTGATGGGTTTGTATATCACTGACTTGAAGTGTTACCAGAAGTTGTGTATTTCTGCATAGGACACATGCAGATGTATCTTCCTCAAGAGGTACTAAGGTAGCTCTTTCATACTGCATATAGACTTCTGTGGACACTTGTGGGTTGTTTGATTGTCTCAAGGTTAAAAATGCGAGTAGTGGGTTTTGACCCACCTTCTGTAGTACCTTGCAGTAGGCCTTTTGCTGGGTTTCTTTGTTTTGGTGGTTTTGGGTTGGTTTTTTTGACCTTCACTTTGCAGTCTGGGGTATGTAAAATAACCAAAAAGATAAGAGAAACCTAGGCCTCCATTAGGTGGCCTGATCAGAGCCAATTTATAAACAAGTTTCATAAGCACAGGATGCCTTTGTGGTTTACTGAAATCTTACTGCTTTTGAAGGAAGAGGAATTAAGCTTCTGCAGAAACTCTGTGGGAGAAAAGATGAAGAAATAATGCTGTTAATGGAAGAGAAAAGATGTCTTAAAAAGCAATGATTGCTGTTAAAAATACCAGCTGTTACCCACTAATGATAGACCAAGTTTTGCAAACTTAACAGGTTTCATCCGTTTTTCTCACGCTTTGCCTTTGATGGGATTTTTCCTTTTGATTGCATGGTTGTGAGTGGAGTGCCCAATATTCTTGGCTACAAAAAGTATATAGGTTCTTAAAATTACATTTGTTGTGGCCTGGAGCACAGCTGTGTGGATGTTGGATGTTTCTTTGAGACCTGGCGTTACTTCTGGCTGATCCCTTTGTTATCTACACATTCAAAGGAAGATGATTAGTATCTAGCAGCCTGCTTCACTAATGTGGCATAGACTTGCACTGCTGTAGATTTAATGCTTCAGTATATGAATCATTCACCTGGTGAAGGCAGTTTTGGGTAATTGATTAACCAGAAATATACTCTGTGGACTAGAGACAAGTAATTATAAATGTTGCTTATTACAGTCTTATCGATGGTACAGTGCTCAATCTGTTAAGCAGGATGCAGCTACTAGGGAATTCTGAATCTTATTTAAAAGCAGATGACTTTCTTGGTTAGTCAGGTACCTCTTGAATCAAAACCTCTTATGGAGAAACTAGGGGATTACTTGGACTTGATGGCTGTGTCTGTCTTAATCTGTTCAGCTACAGCCTTGTCAGAAGATGAGTGATTAATCTTGACTGCACGAGGGAGAAGAGACTCTGAATTCTAGTTTGTGTTTAATTTTAACACTTCCATAAGCACAAGCAGTACATTTCGTAGTTTCTACTTTAACTAGAGGCCTTGTGTTGCAGTTACTCATGTGGCTTAATGACTATTGGGTTCATGGTCTTACCTTCATTTCTTTTCTAGGTAAGGCACGTGTACAGCAGCTAGCAGAGAACACAAGGTATTTCAGGAGACGACTGAAAGAGATGGGTTTTATCATCTATGGAAATGAAGATTCTCCTGTTGTGCCTCTGATGCTGTACATGCCAGCAAAAATTGGGTAGGTTTAACAGGATAGATTCTCATCTGTTTCCTTTAAAACTGGGATGGAGCAAGAATACTAAGACTTCTCTAAACATAAGAGAAGACTGATTTGATTGTTTGCTTTTATGATCGTTACATGGAAACTTCCTATAAGCAGTCTGGAGAAAACTGAGGATTTCAGCCTCAGTAAGAAAGACTTCAGGGAAGCAGTTTTAAAACATGGCATGTAGTTGTAAAAGTTGAAGTTTGGGGAGGATTTTCTAATTTATTTATATGTAGAGTGTATATATGTGCTAAAAGGAAGCCAAAATTGAATGGAAATGAACATTAAAAGTCACTGGAGGATTCTTTCAACTGCTCCTGGATCAAAAGCAGCCAGCATTTCCATAGATGGAATCTGAAAATTAAGGCAGGGGGGTGGGGGAGGAAGGCAAGGGGCAAGACATGGTGGGTCACAAAAACCTGTATTTGATGAATCCCCAGTTTTTCAAGAGGTCTGGATTTAATAGCTGAGATACTGTTATTGTAAATACTTAGATTTGTAAATGCCTGTGGGCTGCTGTGTGGATAATTAAGGCTAAAATTCTGCCAGCAGAATACAATGTATATATAAAAAATTTTTGCAACATAAACAAAAGCCTGATTTCAAGGACAACTTGGCTTTGATAGCTGCTTTTCAGTGTCTGTGTATATTGCAGTGCTCAACCAACACTTTTAAATTTGGAAAGCAGAGCTTCGTTTAAAGCCGTATCACGCATCTCTGGTGCTCTTCTGGCTCACTTAGGCTTCAGTCTGGTTAAGCACTGTGGTTCTGTGAGGGAACAAACATCTCCTGGCACTCTGCATGAAGCTATATATAGTCTTCTCCACCTTTCTCAGTTCAACCAAATTTAAAAGGTCTGTAACCTTTATGGGTGTTGTAGAGTCTGCAGTTTGCACCATCCAGCACACAGAGGCATACTGTTTCTACTGCCCAGCTGCTCTACCAGTCAGCACAATCTTTTCCCTGGAAGTGCTCATGGAAATATTTAATAGCTGAGCAGTTGGGCCAGTAACTTAATTTAAAAAAACAAGAACCCAGAGCTCTGATGAGAGTTGGCTCTCAGGATCTACACAGAGTCTACTTCATTCTTTCTTTGTCTCTTTTAGTCTGCCTTTACAATAGTTTGGGATTAGTGAAAGGATACAAAATGAAGTGTATCAGAATACACCTATGCATAAGACAGATAGTTGCAGCAGAAATGAAAGGCAGAAAATTTAGAAACCTAGTAAAAGGATGGTCTTTCTATACATCCTTGTAAATCTCTTAAGTTCCTTGCTACTTCTCAAGGGAAGGTCAATTCAAAAAGGTTTAACCATTTCCTGTGGCCTGTAGAAACACTCAATTGTACCACCATCAATGAAAGGTGGTAGAGTTTCGTGCCTCTCGAGGCATGTCACAGACACTAATTCATTTAATCCCCATAAGAATTTGTTTTGTTGAAGATACTGTATGACTGGTTTATGAGGGTTTTGCAACCTCCTCAAAAATATTTTGCATCAGATTAGATGATCTCAATTTACTGTGGCAATTCAGTGGTTCCCATGGTAGGCACTTTACAAGCAGTACGTTCTGTGACACCATGATGTACTCGGAATTAAATTGGTGAAAACAAATCATCTTGAAGCTGCAGAAGCATCTAGTTTGGGGCATTGCAGCATGGGGGATTCCTTGTGTAGTCAGACTTCTGAGCCAAAAATCTCCATTTCCTATCAACAAGGTTTGCAAGCTTAGGTTACAAATCCATCCAGAAACAGCCTGCTAAAAGAGTAGCCTCTGCCACGTACAATCTTTCAGCTTTGTTAGAACTTAATTCAATGAAACCTTTTGAGCAGGACCACCTTGGGACTGAATTTTTTAAAAGCCTTTTGTGAACAGGTGCTCTGCCTCTGAAAAAAAGGTACTGGAAGCCCCAAATGGTGGTCTTACAGGCTTGCTTCAGAAAAGGCCTCTCTGGGTTAACATACTGAGACCTTAGTGCTGTTGCTGCTTTGCCTCCACTAATAGCATCCTGACAGTCTCTCTTGTTCTCTCTGGCAGCGCATTTGGGCGTGAGATGCTGAAGCGGAACATCGGTGTTGTGGTTGTGGGCTTCCCTGCCACCCCCATCATCGAGTCCAGAGCCAGGTTCTGTTTGTCTGCAGCTCACACCAAAGAGATGCTTGATACAGTAAGTGTCTCATCTTGTCTTCCTTTTTGCTCATGCCTTCTACAAACAGATACAACGATTGTCTGGTTTTTGTGGACCGGTTCAATGTTTGGTACACAAACTAGTTGAACCTAGTATTCAAAGCTTTGTGTAGTAAAGCTGGCAATGACTCTCTCTCTTTCCTTGCTTCAACAATGCAGAATGGCTGCCTAGAGTAACTTTCTTTTCCTGTTTTAATTATGTGTGAGAGTCTCATTCCTTTGAGACAATGCTTTCTCTGCTCTTAAAGAGGCTCCACCTTCCACAGAATGTTAGAAGGAAAAACTTCTGCTGAATAGAAGTTTAACACACACACACAGAGAATCCCAAAAGAAACACCCAACAAACACCTGAGTACCTCCAAAAATCTGTAATCTTCTCAAGAGCAAGTGCAAACCTCAGCATGTGATTACCAGTGAGAATTCTTATTCTGAAGATTACTATTCCAGTTCTTGTTTACAGCTTCAGAGCACTTACGTCTTAAATAATCCTGTCCTAAATGAGTTTGTGCCATGTGCAATGCCTTACTGACTCCTGCCTGCCCTAAGCATGTTCCAGCAGGAATGGAGGGTCCCTCTAAGGAGGCCATTTATGATATGCTGCCTTAAAAATTAATTATGGGAATTACTCTCTGACTAATTCATCTGAATGGCGATTATATGAATAAGCCTGCCTCTCCTTGTTACAGTTTAGTGTGGTAACTACATGCATTTTTGAGTCTTCTGAATAATCTTCTTTGATGGACACAGACATGGGCTGCCTTAGGCCCTTTCAAAGTTTTCTGTTGTATTTTTGTTGCCCACTCAGAATCTAAGCTAGATTGAGTCACAACCTTGGGCTTCAGAATAACAGATTGTCCTGTTCAGAGACCTGCTTGAAGGAATCCCATAGGCTATGACCCTGAAGAGAGGAGGTGTCCAAGGCAGCTGTTGGTTTTAGTTATTTCTCCCTGAAGAATAATCCACCCTGTCTTACAGGAAAGCAGATGTAGTGGGAAACTTGCACTGATGGACAAGACAACAAAAGCATAAAATGGAAGCATATAAGAGGTGCAAGCAGGAGCAAGTGACACAGGAGTAACAGAGACAAAACATACAGGAATGGGGGCAGGAAAGCCAAAGTCCACCAGCACCTGAATCTGTCAAAAGACATGAAAAGCAGCAGGCAGGGCTTTTATGGGGGTATCAGTAGCAAAAGGATGAACAGAGAAAATGTGGGGGTGCTGATGAATGGCACAGGGATCAGGTGATAAAGGACACACGAGAGTACAGGGTACGCTAGTGTCTTTGTTACCTCAGTCTTTCCTGATGAGGCTTGCCTTCAGAAATCCTGGGCCCGTGAGGTCAGTGGGAAAATATGGAGCAATGAAGACTTACCCTTGGTATGAAGTGTCTGATGAGGAAATATTTAAACAAACTGAACATACAGAAGTCCATGGGACCTCATGGGCTGCACACATAAACATTGAGGGAGCTGGCTGTCCCTGCAAGACCACTCTCGAGTATCATCTTTGGAAGGTTATGATGATCAGGGGAGGTTCCTGAATATTGGAAGAAAGCAAATATCACCACTAACTTCAAGAAGGGCAAGAAATACAGTCTGAGGAACTGCAGGTTGAGAAACCTTACCTTGAACCTTGGGGAGGTAATGGGGAAAAAAAACAACTTGAAACTATTTTCAGACATTTTGTGGGCAAGAAGCTAATTTGGAGTAGTTATGAAGGTGAAATCCTGCCCAGTGTCCACATATGATCAGGTGGTGACACTTCAGACTTTTCACATTTCACTGCCACAGAACTTTCAAATCAGCAGCTGAAGTTTGCTCTCTTTTATTTCAATTTGGTTAGGGAAAACAGTAGGGCAGTGGGGTGTGCAGTTTGATGTATAGTTCATCTTGTTCTCTATCAGTTATGCAGCCTGCCACATGTCTGTGGCATTGTACTTGATGCTACTGAGTTGGTTTTGCCTTGTAAAACCTGAGTGATTCTTCCCTGACACTCCAACAGCAAACTGCTTCGGGAGTTCCTTCTCAGCTACTCGTCCTGCTGCTCTTCCTCTAACTTTCTTAATTCAGTTGTTTCTGTTCCAAATAAAAATTCTGAAACTATGGAGAAGGCCCTCTCCTTCCTTTCCTGTCAGTGTAAAATGAATAGTATCATAGAGTTGACTCAGAGCACAGTAATAGAGCTGAGTGCATTGACATGAGGGAGCAGTAGAATCTGGCCAGGTGGACATGGGGATACAAATGGGCAGGAGACAGAAGGAAGGAGAAGAGAGAAAACTGAAGTCTGTGAATTCACACTGCTGCAAACTGAGCTGCAACTGAAACCATGCAAACATGGTGAGTTGGCATGACCTGAGCAGTTATGCAGTCTCACTGTTGGTTAGGTTCTTGGTCTTTTTTCTTAGTGACTAACTGGAGTCCTTCCCATAACAAGCTGCTTTTGCAGAGTCTATATAACTACTGTACTTAGTCTCTTCCAAAACCAATCTGTAACTTTTACTACTCTGCTGGAAAAAAAGCTCTTTTCCTGTCAATTTGCTTACAAGTCTTTCTGCTTTCCAGACAATGTTTCAAGCTTTGTGCATTTAACTCCTAAAGATTCATTTCTGGAGGACTTCTGTAGGTGCTGAATGCCCTAAATTGAGGAAATGCTTATTTAATATATTAGGGCTTGTCTGCCTAAGTAAATTAATCCAGGGCAAAATGAGGTGTGAATTTTGAAGCGAATGAAGAAATCCCAATTTAGCTCAGTATGTGGAGGCTTTGTTCCAAGTTACTTTAATCCACTTTAGGCTTCAAAACAGCTGCATACTCTGAACCCAGAACACTGGAAAAAGGAGTTAATAAGGAGCCAGTCTTTCTGTCAGTGACTTTGTGTCATGTTTTCTTGTGATGCAGTGAAAGGGGATTGATTTCAAGCAGCTAATCATTAAAGCAGCCCTAAGATCTGATCCCTCTGCTGAACTGTAGCAACAATATCCACCAGGAAAAGGAACTGGAATGAACAGACTTGCAGAGAGCTGGCAGAAAGCTTCTTCAAGTCAGTGACAGTGAGGAAAACTTGGTGGCTCATCCTTGTGCAATAACTAAGGCTGTTACGGCATTTTCTTCTAAACAAAGTCCAGCCAGGTTTGGCCACAAGGAAGAGAAGCTTGTGTTGTAAATGCTGATACTTGTAATGATTCCTTGTTCTTATTAAATCAACCCACATGATGAGGAACAGTTCTCAGTTACAATTTTAACCGTTTTATGTAAATAGAACTTCCTTGCCTGAAAATATTTGGCTCAGGATCAGAGTGAAGTCCCTCATAACCTGCATCCCTGTGGGCTAGTACTTTCTTTTCAGTGATGAAAAATATATTACACTCTCCTGAAGTCAGAGTTCACCAATGCCATTTCCTTTGTAGTCTTTGCTGGTCACATGGTCCTTTTTGTTTTAAATTAATAAAATCCTAAATCTGCATTCAAGAATAACAGTTAAGACTCTTTCAACAGAAACTCAACCTTAAATTGTTTCCATATGGGATCTTTACTTAAAGCTCTGGCAAACTGTGCCCACGCTTTTCTTTTGGGGGTTTTGTTGGTTGTTTTGGGTTTTGTTTGGTTTGGGGGTTTGTTTTGGTTTTGGTTTACCGAGGTCCAGCTTGGCTTTGTTGCTCCCCCTACATTTTAGAACGCAGAGGTTTTCGCTGCCAGATATAACAAGCGTGAGCAAGCATGAGGGGATGTTGTTTAAAGAAACAAAAACTTGAACTATCCCTCCAGGAAGGAAAAGCATGTAGGGATATTAACCCCTGTCTGCCAGCTATTCTCAAGAGACAGGCATTTGACCCAGAACATGTTAAAATTGGAGCATTAATGCTGCGTTAGTTGCATGCTGGAGGAATTTCTGAATGTGTCTATCTGAATAAATTTACAGTTCAAGGGAGTGCAGAATGGCAATTTTTTTAACTCAACCTTTGAGTTCAAAAATCCCATTGGACTTGGAAGTCATCTTCTGAATTCATTTCTTTGTCACTTGCCTGGATAATTAGCCTGCAATGTACTGTTGCAGAATTATCTGCAGCAACTGATTTATTTTGTACCTTGCTCCAGGAGTGTTCTGTAGAGAGATGAAGTTTAGGGTTTGGCTTTTAGCAAACCCTGTTGTGAACCAGTGTCTTATCAAAGAGATTGCAACATAAAGAAAGTATGATTAACTGAGCTGGGACTTTACTCATTTCTTACATTAGCAGATGTTTGTTCTCTGGTAAACTTCATAACATTTGTATTCAGGTCAGTGGTGAAAGGTTTTCCTAGCTTGTTCTGGGCCACCAGCTGTGTGAGTGTTGTTTTGTGGTACCCTCATTCAATGGGACTTGTTTTCTAGAGAGAAAATGCTTGAGATCCTACCCAGAATAACCTTTTTTTTTTTTTTTCATTCCTTGGATTAGCTGGAAAGAATCTCCTATGCAATGTTGTTAACAATGTGGTTAACATCTCTAGTTGTATATGGACAATGCAAATTAACCAAATGGAGACATAACAAATACTTCACACAGTGTTGCAGTTTGCTTTTCACTATCTTGCAATCTCACAAAAGAGAGTATGTCAGAGATGGTATACTAACAGGTACACTAACACACAGGTTGGTTTCATTCTGAATGATTCACTAAGAGGAGTCATTTTTTCCTTTTCAGCTCTGTTACCTCCAGAATGGGAGGAACATTGCTCTTGGTTTTTTCCTGTCTGTGAACAGTCATGAGTTTTGGGGGATGACTGTGAAATTTGAGTTAGTATTGCTGGATATTATGATCCCACCTTGGAACTGCAGTAGTCAGATGAGTGCAGAGCCACTCTCCATTGAGTGACCAGTGCTGCTCCCTTGGTCTTGAGACTTCTAAATGCTAAAATCAAATTACATCCTATGCGCCTCTGAAGCTACAGACTTCTAGCACAACCCCACCTCACTTAAGTAAAATGTCTCTCAGCAGACTGCAGCCATGTGAAAAGGAAGATGTGCTGATAAATTGCTTGCATGTGTCTCTTCTGCTGATCTACTGTGGTCTCTCTCTCAGGCTTTAAAAGAAATCAATGAAGTTGGGGACCTTTTGCAACTGAAATATTCCCGTCACCGTTTGGTACCTCTCTTGGACCGGCCATTTGATGAGACAACATATGAAGAAACAGAAGACTGAACTCCCTCCATGTGCCTTGGTGGGATGGACACACCCTGTGGAACACTCCGTGGCATACAGGCCAACAGCGTCCATGAACAACACACTTGTGACTGCTTAGCGTAAAAGACATTTCCTCACGATACTGAAGTGGCCACATCAGCTCTAAATGGCATTTTGTAAATAAGGAGAAGAGGAGAGGAAAGAGAAAAAAAAAGCTTTGATTCCTGTGTCTTCAGGGTCTGGCCCTAGAGGTGCTTGGCTTATATATTTTTTTTGTCTCTTGTTGCTTTTTTATTTATTTGTCTCAGTGAGTTCACAGCAACCCACACTGGCTGTGGCTGATCAGATCAGACTTTGTATGCACCATGAGCCTCCCAAATGCTGGCTGAGATGTTGTGAGCATGTGTGACGCTGGCATGGCAGCATTTCCAGTGTCACTGCTAGGTGTCTGACCTTCCTAGTAAGGAGTGAGCTGACCTGTCTGTTCTTGGAGACTTCTAGAGAAGCTGTTGATTGCTAACTTTGACATATTTAACAAGATGGATAATCAACCAAAGCTGGTTTTGTTGGTGGTTTTTTGGGGTTCTTTGTTTTATTGTTTGTTTTTTTTTCCTCTTGCAGTTATTTGTGTTTAAAACTTGAATTTAGCCTTTTTTAAAAATAAATGTGTTGTTGACATGTCACTGACAGGATCATTGTTCCCAAACATTTATTTAGTTTTGTAAGCCACAGACAGGATGACTTCTGGAACTCCAGCCTCTTTTCCTTCTCAGTATGGATAGTGGATTGTCTCCTGGTTTTGACACTCATTGTCCTCTTGATAATAGGGAAAGTGATGTAGAGGGGGGTTTGGTTGGGGTTTTTTTGTTTGTTTCATTTGTTGGTTTTTTGTTTTTTTTTTTAATGAGTTGTGTTTTGTCTTCCTCCTGACATATTTCTGTTTAAGAAAAGAAAACAAGATAGAGGGCAATGCACGTTAACCCCATCTGCAGGTTCGTTTTTCTTGCTTTAGAATCATTACAAAACCATGCTAAGTTCCTGAAGAGTGCTCTTTGGATTAAGAAAACCATAGCAGGCCTATACAATGGATGACTATTGCCAGAACCACTTATTTCATGCAGATCTGTGAAAGACTGATTGCTACCCTTGGCCATGCTAATTCACTGTTTCTTGTCATATATGAGATGTTCTTCACTGGCCTTGCTGCACAAGGCTTTTACCCAAAGAGCATAGACAGCTTGGATCTTGTAGCATGCATTACATTTTGGCTATTCATCAAAGTCAGTTGGCAGCTGCATGCCTGTGTAGACCTTTTCTGAAGAGAGAATGTCCTCACAATTGCATTTAGTTTGAGAACTTTGGTGTTTTGCATTTCTGTTACTGAGATCCAATTAACAGTCACTGAGCCAGCTGCTTTTTGGAATCCTTATTTGCAAGTTCCACACTGTCTTGCTCTGGTCGAGATTTGAAATGGACATCTTTGCTCTAGCACACTTTAGAGGTGCTCTGCTGCTTAGTCATTGCCTTTTGCATTCTTTCAGGAAGTGGGATGGATTGTTGAAGAGGTACCAAAAAGGTCCTAACAGGAGTCTGTTGCAGTATTGTTTGTTTCTGTATTTTATATCCTGGACACATAGGGTTTCTGCTTTAACACTGATAAGTTTTGTTGGGCAGCGTGATGCTCTTTGCAGGTGACTGGAGTTTTCTAAGTCTGAGCACAGCTCAAAGCTGTTTGCCTGGTGCTACAGGAAAAAAAAAGACAAGTTCTGTCATGTTCATTCTGCAGTTAACAATGAAGAAGCACTTTGGTCACTAAAGCCAAACAATTCTGCATGTACAACTGGTGATTTAAAGCAGAATTGGCATTTATGGAATATCTATCTTCATGTATTTATAGATCTTGTTCCACTTTAATGTAATGGAACTTCAAAACAGGAGTTCAGATTTTTACCATTGCATTTCAAAACTTTGATTAGATGAGAAGAACTAAAACTGTTTCACAATGGGTCCAGATAACTGTTTCTTAGTCCACCAATGCTGATTTGCTCACCTTCTGGAGCACAGTCTGAGAAGTCCATGACCTGTACGTGCAACTTTACCTAGCTATGAAGTAGTCTCATTTGTTCAGCCACAGAGTGAGTAAACTGCAACTACATGAGCTTGCTTTCTCACCTGCGTTCTGCCCAGGACTAGCTCTAACATTCCACCAGATGACCTGCTTTGTGACTTCCAAGAGGCTTTGCCTCAAAGAATTACTGCCTCTTTTTCCTTTCTTTTTTTTCCTCTTTTTTTCTTTTCATTATGGATTGTAGTATGGAACAAGAAGAGGTTAGTGCAGGAAGCCCTGTCTCCAGCTCTGGAGACTTGATCACAAAACTGTTTAAGATCAGACAAAACTGGCCAACTTGGAGGCGTAGGCATGGGTCAGTAGGGGACTGTTGTGAGCAATCCCAGATACACCATGTGCTTGTGTCTGCTGTGTATTCAAGTTAGCTTGAAAAGCGTGATGTGTTAAGTTTAGAAGTGGGTTATCGTAGGTTCTGCAAGTCTCGAGTCTTAATCTTGTTTCTGGGATTCATCTTTAGGCCAGCTTGTCTTTAGAAGGGAGAAAAACTGGATGACATGTCAGTAATTCAGATAACTTCTGTGTAACACTTCTGAAATGGTCAATGTTTGAAAATTACTGGTCCCCGTTGGGATTCCAGTCGCACTTGTTCAGGAAATGGTGTTTGTGTTAATCTGCCATTTAGTATCTTTTTGCCTATGACTTCCAGTTCTGGGTTGCAAAGACATTTCAGAAATCATTCAGGCAGTTAGCAGCGTTTGCAAACGGCTTGGTTACATTTCAGCCCTCCCACATCCTTTTTGGGAAGCAACTTCACTCCCCCACCCCCCCACCCCCAGTCCCCTCCCCAGACCCTGGAGGTCTTTTATTCAAGGGCAGCTCTTCTGCCAAAGTCTGGTACCTGTTGAAGCCACTTCTGGAAAAAAAAGGAAATTACAAGTCCAAGATTTTTCACTTTTAAGTCAGTAATGCACTGAGCTTGAAAGCCAGGAATGTTTTTTTCACATCATCTGTAAAATACTCTGCTCCCACAACTGAACGAGCAACCCAGTACTGATTTGTGCTAGGCAAACCTGTAGCATGTGTAGGATGGATTGCTACTTTGATATTTATGTACTAGACAGAAATGTGTGTCTCTTTTGTCCTGGCAGCAGAAGTGAATGAAAGAACCAAACTTGAAAGATCACAAAGGAAGAAAAGCTGCTTTAGAAATAGACTCCAGTCCCTGCCAACTTTTCTGAGACATTCTAATTGAAAATGACTCCTGGTATTTCTTAAGAGATGCAAAATTCAAAAGAAAATGAAGGCTGCTTTTGAACAAAAGATTTTGCCCTGTACTGTACACAGGCCAAACTTACTCATAAATATACAATAGTTACCGTACCAGTAGCTCTGTGAAGAACTTAGCAAGCAAAATTTTGCCTCTGCTGAGCAGAATGAAGAGTTTAGAACCATTGTAGTTTTCAAGGCTGATGGCCATATTCTTTTACACTTGAGAAAACTGAGAAGCTCCTATTACTAAGCATCAGCAAAGAGTGAGAGATCTGCTTCTTGTTAGAAACTGGCCTTCCCATGGAGACCTTTGTCTTAAGGAGCCTGATTCTTAATTTTTCTTTAGTTCTTGAGCAGAGAAGACACCAAAGGGGTTTTTCATGTCAAAATACTCAAAACTTTTGGTTTTGTCGGTTGGGGGATTTTGAGTTTGTTTTTGTTTGGTTTGGTTGCTTGTTTTGTTTGGTGGGGTGGGGTTTTTTTTACACAAGAGACAAACTTTTGTATATTATCTGTGTATATGGTATATTTAACCCTTTGTTTAGTTTCTGTGGGTTTTTTCCCTCCTTAAAAAGAGCTGCTCTGATTCTTATGCTACTGGTGTAATATACTTCTGCTTTAGGCAAAAACTCAGGAGTGAATTGCCCAAACATCTTACTGTGATGAAGTTGTTCAGTGAAGGAATTGCATCATTCATCCTTCTCTTGCTGTTTCCTCTAAGAGTGTGGGAGTGATATCCACTGTCAGAGCTGCATCTTCACACAGAGCAGGGAAGAGGAAAGTGAGTCCTTGAAATCCTGTGCTGTGTGGTTGAAGGACTGATAGAGCAGAGATGGAGAAAAGGGGGCAGTCAGTCGTCACTTCCTCTCAGCTATATATAGGGATCTCTCTTGTGTACTTGAGTGAGCATCCCTAAGACAGGACTGCAGCTTCCAGTGCCCAAAGGGACATCCCTCAAAACCTTTTCCACATCAAGTAAATAATTTCTCTCCTTTTGTGCAAATTCTAATTTCTTTACTTCTGAAAAGTGTTTGGCTTACAGTTGTTTGCTCATCCAGAAGCCAGGTTATCCATTCAGGCAGATCATAGGAGAGGTTGGAGGAAAGCATGAGCACGAGCTCTCCATTTCAGAGAACATCTTGCAGCACTGGATCTGATGTGCTATGCATGAGCTCCCTTGCTGCGTCCCAGAGAAGGAAACTTGTGAAGATTTATCCCAATACACAGTGCCCAGTCAAAATGTGTACAGTTTATACATACAGCTTAGACTATATTCTTTTTACAGTTTATACTCAGCCTGTGAAAGTGTCAAGCATGCTGGGATCTGTGTGGGTGGCACTTTCTGCACAGAGATAATGAGGTACCTGTGATCTGTTCTACTGATAGTGAAGCACTGAGCTATTTACCAATGCCTAGTGTGACCTCTCAGCAGATGTATTGCAGGCTTTGGTGCTGGACCTGGAACCCAAGTGGCATTGGCCCACTGTTTAGGAAGAGCACCAGTCATTCAACCTGTGTAACTTGAATGTGGTTTTGAAAGGAAGAAAAGATAAAGAAACAAAACCAAAACCAACTCAGATGCCATTGTGATAGCTTGTATTCCTGTAAATGTCCCCAGCCTTGCAGTTGTTCACCTGTCCAAGGATTTGGATGTGAAGCTAGACCACAACCATGAAGTGTTTGTGTGAAGTATTGTGCTTTATCTTTCACTAAGAGAAGCATTTGGTGCAGACATTGAAGCTGTTGTGTTTACACACCCAAAAGGGGCTGGGTGAAGATGATGACTGCAGTGTGTGTTCAAGGCCTTAAACTGTGACTCTTGGTATGAAGAATTGAAATTAAAACTGACCTTAAAGAATGCAGTGGATTTTAACCCATGGAAGAATACTCTGTGCTTTCAGTTAAGCAATAGGTACTGCTGTTTAAGGAGCAGAAGAGGTGTCTGTATGTGAAGGCAAAAAAAAAGTGCAGTCCTTTGCACTGATGTTCCCATGTAGCAAGCATCAGTAACTTGTTGCAGAGCTGCTCGAAGTGGGAGAATTATTGAGAGGATCAGGGACCTCAGAAGCAGTGGCAGCTAGCAAATGAATTGCCTCAACAGTATGTAAACAGGCCTCACTTGAATATGCCAAGGGTTGGTGCCGTTCCCAAAAAGCCCATGGTGAAGTGAAACATGCACCATTCATCTGACCCCTGTAAAGCATTTGTCTCCTGCAAAACCTCACCCTGTTCAGACAGTATTTCTGCTACCCTCTAACGGTATGTTAAGCTAAATGCATCTCTGGCCTTTCAATATTATTAACTTCAGACCAGTGTGAAAGAGATCAGAGGATTGTTGGAGCCTGAGGCTTTAGGCTAGCAGCCCCAAGGCCAATGGTGGCCCACATTTCCACAAGCCCTGGGCAGAATTACCAAGTCACAGCACTTTGTCTAAAATTGCACTGTATTCTTATGCCTCTGTGTTGCTATAATGTACATATATATTGAATTTTTTTGTAGATAAGACATTTTAGATAAAATTTTTAAATGGGCTTCCCCCAAAATATTTTATGCCAGATGTCTAATTTTTTTTACACTTGGGATTAATATGAAGTTGGATGCTCCATATGCAGGGGAAAAAAAAAAATAATGGATGGTACATTGGCTTTAAAAAGATAACAATGCATGTTTAAAAACAAAAACCAAACACTTGGAGGAAAAAATGCTTGGGGAAAAAAATCCATTCAAATATATTCTATGTTCTGCATAATAAAGACTTTAAAAAAATATATAAAATAAAAACTGTATTGTGATGTATTTATTTTTCTTGATGCTAATGAGTCTTTTACCCTGACAGGGAGACCAAACTCCCCCCTCCTTCCCAACTCTTCTACCCTTCCCCTGCCCATCCACTCAAAAAAATAAAAAAGCCAAAAACAAACCCAGCACATGAGTTTCATATTGGAATAGCTGGGTAAAACCATAGCCTGCTTGAGAGCTCAGAGAGATCGGTGTCTGCCCATAGCTTTGGACTCCAGAGGCAGGCAACCTTGCAAGTGAGATGGACACTCAGGTGTTGCTTTTCAGTCTCAGGTCCATCGTAGAGCAACAGCCCTGATGCACAGTCTAGAGAGGCTGCTTCTTTTGGGGAGAGACAGGTCTGCAGAGGTTGCTACTGTTCCTGAGCTGCAGTGCCCACCATAGCTCTGTGCTAGCTTCATGAAGCTGGCTATGCTGGGCAGCAAGGCTGCTACCTTTGGGTGCTGTTAGTGTTAGGCTATCAACTGTCATGCTGCTAATGAGATGTTTGAAAAGATGAGATGTTTGATAAGATGAGATGTTTGATCCATCATGCATGGGATTCTTGACCTCACATGTCCCTTGCAGTCTGTGCCTTGTTTTAAATACTTCCTTCCATTTATCTTAGCCCCGAGTTTGCATAAACCAGATGTCGGTATTTGAAAAGGAGGTGCCAGGTCCTATTTCAGCTGTGGGTGCAGAAATGGGACCAGACAGAAATGTTTGCCTTGGTTTTTTTTCAGGTGTCCCCTTCTGGGGTCTGGGCCAGGACTGGCACTTTTCCTCAGAGGCCTCCAAAACCTTCTTTCAAGTGTCTTTCCCTAGTAATTCCTTCATAATAATTTCCTCCACAGGCTGATGTGGAGATCCTGGAAAAGATATTCTCTACACCCCAAAGAAACAGCCTCGCCATATTTCCAGCGGGTCTTGGGGATGAGAAAAGATGCTGCCGGCGCAGGAGCGAGCAGATCAAATATTAAAACTTAGAGTGATGGAAACTTCCTTCTGCAGCTCGGGAACAGCCGGAGCTTTCACCGCGGAGTACAGAGCCCTATTTCTGCCTGCCACAGGCTGGCCCAGATCGGGGGTGGCCCGTCCCCGCTCACCAGCGGAGCGGCCCCAGCGCTGCTGGGATACGGGCAGGGGGGAGGCCTTAGCAAGCGGAATCCGGCTCCTCGCACTGAATCTGCTTTTCCCGGGGGCCAGGCGGGAGGCTCCGAAACCCCGATGCGGCTGAGTCCCCAGCCCCGACGCGGCTCCCGCCCCTCCACCCTCCCCGCCTCGCGCGGCCGCGCCGGAGCCCGCCGCCGCCCCGCCCCGCTCGCCGTGAGGGCGCTGCCCCGGCGCTGCGGCGGGGCTCCCCGGAGGGAAGCGCCCCGGTGCCACGAGGCTTGTGCAAGGCCGGCGCCGCCGAGGCGAGGCGAGCCGCCGCCCGAGAGCGGAACAAAGAGCCCCGAGCCGGGCCGGCACCGCCGGGTAGAGGGGGTCGCGCCCGCCCGGGCCATGCAGCTGCCGGGAGGGGAGGAGCGGCTGGCGGCGCCCCGGAGGGGACAGCGCTCGGAGGTAGCTGGGAGGAGGCTTGGCAGCGCCGGCAGCCCCCGAGCTGGGCCGGGGCGCGGCGGGGCCGTGCCCGAGGCCGGCTGCCGCGCTGCTCGCCCAGGAGGGGCTTGACCGCGCTTCATGCGAGAAGGAGCCTCTCGGCAGGGAGCAGCCGCCCGCCCTCCGGTGCCCGGCGTTGACTAAAGAGCCGCTGCAGCACCGGAGAGTGACTCGGCGGGGGGAGGAGAAGAGGAAGATAAGAAATCAGATTGCCGAAAGGATTAGGCAGGGGGGTGGAGAGGCGAAACCCTCTTCTCCCCTCCCTCCCCCCCGCACACACTTGTGAAGCTTTTCAGAGTTATCCTTCAGCATCAGTGGCACCGGCAGCCGAGCCCGAGGGAGCAGCGACACCGAAACGTGCTCGGCAAACTGCAAGAGAGATCAGAGGGAGCGGAGCGGAGCGGTCCGGACCGGCAGACCCTGCCTCGGTTCCTGCCCGCACCCGCAGGGAACTGCACTTCCCGTCTGCGATATTTCATATATTCTTCTTTTTTTGAATTTCCCCCCTGCGCCTTTCGCTCCCTCGAGGAGGGACGCGTTTAGCAGCTCTGCGGGCGGGCGTGCTACCGGGCCGCCTGCCCTGGGCGTGCGAGGTGGGGTGAGAGGCAGGGAGAGATGCCTGTGATTAGAGGGAGAGTCCTGCTCATCCTCGGCTTCGTCTGTCTGACAACTTTCCTGGCTGCCGTAAGAGGACTGCCCGTGAGGAAACAGCGCAGCAACAGCCCGAAGGAGAGAAGCTCTAAGCTGGCGGAGGTAAGGCAGCTTTTGGGGAGGGATGGAGAGCCAGGAGGGTGCTGGGGCGAGCCCTCCGCAGGCTGAGGCGGGCAGCCGGCCACCTGGGCAGTCGTCGGGATTCTCTTGGAGACAATCGTACAGCTCGGAAGGGAGCAGAACGCAACACGTGTCCCCGCGGCAGCAGCTGGGAGAAGCGGCGCTTCGTGCCCCTCCGTTTCTGGGCTGCTCTTCACTCGCTGAGGGGCAGAACCCATTCCTGGCTTCTGAGAATTCCGGGTAGCCTCAGGTATTCGCATTTCACAGATGCTGCAGTAAAGGGTCTAGTTTATGAGCTTTGAGATGGGGGCCGAGTGCCGGGACCCAGCGCCCGGGAAGATCCGCTGCCTGCAGGGGGCAACAGCCCTCGGAGGAGAGGGGAGGGCAGCCGCGGCCCAACCTGCAGTAAAATTAGCAAGGTTGGTGGCTTGCCAGGAACTCCAAAACTCCGCTACTACAAAAATAAGACGTGGCGGATTTCAGCCACCATCTCTCCTTCACGCTGGGACGACCCTGGGGCAGATTCCGGAGTGCTCATGTTGCGTTCTCAGACCGGCAGTCAGCGCCCCGTCGACATCCCCCGGAGCGGTGGCCTGTGCCCGGTCCGGCGTTCCCCGGGCTGGAGGCCCTGGGAGCCCTTACAGGCAGCGGAGGGAAGTCCCGGGGCTCTGCCTCGCTGTCCTGAGAGCCACGTCCTGGCAGCGCTGGCTTGGGAGCACGGATTGTGGAAAGCGAAACTTAAGCAGGCAGCGAGGGACTGGTCAGGCTAGGAACCAACTAATGAGACCTGATGAGGATGACAGGAAGGGAATGGGGAAGAAGCAAACTATCAAGAGGAGAAGGAGAAGAATTTGAATAAGATAGAGAACTGAACGCTTAAAACAAGCCGTTTTCATCTCGAAACTCTTTGCTGGAGAAAACCACTTCAGTCAGCAAATCTGTATTTTAAAGTTACCTTTTGAGAAAATGCTGCTGCTAAAAGTGGATTACAGGAATAAGTGGGAAAAGTGGCAATAGGTGGAGGCTGAGCAGGACAGGGTAAGAGCAGTGCAGCCCTTGCTGGTGGTACATAGCAGTATGAGAAGGAGCAGATTTCATCTGCAGCATCACACTGGCAGAGGAAATGCTGAGTGATGGGCATATACCTTACCATTAGTTATTGCCAAAACATCGTGTTGATCTGTGGAGAAGTCGTGCTGGGAGCTCCTGGTGGATGTGCTAAACTTCACTGCAGCATGAAATCCAGGGAGCAAGTGTGAAGAAGGACTCTGCTGCACGGAAAGCCTGGCCAGCAGACGAGAGAACATGGGCTGCATCTAGCCAAGTACTGCCAGTCGAGCATGGTAGTAGTTTTGTCTGGAGTGTGGACCATGCATATGCAAACAGGACTGCTGTGGATATTACATGCTGCAGTGCTGGTAATACCATGTTGATGCTGTACTTTGGTTATGAAGCTTCAAGTACTGACATAGGTAGTGATTCAATCACCAGACAAATGCCAGGCAGAGTGTACTCAGGCCCCAGATGCTGAGGGAATAGAAATTTATGGCTTGAAATCCAGGAAAGTACAGAAGCCCTGTGTCAGGGCGCATAGGATAGGGACAAACTGCATATTAGGAAGCTGTGCAGGTTTTCACCATAGGACCCTGCAGTGCAATCTCAGGCTCCTTTTTAATCTGATGCCTAAAATACATCAGGAAGTGGGGTGAGCTGCTGTCAGTCCATTTTGTGAATGGTTGTGAATGGCAACGTTGTGTGACCAGCCAAAGATCACATACGGCACTTACACAGCACAGCCTCTGTCCCATTTGCTTCTTGCAGAAATAAAAACATAGAAGAAGTTTGTAGGCAAAGGTTTGAGGGTGGAGGTGAAGAGCAAGGAAGAAGATGAAGAATGGATTCCACTGGGGATCTCTCCGTGATCCCATGCACACATGTCCCTTTGGGGTACTGGCTGCACAGTTCACACAGCAGGGGGAAAGCAATAGGTATTGGTATGTGTCTTCTAGCTGCATTTTTGGAGGAAATCTTCTGTTTCTGGTGTATGTGGGGGGGAATTTCGAGCAGTAGTGCCTGGCTGTTTGAACTGAAGCCTGAACACAAGCACAGCAGTATGGTGTTTAAGGGAAAAAAAAAATCCAGAGTGATTTTGGGTCATATGCACAGATGGTTCCTGTTGCAGCGCTGATAGGTCCTGTCTCTATGGCAGCAGGGCAGCCACAGCTGGAGTATTGCTTACACTATGGGTAATGCCCTGCAGATGTGGGTAGAATGAAGGGGGGCAGGAGAAGAAAAATAGAAATAATGCAGCAGAGCAGATAGACAATCAAACCCATTAAACAATGACATAACTTGGACTTGGTTTAATTTAACATCTTTATTGAAAGCAAACGTTTTTTCTTGGTTTAGAATTGAGTGGGAATTTTTATAATCTCTGCTGATCCTCAGAGTTGAACTTCTATGCTAAAACAATTTGGAAAAAATTAAAATCATTAAGGTTCTCAGTACCTTTGTGAGTTAGAAAGTCTTATAATTGAAGGAAGGATGGAGGGAGCAGATGCTTTATCTTTGAGCAGTAGGCACATTGGTATGTCTCAAAGCTCTGTACCTCAATCAGAATCTGTCACTTCAAGCCATTGCCAAAGGAGCAAGCACTTACATTTACATTTTCTCAGCAGTGATACTGCAGAAACAATTTGCCTGAGTCCAGTATAAACAACAGATACAGTGAGAATGTTTGCTATTTCTTCGGTCTGTTTGTCTGGAAGTTGAAAAGGCTGAATACTTTCTTTCCAAACTCTGACTTACACCTAATGAAAGAAGATACCTGCTCATTCAAAGAATCTTTGGTGTTGTTTGGGAAGGCAGATGAGCTCCAAAGCAGCAGGCAGGTGTACAGCAGGGTTTTCAGAAGCACTTCTACAGGCTGAATGCATTACAGTCTGATGTGGGCAGAAATGTGACAGGTCCAAGCACAGATCTGTGCTCTTTGGATTCGGGTAACTGAGTACTTGGAAAAGCTTATGTCCCTTGTGGAGACAAAGGACATCTCATCACATTACTTAATGGGTTGATTATTTATGAAGTCAAGGGGGTTAAATGCAAACTATGTTTTGATAAACTCACTGGATTTCAGAAGATTGCCTCTAAGCATTACTAATAGATGTTCGGATTCTTTCTGACTGCTACCCGTCGGTTCCAGGGCTCTTCTAGTAAAGAGAAAATAGCTAATGTTCTAATACACTAGAAATGTCAACGTTAGAATTTAACAGATTTGTGTGAACCGACACAACTGCTTCAGTAACTGTGTGGAAATACTGCTGCCAGTGGTAACTGTGATGGGAGTGTTGGTAGTGAGTGTCTCAGCAGTGACAGAGACAGAGAAGCCAGAGGTATTGTGTGGAGGGTCCAAGCTGCCCAGTCCAGCTCCAGTGGGCTCGTTTGGTTCTCCTTCACAGGAGCAAATTACTCTGAGGGTGCCAAAAGCAATGGCAGCGAGCCCCCTGAGGCACAGGAGCAGGGTGGGAATCCAGGCTGGAGCTTGCTGTTGGAGTTCCCCTATTCCGAGACTGTGAGCTAAGCAAATCTGGGATCTGTGATAAGAGATAATGAAGGGCAACAAAGAAATATCAAAGGTAGCATAAGGGCTGTAGCTGCCTGCAAATCAGTGGGTTTGTGCAGCACCTGGTATGGTTGGCTCCTGGCCCCTGAGACATAAGGAAACAAAGAACAACAGTGTTTATTTGCCGATTACATCAGGCAGCAAGAGTTGTGATGGGGAGCCACATTTAAAACTGAAGATCTACACCAAAGGGTTCAGCTCGCTGATTAAAAATCATTGGCTGCAGTATATGGGGAGTCTGAGTGCAGAGGAGTGTTGAAGAATTAAATGTGTAGCAGTGACATGGTGCCTGACTGGAGCTACCAGCAAGCAGAGAGGGAAGGAGCAACAAGGTGATGTGGCATGGCTGTACTGGATAAAAAGCATTAAAGGGAAATACCAACTGGGGGTTCAACCATTGAAGGAGTTTGTCAGGAGACTGTAAGTTGGGGTAGACCCGTCATTTGAGAGCCCTAACGTAGCCTTGAGACTCTGCCTAGGAGAACCACCGGAGGGATGGGCCGTCAGCAGCCTGGGAGTGGCTCCTGCATGCACAGGAACCTCATGTGCCTCCCCGAGATCTCGGTCCCCCTTGGATCACCCAGGCTGTCTGGTCGGGGAGAGGGTCTCGCTTTCGTCTGAGCCGTCTGGCCCTGCTGTAGATCTCCGGGTTGCATTGTCACCGGTGCCTGCCCTGCGTGGGGACACCTCGCCGCGCTGCAGCCCGCTCCGGAGGGGTCGGTGCTGGCTGCCTGCGCTACCACTGCGGACTGTGTCAGTAGCAGAGTCATTTTGTCTGCGGATGTGCTTTTTACCTTTTCATTTCTTCAGCAATTAAGCGTTCTTGTCCCTGGCTTTGTCCTTGGCGGAGGTCGGATTTGCGGGTACAAAACGTGCACTGAAGCATCCTTCCGTTCTGAAAGGGGCTCTTTGTGCACTGGGAGGTACTTCGCCCTTTGTAGCAAATTTCCTTTTGAGAAGTGCCAAATTATCTTAGTCAACACAGTTGAAAACCCTCCCGCCCCGGGGCTGAGGCAGGAGCAGAAACAAAGGAGAGCCGGGTGTAGGGAAGCTGCCCGACATGGGGGCTTCTTCCCTTTTCACCGCATAAATAGGTCTGCTGCATTCCCATTGTCACAGTCAAAGGGGTTCCTGTAAAAGGCACATGTAAGGGGAAGAGATTAGGCATAAATCGCTCCACAGGGCATTGCCTGGCCCTCTCTCTGGGTTCCCAAAAGTGCCTGGTTCTTGCAGACCTTAAAAACTGCCGGGCTGGAGTGTCCTCCTGCCTCCAAGCCCAGCAAGGTGATAGTGGGAGTATACTGGGGATTTTCCTCTTGTCAGTGTCGTCGGCTTAGGGAGTGCAAATCAGGGATCTTCTGTTTTCCCCAGTATCAATAAATATTCTTCCACACAGAATAATCCCCAAAACAAGATACCCCGACACTTCCTGTAGGGAAGCCTGAGGACAGTATGAGCTGCAGTCATGACAGCAAGGTGGCCCATGTCATCCAGCTCCTCTACTGCTGCCAGCCTGAAGCTGGTTTTTTGTATGAAATACTGGAGCTTGTAGCCAAGAAGAAGCAGAGAGGTTGCAGCCATGTTTCAATGTAAAGATGTTTCTGTTTCAGACAGAAGCTTGCAAAAGTGCAAGAGGGGTTTTTTTGTCGTTTGTTTGTTTGTTTTGGTGGGGTTTTTGGTAGACCATTTTTGCAGAGAACCTTCACTGTGCTGTCAGATGTTTTCACATGGCCAGCTGTAAAACTCAGCCTGCATGGTATTGCTTTCAAACGGTTCAGTTTCTGCACATTCCCTGTGTGTAAGGACTCCTGGGGCTTGTCTGAGAAGCTGCTATGAGATACACTCCATCTCAGTATTTAAGAGATGAAGACACTAAAAAGATGGTGACCTACTTGCTTCTGAGTCCCAGGTGGCTCTTGGTGTGAAGGGATACAATGCTTCCTGGACTGCAGGTTGGTTTAGTCTCCAGAGGAAGCATACAGCTTCAAAGGGAACAACATGTAGTAAATTGCTGCCTTCTACTGCCTTCCACACTGTTGGATGGGCATGAGGGAGGGACTCAGCTATGGATGGCCACAAAGCATGCATGCATGCAGGGGAGAGGTGGTGGCAAGACCTGGGTTTATCTTGGATTAGAAGCTGTTGATTGGCCTGGTCTACTAGGGCCTTTTCTGGTGTGTGGGACTTGGGGTGTGAGGCAGGGCTGGGAACATGTCCCCAGCCAAGGGAGTCTCCATCACACAGGGCACAAGAAGAGGCTGGTGTATGGCACAGGTACTGTGTTCTTCAGATGAGCTGTCCTCCATCCCAGTCCCAGAAGCCTCAGTCTATGGCACTTAAGACAGTCCTGCTTCTTTCCTGTCAGCAGAGCCCTGAGGTGCTTGCCAGACAAGGGGATAGTATTTATGGAGTGGCCAGGAGGTGTTCCACCAGTGGAGGTTTGGAACCTCTTCACTTCTCTGGGTTGTCCTCTCTTCCCCACTGCTGCCCTCTCTGCCCTCCCCTTTACTTGCAGTCACTCCCACAGCAGCTAAAATCCTGTGCCATGCTGTGCAGCACCTCCAGCATGACAAGGTGTACACATGTATTCGTGCACACTCTTTCCCCTGCTCCTTCCACTCCAGGAACACTGTGGTTATGTTACATGGTTAAGCTGGCTGCATCTTAAAAATCAAAGATCTCCCACTGGGGATTGCTTCTGGTTCTCTCCTGGGGATCATCTGCAGGGTGGTCCCCCTCATGCCTCCAGTGGAGCAAATTTGGGACTGCCTAGAGATGCTGTGGGCATCTTGGGGTCAGCTCGGATTCCCCTGCACCTGGAATTACAGCTCAGCTATTGAGCATCTGTGCCCATGCTGAGGATGGGTCCTGAGGTTACAGCTGAGATCCCACTGGGAAGTGACTGGCCAGAAAGAAAAGACGGGGTCAACTGGAGGCTAAGATGCTGGGAAAGCAGGTGTCCCCATTTGGATGTGCCCTAGCTTTGTTCTGACTTTGGAGTTGCCTCTGCAGTCCTTCAGGCCTCAGACTCCTGTCTCCTGGGGGGGAAAAAAAAGTAATTATTTTTTTGGTGAGGCACTTAGAAGTAGCAGGGACTGTCCTGGAAAAGCTTATGAACAAATGAGTTATGAACAACAGATTGGAGATGGAGAGGAAGGTTTCCATGCCCCAGATCCTTTCTCCACTCCATGCTGGTGTGCAGCAGTCATTAAATCCTGCCACGGGGCGGGGAGGGGAGCCACTGCTTTGGGAGACTGCAGCCAAGCCTCTGGATAAGGGGCTGTTGGCTGTGAGTCCCTCCACTTTGTCCCTTCAGGAGACTGAGATGCAGTGTCCTTATCTGGATCCCTTCCCATGCAGGGCATGGAGATGCTTCAAGTCCAGCTCAGGTGCCCATTTTGTCTGTATTTGAAGGGGTGCCTGATGGATTTCCATCTGCTTGGTCGGATGTGTTCCCTGTCCTGCTGCCTGCACGGAGCGGGCAGCCTGTGTGCCTGGCATGGGGCAAGGGCAGTAGGTGCCCACTGCACTCCTGTCTGCCCTGTGTTCCCCTACACTACAACCTCTTCTTGCATTGTGGGGAGGGCAGGGGGATGCTGGCATTGGTCTGATCCCTCAGCTTTCTGCATTTCGTTTGCAGTTCTGCCTGGGCTGCAGCAGGGAGGGGAGCAGCAGCTGGAGCAGTCTGAGGGTTACGGTGTGCCGGCTAACAAATGTGCATCGTTAGCTGGAACAAGTTAATGGTTACTGAAGCACAGGAGGTTGAGAGCTGGAACAAGTTACCAGCACCTAGTCTGAGGCATTAAGAGCTTATGCACATTACAACTCAACTATGTTAATGGAAAACATGTGCCCTAGCAGGAGCATTTTCCAGAGAGCACCAGAGGGTATGGATGTGTGTCTGTTAACCTCTCCAGGGGACCTCTCTGTGCAGTCCCTGCAGGGACCCTGCTCCCATACCCACAGCTGTGCCCCATCTGGGCAGCTCCAAGCTGTCCTGTCTGCAGCATAGGTCTCAAGGATACTTTTCTCCTCAGGTAAGAGTGTCTTGCTGCCAGCTGGGCTCCTTGCAGCAGGTGCCATCTGTTAAAGGTCATCCCTTGGACCTATGCACTTAGGCAGAGTCTTCAGTGCAAGGACAGCCCCAGCTGCTGTGCTGGGACATTCAGTTGTGCTAATTAGGTGCTGCATGTCCTCCATTGCAAAGTCTGCTTGGCTCATCTGTGCGGGAGGCAGGGCAGCTCCTCCTGTGGGGCAGGTGGGGAAGAGAAACTGGTCTGTGGTAGATATTCCTGAGATCCTTCTCCAAATATGACATGGAAGACTTGCATCTATTCCTGGCCTTGCCACAGGGTACCCAAGAGACCTGGCACAGGTAATTCTGTTTGTCTGCAAAATGAGGGGATTACAGGATTTGGTTTTATATTGAAGAGGGGAAAGATATTTATGCTAGAGAAGCACCTAACTGAAGTATAATGGCTGAGCTCCTTCTTGTCCTTGTGTCTCACAAGTGACCTGAGGAGTTGGCCAAGGATGCCATGGGCAAGTTACTCATTAGTGTGCCCACAGGAAAGCTGACTGCAGCAAGAGGGGCTGGGTGATGTTGACAAGAACACGTTGGGAGGAGCACTGACAGCAGCCTGGCCAACCACCTGTTTTTGATCTTGCACAAAGTCCACTATGCCATGTCCTGGCTCCTTGTGCCACACGCTGCTGCTTCTCTCTGCTGTGGTGTCTCCTGACTCTGCCTCGGGAGCAACCAAGTCACCAACTCTGGAAAGAGTTTTGTTACTACTGTTGTTGCAATCACGAGACATGAAAATAAATGTGAGTTCTGAAAATGAATGAGACATAAGGAAGCCTTTGCTGCCTCCTGCAGCTTCCTACTCAAGACAGTTGTGATGAAGCTAGTTAGAAAAGAGAGAGGTTCCATAGGCTCTTAAGTATCTTCATAACTGCATGAAGATTGTAATCATGAGGGCATAATAATGATCCAGTCTGCTGCTGGCTCCCACTGATCTGTCATAAAGAGGATCTGCCCATGGAAGTGTGATGACCAAGTGCTTTGTCTGTTCCATGAGCATTTGCAGAGCTCTCTCAAAACCTAATGGGAGATGGTTTTGTCTTTATGTTTTTTAAAAATCCCCAAACCATCACTCAAGATCAAGTTGATCCTGAGGTAGACCAGTGAGGAAAGCAGCTAGAAGATCATGGTCCTGCCCTTTACATGTGCCACAGCCCCTTTATGGGCAGGAGTGTAACCCAAGGCAGAAGACAAGGGAGACAGCTGGAGGTGTCCACTGCCTTAAGTTACCTCTGGCAGATCTTCCAGAGCTCACCTGCCGAAACCCTGAGTGGTGGCTCCTGCTAAACCACCTGCCTCTGAGTCTAAAGGTGTTGTGTCTGATTGTTGGGATTGTGGCTTGGGAGGATTTACAGGAAGTAACAGGGACTGTGTGGCACCTTCTTCCCCATTTTCTTGTAAGTACCCACCCAGCTCTTGACAGCTCTAGAAGCGTGCTACCCTTTGGTGCTCTGGGAAGTTTGTTAAGCAGGTGATGAACTGAGGGGTAGCAGAGATCACTTGCCTGATGTGCGTCCAGTGGATTTTCCATCTGGCTGAAAGACAGATTGTGTGCTGGTCAGTGGGTTATGAGCCACCAAGATGAAACTGCAGCCCTCAGGAGGCTAAAGTGATCTCAGCCTGATGGGCTGAAAAAAAAATCCTTTCTTAAGCAGTGTCTGTGGTGGGGTCATGAAGAAGAGAGCATGCCCAGCACTGAGGCAGGACCTTGAGGTCCCTTCCAACCCTAACAATTGTATGATTCTATGATTCTTGTTATTGCCCAGTTGTTCAACCTTCCTTTGTTTTAAACACACTTAACAGTGTTACTTGTTAGCACTGGAAAAACCTCCCCTTTTTCCCACTCCCACCAGCAAAAACCTCCATGAGCCTTTCTGCAAATTACAGCCCCAGACAGGCTGGGCTTCTTTTTGAAGCAAGCAGCCAGTGTCCTTCTGCTTCCATAGCTGTATAGTAAACCTCTGCTCTGGAGTTTTTCCTGCCTGCTTTCAGTTCAAAGATAATTTTATTTATTTATTTATTTTAATCTTCCTCCAGATCTTTGTACCTCTTTTAAGTGAATATAGAAGGCAAAGTTTTATGGTAATAAATAGATTTTTTTTAAAGTTCTGGTTTCTGTCTTGTACTTGGCTGATTCATAGGTGGGGAAGTTTGCCACACACTGTGGGACAGATTTTAAAATGATGTTGGAGAGAGCTTGGGGGAAGGAGTCAGAAGACACTTGTGTAGACTCAGCTTTATTCAGGAAAACATCAATAGTTCTTCTCGTGGAGTCTTCTTTCAGTACAACATGGTAAACTGTTCAAAGGAAATCTGACACAAGCAGTAATGAATTAGCAACACCCCACCCCCCATTCCTTACAGTTAAGCCCAGTGCGGTGTCGGTGTTTAAGGAATACATCCTCGTTTTCACTGCAGGGTTAAGCCCAAAGCATGGCCTGGACATTGCCTCTGATCTGAGTCCTATATGCACAGCTTGCTTTGGTTCAAGATCAAAACGTTTGTGTGCTTGCTAATTGGGTCAGGATAGGTGTGGGTAGAAACTGTGTCCTCTGAGCTTGTCCTATGCTGGGGACTCGCTTGCTCCAAGCTGCTAACGCACAGGCGCTGCAGGCTCCAGCAGTGCTTCTCTCTGTGGTGAGTGTACTTGGCTTGGATGTAACCCCGTGATGAAGAGCAGCTCTGCTCAGCGGTGTATGTAGTTACAAAGAGCCCTGCTGGTGGGCTCGCTGGCAAGTTGCTGGGCCTGCAGAGTTGCTGAGGAACGTGCTGGAGGAAAAAAGTACCTGTGGTTGTAGTAGCAGCATAGTGGTGTCCCTGCTTGCCAAAGGGCAGTGCAGTACAGAGACTAGTCTTGTTGATGTTTTCAGGTTTTAACCTGCTGTAGGGTCTGAGATGTCGTATCTCTAATCACGTTTATTTAAGAGCTATAGCACGTGAGCACTGGTCGTTTTGCTTTCGTACCCTAGGATTTAGTTCAGTCTTTAGAGAAGTTTGTAGCAAAGTCACAGATTTTTAAGACCAGAAGAAAACAGTAGATCCTTGAATTTCTTTCCTAGCACAGATGCAGTGCATATGTGTTGAGCCCGGTGACATGGATTTGACTGTCTCCACTTCCCTTGTTAGCTTGTTCCTGTGGTTAATCACCTATGGTGTTAAAAGCACGGTCTTTATTCCTCAGTTGAATTTATCTGGCTTGGACTCAGGCACATTGGTTCCTACTATGTGTTTCTGTTCTGGATTAGAGAGTCTCTGGTGTCTGATGGATTATTGCCTTAAAGAACTGGGAAATCGAGTCATTCCTTTCTCTTTTTAACATGACAAACAAATTGAATTATACATCTTTCACTGGTGAAGTTTTTCCATCCCTTGAAATGATTTGTGGTTGCTCTCTTCTCCATCTTCAGACTTCCAAGCAGTTTTAATAGAGGTGTATGGACTAAAAATGGGAAAATGCCAACCTTGATTCTCTGCAGAAACGATGTGTGGCCTTTCCCCACACTTTTTCCACATGCTCTGTTGTCTGTGTTACATACAAAGTAGGCACGACACTGGGGTGAATTGCTTACAAGTTCGTTCCCTTTCCTAACACTGTTGCTGAGCTTGTGCCCCAAGGTGTTTTGGTAGTCAGTGCTACATGTGGGAGAGCCCAGGCTATGTGAGAAGGGCTCCTGGGCTGGCAGAAAGGAGGGTGTGATCCTGCTTATAGCCTTTGGTCTAAACATGGTCTGTCTTGAGTGCTATCCCAGAGTTTCTCTTGGGCTCCTACCCTGGAAAACCTTATTCCTGGCCAGACAGGATATCCCAAGTATATGCAGGAGACACTGAGGCAATTCCTCTTTTGGCTTTTTCCTTTACTTGGTGCTGACTGGTCGCAGAAGGCTGGAGCTCGACCATGAGATACTGGTGGCTTTCCAGTACTGCACTCTCTGCTTCTGAAGTGTGGAGGCAAGTGTCCTTCCACAGTGGCAGAAGGAGAAGGGAGCTAATAATGACCAACTCTGCAAAGGTTTGCAGCCTTTCCCCTGCACTCCATGGAGAGCAGGGGAGTGGAGTTTTCACTCTGGTCAGGCCAGCTCTTCCCTTATCTAATGCACTGCCGTGAGTTAGCTCCAGGCTTGGCTGCCTTATCCATCTGTTGCCTAGGCCTTAAGGGCAGAAGAGAAGGTAGGTGTCACACAGGAGTGTGACCCTTGGCAGAAGCCCTGTGGTGAAAGGGAGAAGACACATCTACCCATCAGGATCGTATTGCCACAGATGCCCTGACCCAGTGAGAGCACTAGGCATCACAGGACCTTGCTTGATCATAACCCATGGCTTGATCAGCAGGGGCTGGGCATTGAGCAGGACCTTGCTCAAGAGGGACTACTCCTGATACAGGGACAAATTTCAACCAAGCGAAGCTTCAGAGCGATGCAGACATGAGAAGGGTTGGGTGGTACGGTGCAGTGACCGTTGCTGAAAGACTCTAGGCTATGCAGTGTGAACACCCCCACAGACTCTTTTTGCCTCTGGAGGATTTGGGAGTAAATGGAGCTCTGGTCACCCTACAACACTCACATCCAGTCCTCTTGGGGCAGTTTTGTATTTTCCCAGTGGGAGCAGTACTCTGAATTTCTTGAGTTTGTTTGGGCATAAAATCTGAATTAGGCACTGGGTGTAAACTTGGAGACTTGGAGTCTGTTCCTGCCTTAGTTGCTCTGATGTCCTTGGGTAAGCTTGGATCTTGTTGCTAGAGATCTCTCTTTCCATGTGTATTAAATTTAGGTTGTCTGTGAAATGAGCTTACCAAGCCTCAATAAGTTCATTGCCAATTAGGCAGGAGTGCCAGCCTCGCAGGGCTGTTGGCAGCCCCTTGCGCAGGGGTTGTGTTGGGCACACGCAGCTGGCAGCAAACCCAACACCGGCGGGCAGTGTCATGTGGCCGACACCAGGATACGGCCAGGTTTGCCTGCTCGCCCCCCCTTGTGGTTTCTGCTCCACCTGGGCTCCTCTTTGCTCTCTCCCAGGGTGTCCCTGGGCATAAGACCGAGATCTGGTGGGGGGCTGAGGCACTGGGAGCCAGGCTATGGCAGAGCCAGGCATTCTTCCCATAGGCCCTTCACAAAACTCTTGAGGTTTTAGTTTTGGTTGGGGGTAAAGGGAGCTAGGAGAGGAAGGTGCAGGCAGAGGGGTCTGTCTGTGCCTGCGTTTGCTGCCAGCTCCCTGGCCAGGGACAGGGGTGAGCCTCAAACCCTCTCAGCAGGCAACACAGGCTCCCTCCTCCCCACAGCTCTCTCTTCTCCGGCCCCATCTGGTGAAGTCTGTCACCAGCCCTCCCCTGTGTGCAGCCCGCTCTGGGCAGCAGCCAAGGGACCAGCAGTGTCCCTGCTGCTCTTTTCCCTCCCCCGGGGACCGGAGAGGGGGGTCGCGAGCTTTGATGTGCGGGCACAGGGCTGGGGACAGGCTGTGTGAGCTCATGAGAGCCTGGCCAGGCTCCAGCTGCCTTTGAAGTGCTCCAGTGATCAGGATGAAAGGGAGGGGAGTCCTTCCCCGAACCATCTGGCTCTAATTGCAGGTAGAAATGCCTCTCGCGTCCCCCGTGGAGAGGGGGCATGCCGCTCCCTTCGTTAATCCCGCGGCTGGGCTGGCGCAAGGGCGAGAGCCTGGGAACAAAAGGGGGTTTCAGCTGGGCAGCCGGGAAGAGGCAGCCACTGGTGGAGATACTGGGGCTCAGGGCATCTCTGCGCCCAGCCTGAAGCTGCGGGGCCCCCAGACCTTCCCGGGGACGTCCCGTGCTGCGGGGGGGCTCTGCCAGTTGTTCCATCTCTGGTTTCTCGGGCGCACTGGAGCCTGCTGGCCCTTTGACTCCCGCTCTTGCGTGCCAGCGTGCGCCGAGGACGAGGACAAGGAACATGGGAGTTCAACACAAGCACGGCCCGTTGGCAGGGTTTGTTGGCTGCCCCCTGTGTCCCTGGCCAGCTGGCACCGCCACCCTGGCCAGGCTCCCTGCCCACTCCCCCTGCACCTCCTGGGCAGAGCTGGCTGCCAAGGCTGCGCGCCACCACAGCAGCGGCAGCAGTTAGAGCCCTGGCAGCACTGGCAAGTGAGTCGTGTTGTCCTGTTCGTCTGGCATCTTACCTTTCCTAAGGAGGTGAAGGTAGCTGGGTTATATCAACCAGCAGTTTCTTTCCCTCTTTGTGGTACCCTTTGGGCAGTAGCTGAAATCTCAGTTAAACTCCACTTGCTTGTAGTCATCTGTCTATTACCAATGCCACAGAACAATACATTTAGGTGAGGTTTCTCCCCTTGTTCTAAAGCCCGTGTTATAAACTTGTTATATAAATACAGAAAATTATTAAACATGAGCTCTGGTAACTGTGACCAGAAACAGCCCTTCCCATTGCCCATCTCCAGGGACCAAGCAATGGCCACAAAGGGAGGACGAGAAGTACGAAGCCTGGTGAGATGGGAAGTGGGACAGCAGAAAGGTGCAGAGAGAGTGGTCACAGGATGGAAAGCACCAGCCTGAGCAGACTTGTAGGTTGTTCAGATGCAGTGGGGCTAAGACCCGGCATGGCACAAACTACTGGGTATGAACGTGGTTAATTACCATGTTAATTACTACCCTGATGCTGCAGTAAGGTGGGGTTTGGTGCAGGAGACCAGACCCCACTTTGCTGGGCAGTGGTTTTTCTCCCTTCACAGCTACCCTCAAGGAGGTGTTTTCACCACCTCTTCCTTTTCCAGGTCTCTGCCTCATCCAACCCCCATTCGGCAGGGGACGAGGAGCTGCCACCACCAGGCAAGGCACGGGGGCTGAGGCGGAGCGGGCAGGCTGGCCTGCGGCGGCACAGGCGCCGTGGGGTGGCTCAGCAGGTAGCCAGGAGCCCAGCACTGCCCCATCCTGACAACACTGACCAGGAGCAGAACCTACCCTTCGTGCTGGACCTGCAGAGTTTGACGGGGCTGGCCAATGTGGACCTGAGTGCCCAGAATCCCAACATCCAGGTAGGGATCAGATCTGGGCAGGCTGCAAGGGCATGTGGGTGAGTGCCACATGTGCTCCTCTATCGGACGACGGAGATTGGAATCAATACGGCTGACCAATATGATCGAGTATCGATCCTTTATTGTTCCAGTATTGCAGGCCTATGGCACAGGCCTAAGGTGTGAGTATAGCACAGTAAAGCATGGAAGAAGAGGGGATAGGAAAGGCAGAAGTGCCTAGCAAGGGAACTGATACAACTCATGTAAACTTGGAGTGCCTTGTTGGCATGGACTCATTGGTTCCCTATGAGTGACCACACATCACACTATTGTAGATGATTGGTCCAACTACGGATGACACGCGAAGTTTGTTGATGCAGGTGCATGTCCTGCTGTCCCAAGATAACTTGCTGTGTTTATAGCTACCAGTGTCCTGCTTTAGTTACAGTGCTGCAAGACAGCACTGTTTTGGTACACTGCTAGCTGGCTCTGCACCCATGCTGAGCATGGCCTACCACCATGTCAGGCTCTAGGCCTGCACTGCCAGATTGCTCACACTGCTCGTCGCTGGCATTGCCACACTCCTCAGCCTCATTTGGTTCCCTAAGAGGAAAGATCTCGTGTGGGCTACCTGTAGGCACTGACATCTGTCCTCTTGGTAGCTGTCTGATGCAAACAGCTGACAAAGACAAGCTCCGTGGCAGGAGAATTTGCTTACTCCCTTCTCCCTGTCCCTTACCCTCTCCACCCCACCCTCTGCTCCTCTCTGTAGAGCTGCAGAGAAAGAGCAAATGCTTCTACAGGGGTCACCTGTCAATTTCTGAGGGTGGTGTTGGTCCCTGTGGGTGACCACCAGCATCCCTGCACCTCCCACTCTGCTTCTGTTCAGTCCCTCCAGGTGAAAAGAGTCCTCCTGCTCCCATCACATGGTCCCATAGCCCAAAGCATCTCCAGCATTTCAGGTTGGGAACTAGTGCATGGGCTGGTAGGTCTGTTCCAGGGCTGTGCCCTGGCTCATTGCCCTGCCTCATATCTGGCCTCCAGGTGACCATTGAAGTGGTGGATGATCCTCAGGCTGAGATGGAGATGGACTTGTTGAAGGAGACAAGCAATGACTGGTCCCTGATGTCCTCTGAGTGGTTGTCCCACAAGGACCTCTTCTGGCCTCTCTTCTGGGAATACACTGACCCCAGTGAGAAGGAGGAGGAGGAGGAAGAGGAAGAGGAAGAGGAGGAAGAGGATGAGAAGCTGGATGTAGGAGACAGGGAGGAGGAAGAGGAGGAGGAGGAAGAGGAGGAAGATTACATGGCAGAGTATGAGGAGGAGTCCATGCTCAGTGGAGTGGGAGGTGACTGGGACCAGCGGTGGCCTGGGCAGAAAAACTGGATCTTTAAGGAAAAATATAACTATGGTGAGTACCCTGCAGACTGGCACTGCCCTCTGCTGCTCTGCTTCACCCACAGCCCTGTCTCACTGCAAGGGGAGCAGCCCTGCACCACGGAGCACAGCACAGTGGTGTTCATTTCCTACTTAAAAATTAAGCAAGCATGCTGAAGAGCAAAGGCAGCACTCATCCAGGGCTGCCTGCAGGCAGACACACCCCAGCATCCCAACAGGAGTTGTCCTTGCATGCAATCAGACAGGAGTGTGGACTCCTGCAAAGGCAGGCTCAGATGAGAAATGCAGGGTAAATGTTTAATGGCAAATGTAATCAACTCAGATCCTCCTGGTGACACCAGTGTTAGAAGGCTTTGCCACAGACCTGAGCAATCCCCCAGGAGGGGAGCTGCAGAGGGTTTGGTGGCAGGTGCCAGTGGGTAGGCAGGCTAGGGCATCACTGCAGCTCCTTCCTACAGCTTCACAGCCACAAGCCCAAAACCAGTCAAATATTGCTAACATGGTGCTTCAGCATCGTGGCCAGTGAATCAGGCAGGGTCAGTGATGATGGGGGTGAGCAGCAATGCCTGTCTGAGTCGGTACAACCTTCAACAAAGTTGTGAGAACAAGAGCCTTTGCTTGGGGGCTGCTTTCCTGAGGTTGCCAGCAAGGGCAAGGCTGGCCCTTGGCATCACATGGTTGGTCACCTCCATGTGCCCCAGGCCCTGTGTCCCTGTAAATGACATCCCAGGGACAGGACAGAGCTAGAGGGAGGTTGCAGGTGGCTACTGAGGCTTTGCTGTGGTCCACCACTCTGTCCTGCCATGCACAGACTATGAAGATGAGGAGGAATGGAGCCTGTGGTCCCCTTGCAGCACCACTTGTGGCAGTGGCAACCAGAAGAGGACTCGGTCCTGCGGCTATGCCTGCACAGCAACGGAGTCAAGGACCTGTGACCTTCCTCACTGCCCTGGTAAGCCTTCCTCCATACCAGTGCTTGGGCGCTGTCTACCTTGATGTGGGCTGGTCTCCCACCACTGTGGGCTGAGTGTAACTCATGCTTCAAGAACTCGTTATGTCTAACGTGATCTGAGGTAATGAGCAATGGGCCTTCATGACTCCTCAAGCAGCTACATGATGCCCAAGGGTGGCAGAGCTGGTGCTCTGCTCAGTGTGTGACTCCTCATGTTTTTCTCACACTGGGAGCTTGGAATCCTCTCCTGAGACATACTGAGAGCTGGCTCCATCACTGGAGCCATAACCATAGCCTCAGGGCTGTCTGTCCTGCTGCTGGCCCTTCCTTCCAGGTTTGTCACCAAGGCAGCAGCAGAGGGGGTGTAAAAGCAGATAGTGTCTGGTGCACTTGTGGAGGGAAAAAAGTACTCCTCCTCCTGATGTTCAGCCTGGCTCTTTGTTGTTTTTATTTTTTACCTGTCTCAAGGAGCAGAAGGGGAAATGGTCTTCCCCACAGAGGAGACGCCTTTCAAAAGTGACAACACCACAGAGCTCTTCAACTCAGGTCAGCATCTACCTCTGCCTTGCTCTGGGGGCTTCTTCTGGGCATGTTAGCTGGCTGGTGGGGAGGGCTCTGCTAAGGTCTCCTACATCTGATGTCCAGATCTAAGTCACCCAAATATGCAGGCTTTTGGAATCATGCTGGGAAACCCAGCTCCTCCCGCAGCCCTGGTACAACACAGTCCCACTTTGTGGTGCAGTGGCTGAGGCCAACCTGCTGCAAGCCCTCTACCAAGAGATGATGCTTCCAGCCAGCCCGGCCCCTGCAGCAGTGGGTGCCCCAGGCAGGGCCCCTGTAAGGGCCAACTCAGCCTTGGCATGAAACCTCTTCCCTCTGTCATTGCCTCGGTGATGGAGCCTGTGTCCAGCTTGTCCCACGAGGCTGGTTGATCCTGCTTGGCAGCTGTGGGACCTGCTGGTGGTGCTGGTGAGGCCACAGGCAAATAGCAGCTGGGTAAAGCGAGGTGCAGGGCTGCACGCACCCTCACCCTTTCGGTGCGCTCCCCCACAGAGGTGGACAGCTGCGAGAAGTGGCTGAACTGCAAGAGCGACTTTCTCACCAAGTACCTGAGCAAGGTGCTGACGGATCTGCCCAGCTGCCCCTGCTCCTACCCGCTGGAGGCTGTCTACAGCGCCGTCAACCTGCAGGACGAGCAGCGGGGCAAAAGCTTCCAGTGGCGGGACGCCAGTGGCCCCAAGGAGCGCCTGGACATCTACAAGCCAACGGCGCGCTTCTGCCTGCGCTCCATGCTGTCCCTCGACAGCACCACGCTGGCCGCCCAGCACTGCTGCTACGACGAGCACACGCGCCTCATCACCCGCGGCAAGGGCGCCGGCGTCCCCAACCTCATCAGCACCGAGTTCTCCCCGGAGCTGCACTACAAGGTGGACATGCTGCCCTGGATCCTCTGCAAGGGCGACTGGAGCCGCTACCACGCCATCCGGCCCCCCAACAACGGGCGGCGGTGCACCGACAATCCTGCCGAGGAGGAGTACCTCTCCCAGCTGCAAGAGGCCAAGGAGTACTAGCCACAGCCACGCTCACGGGAGCCAGGGCCGCCGCCGGCCCCTGCCCCGGCCCAGCCTGGCAAAACCCTGGCCCTGCTTGTGGGCTCCTTGCTGGCGCCGGGCAGAGTGGGGAGGAGGTGCTGTCCACCTCGTTTCCTCGAAGGGGTGCCTCGGCCCCCCTCGGATTTTAGAAGGGGCCAGAGGTTGTTGTGGTGCGATCCCTGCCTCACCGCCCAGGGCGGTCTCACACCCTGGGGTGCCTGGGCTGGCATGCAAGGAGCCACAGGGAATGGGAGGCATAAAGTGAATGGGAGGCTGCTCCCATCTGCTTTTATTCTCTATGATATATCAGTGCAAGCTGAAAGCTGAGGCTCTGCAGGGTGAAATGGCCTTAGCTCCTGCTGTCTTCACGTTACATCTGAAGAACTGGCTTGCTGCAGGCAGAGTTGCCTGCTCTTGCCTGTACACCTGCCCTGGCACATGCTGATTTGCTTCTGAAACTGGGGGTAGGTCCTTCTGGGGAAGGGCAGGGTTTTTCCTCTCCTCAAGTTCTTGCATGCTCAGTTGGGAAGGAGCAGGGAGAGGCTTATCAGGATTTCATGGGTCCAGGAATTATGTGAGGCGGGAGGAGACTGGCCACCTGGACTTCTTTGGCCAGACTGTCTTGCCACCACAGTTTTGGCTGTGAAGCGGAACACTGGATGTCAAAGCTAGACACCGGTGAGCCTCAGAGTTGGTCAGCACAGGTTGGCACCACCTGTGTGCATTTCAGCCTCTGCCTCAGTGCTTGGGATGGCAGCACCCATGCAAGTCCCACCACCAGCCTGCCTCCACACCTGCTTCCCAGGTTTCAGTGCTTGGGAGCACCCTTGATGCAGCTCAGCACAAAGCCCTGTGGGGGGGCAGGAGGCAGCTCAGCCTTGTGCCATTGCTGGAGGAGCAAAAAGCACTAAGCCAAGTTCTGCACAGAGATGGGAGCAAGTCAGGGACTGCTGGGAGCACCTAGCATTGCCCCTCCCTGGTCTACTGCTGGCCTCGGGCAGCAGAGAGAGACAGCAAGCAAGTGTGGCTCCAGAGAAGGAAGCTATACACATGCTAATAATGTCAATTGACCTGGTGTCTTCAGATCGTGGATCATCATGCTCTCTGTTGGCACTTCGGTCTTGCCTGGGTTTTATTTAGCTTTTCACAGGTCCATGGCAGCATATTTTGGGAGCTCCCAAGTTTCCTGTAGAGAAAGCACCTTCATCCCTCGACAGTCAGTGGCTGAACCTGGGAGGAACTGTTCATAGCTATTTAGCAAATGCTATTCACCAGAGGAAATAAAAAAAGCAAGTCAAGTACACATGAAAAAGAATGGAGTTATTTCTAGACTAGAGGTTGAACCCAAGGCTGCTGTCTACTCCCTGTTTTAATGCAAAAAACCCATCTGTCTGAATGCAGAGGTCCTTGGTTGACTATCCTGTGCTAGGTTTGTCCTTCTTCCATGAGCTTGCTCCAGGGCCAGTGAATATCCATGAATATCAGTGAATTTCTGATAGCACTCTGGGGAGCCTTTCTGGGAGTGTCTTATGTATGTTGAGTATATGTTGATCCTTTTGCCTTGGTTACTGGTAGAATATTACATCCTTGCTCATCAGTACCTAAAACTTCATTGTTCTTAAAACAGAAGTATTAATGAAGTCACCACTGAATTGTCCTTATTTAAATACTATTCTACACATACTCCCAAGGCTCCAGTTATGAGTGCTGTCAAAACATTGGCAAACACAATCCATTCCCAAGCAGCTGTGCAGTCTGACATGATCAGTGTTATGTAAAGGGAGAGAAGGAAGGCATAACCAAATAAGCATGGATGGAAACCCAGATCCTGGTTAATGTTCATGATGTTTTCTAGTCCAAATGGTCATTTGCTCACTAGTAAAGAGTGACTAGTAAAGACTGGTAATGAGGTAGGTCATAAAGTGGTGGTCAGGAGGGGGTGGTAGTGATCTGGTGTCTTGGTTCTGGGAGCCTAGCACATGTACTGGGAGGCTCAGCAACAAACAAGGAGGTGTTTGTATAGGAAGCAGACAAATGGAGTGGCCCAGGCCAGGGAAGGATTAGCTTTTACCTTCTGTCATTCAGCAGAAGATCTTCACATTTCCTCTGCCATATCATACGTCAGGTCTGCTGTTAACATCAGCAGACTCTCAGAAGAGCTTATTTACCATCAATGCACAAACTTTAAAACACTCTCCCTTTAAATGTGCCTAGTGCCCCAGTACTGAACCCACACATGGAAGCAGGACCTCTGCAAACAGCCTTTCTTGAAGGAAACTTTTGATAGCTCAGCCAATTTATTTCTTAGACTGGCTGCTCTCAGAGGAAGTGCTATTAGAATGAGGACTGCATCCTCCTCCTATTTATACTGGATATGCCAACCAGTCTGACCCCCCAAAAGAAACTATAATTGCTGTAATAAATGGGATTCCCATCAAAGGGGAAAGAGAAACATTTCTTGCTTTGAGCTCCCTCTCAGAAGAGCTGGTTGAAGGCTGAGTGGCTGTTCTGCCTTGCCGCCTCTATGTTTTAGATGATACAGGCATGAACTGGAGCATGAGAAACATGAAGCAGTGTTGTTCCTCACACAAGCACCTTATATACTGGGAGGTTTTGCAGGGCACCATGAGAAAAGTAGACGTTAAGGAAGCATTTATTTTTATATCCCATCAAAGATTCTGTCCAGCTCAATGCTATTTAAGTGATAAATCTAAGCTTCCACTCCTTAAGTTGATTGTGGTTTTTATATATAATATATAAAATGTGGTTTTTTTTCCTACAAAATTTCATAGAGAAGAATCCTTTATTCTGATGCTGCAATAAAGCACTTTACATATGTATGTGTTACTGGTGTCATTCAGGTGAAACTGAAGCATATGTTGCTATTTGTTTTGGTTGGTGACACTACATTAAATGCTGCATGTCTTGGGCCTCCAGCCCCAACTGTGCTGCAAAGACCCTGGTTGCTTTGCTTCCTTCCCTTACATACATTACAGGATTAACCAGGTTGGAAAAGACCTTCAAGATCATGAAGTCCAACCTATCACCCCACACCATCTAATCAACTAAACATGGTGCTTGACTGCAAGAACTGCAGCTAACAGAGACTATCTGGAACCCACCACTGCAGCCATGGGATATGTGAAGTTCCTCTCACAGGGAAGGAAGCCTCCTTCATCAGGGTCAGGGCTCAGAAGCAAATACAATGCCTGTACCTCAGCCCTTACCCTGGCCAAAGCTGGATGCCAGCCAGCCTTACACACTTCTTTAGGCAGGGACTGAGCATGGGAATGGGTGAAAAAAACCAGCATCATCCCAGCTGGAAAACTAGTTTGACAAACCACCTCCAGCTAATGATAGCAGGGGGGTTTGTAAAGCTTTCCAGGGATCACAACTTTTTGTTGCCATTAATTTGGCACATAAATCATGACCACTTCCAAGCTCTTTCTATTTCCAGCTGTTTTCCCTTCTTCTTTCTTTCTCCTTTTGCTTTGTGCTGGCTGCACATCTGTCAAGGGTTATCTGTTACTCCAGCATGGGGCTCTGCTCCACAGCTGCCTGGTGCCATTACTGACCCCTGCCTGAGATTAGCAGATGGCTCCTCTCAGTGAAAGATGCTCTGATCTTCCTGCTGATCTTCTTCAATATCGAAAACATTGTTGCTTGGAACCTAAACTAGGGACAATAGGCTGAGCTGCACTTTGCAGGAAGAGCAGCACAGGGAAGATCACTCTTTCCCTGGATAGGCAGTCATATGTAACATGCCTAACATGCCTTTATCCTCTGCAACAAGGTCCTTGCTGTGCATAGCTGAGGTCTGCTCTGAAATTCTCGGGCTGTAGAAATCCCACAGTCAAAAGATAGAAGCAGGAAGAATTGCTGCCCTAATTCTGCTAGTGCTCAAGACCTGGAGATGTCACCTGAAACCATGGAGTAAGACTGCTGCAATTTTGCCTGCTGCTTTGAATGCAAGACTTCTTGACCAGCTGAGTTGTCTAAAGTTTGCTAGCCTGGACTGGAGCTCTGCATGGCTCAGCTGTACCACTTCCCTGGCATCCAGCTTGCAGCCAAGTTAATTCATACACAGAAGGAGCTGTGCCCAGACGTTGCTAGGCACAGCAGTCAGCATATTCCTGTTGCTGCTGACCTCCAGTTTTGGCCCCAGATGAGTCAGGAGCAAGCTATGCAAAGACTTTTTCATTGTGAATGACACCTTGAAGGCACGAGTGCATGGTCAGCTGCCTGAGAGGCAGGTGAGTGCAGCCCATCTCTCAGGGGTGAACATGAGATTCCATAGAAGCATGTTTACAGTAACAGAAACCCCATTAGCTATCTGCTTTTTTTCAGGGCTCCTGCTCCAAGAATCTGCTTCTTGGAAAGCACACAAAAACCCTAACTGATCCCCGAAGGAGCTGCTTTGGGAAGAGAAGACACAGAATGACAATGCCAGAAGAGTTTGGCCGAAGCCTGTGGAGCAGAGCTAACTGCAAGGCCTGTCCTTAGCCTAGGAAAGCACAACAAGGTCTGAGGACCTTGAGTGAAAACTGAGGCTCCAAAGAGGAAAAAAAGAACCTTCAAAGCACTCCCATTTTGGGTCAGTAAAGGCACTCATCCCACTGTGCAGCCACACTAGCCCTCTGGACTGGGTGTGCTGGTGACACAGCATGGCACACTGCTGCCAACTTCTCTCCAGAAGAGTGAAAAAAAAAAATAAAATCACACTAGCTGCAGTTCTCCAGCAGCAGTCCTGCTGACCAGAGTGTAAACACTGGACAAATGGGAGTTTGTGGCAAGACCTGGTCTCCTGGGCTTTGCTTTCACCCCAAGTACAGAAAATCGCTCCCAGTAAGTGCTGGGTCCCCAACACCCAGCAGAACTCCACTGCTCCACTTTTCACTGACACTATGCAGAGGGATGCTGAAATCATGTCAGGGTAGCCCTGCCTGATGTGTCCATGTGGCAGGATTTACTCCCTCCATCTCCACAGAGAAGAGACCCAAACGTTTGCAGTCAGGAAAGGAATGTCTTCTTCCCTGCCATGCAGCGGCCAGCTGCCCCTCAGAAATGCCTGAGAGGAGCCCAGCTGGCAGGGCTCAGCCTCTGCTTTGTTCCAGGTCCTTACAAGCATGTCAGCTATTCTTCTGTCACTGCATGGAAGCCCAGCAGTAGGGATCACAGCCCCACACAACTTGATTGTCACACAGAGGCCAGGGGCTGCAGCAAAGCCATGCACCAGCCAGTGTACCCCACCACACCAGCTCCTGACAGCCCTGACCCTTCCCTGGCTTGTGTGCACTGTGGGAGCTGAGCAGCCACAGGCCAGGATGTGAAGTTTCTGAAGAGCCAGGAGAAAGTGTCCCCCCTGCCAGGCATCACAGCCTTTGCACACAGGTATGTACCACAGAAAAACAGATTTAGACAAGAACCTTGGGAATCTACACAGCCCCACCATGGGGGACATGGGCAAACTCTTCCTCACTGATGGGTCCCACTCCCTCCTGGGCTTCAAACTCTCTGGTGTCGGAGATGCCACAGTAACCCTCAGCTTTACTGTGCTTCAGAGATAAATATTTTCCTATCAGCCTTGCTGCTTTATTTTAAGACCACTGCATCTAATCTGCAGTGGCCACAGAGGGCATATTATTATTGCCTTACTTGCTTATACCTCTCATGTATTTCAGGATTTTATCATGGTGCTCCCTATTTCCCTCCCTCTCTGCCCTCTTCTCTAGCCTTAATGCAGGGTTTCCTTAGAAGCTGTACTTGCAGACCTCTGGTCAGTCTCATTGCCCTCCACTGAACTTAACCTCTTTCTTGAAGCATGTAGCCCATAGGGGGCTTTCTTAATGCTACATTCTTAATGTAGGGGGGGCCTTCTTAATGCTACGTGGAAAGATCTCTTCACAAATGCTGCAAACCACAGGCAGCCCAGGCAGCTTCTCTTCTCTTCTCTTGCATGATGTTTGGAGTTTGTGTTAATTTGAAAATTCACCATAACCTGCTCAGTTCAATCATCTTTCACAGCTGGGCTGCCAAGCCTTTTACTTTTCCTCTTGTGCATATTACTGGTGGTTTCTGCCTCACTGTAAAACAAGGTGATGTCAAATACACATTTGTTCTTTTTTGATCCTGAGTCACTTTTCCACTTGGGTATGACAATTTTCAATCTTAAACTTGTCTCCTAAGGATTTTGCAGCACTGGCAGTGATGTAAATTATTTTAGACATTTAAGTTACAGAATCATACAATCATAGAATCAACAAGGTTGGAAAAGACCTCAAAGATCATCAGGTCCAACCTGTCACTCAAGACCTCACGACTACTAGACCATGGCACCAAGTGCCACATCCAATCCCCTCTTGAACACTTCCAGGGATGGTGACTCCACCACCTCCCTGGGCAGCCCATTCCTCAACTCGAGCCTAAAACCTCATGCAGGCCCACCCCTGACAAAACACTCGACATACTGTTTCACAGGCATTTTAAAGTGATCTAAAATGAAGCTGCCACTGAAATGAATGCTCCCAGCTTTCTCATCTCCCTGCCTGCTACCTGTCAGTCCTTGGCTCTTCCTAAGTTCATCTCCAGCAACTGCATGGCTACACATCTCACACATTCAAAGGTAAAGCCTCACCACTCTCTGACAGCTAGGTAGCTTTCAGATTCACCAGGCCAGAGAGATGCTAGGCTACAATCAGAGGTTCCCTGTCAGCGAACAGCCCTGAAGAGTAAGAAGTCACCAAGCAAAAAATTAAATTCCCCTTCTTCAGGTGCAACTTCTGCACAGGCCCTGTGTCAACAAGGACACGTGGTCTAAAGTGGGTTGCACCACTTAGTGCCACCAAAAAAGTCCTGTCTTCCTGAACCCATTCAAAGAACCTGTTTTTGACTAAAGCTGGTGATTATATTATCCATTATATTATCTTCTGTACCAAAACATACTGGATTAATTACAGCTCTATTAGGCCTTCCCTTATTTGCTAATAAAAATAACATACAAAAAGCATTGCCTAAAGCCTTAATAAAGCCCGTGCATTCTGCTGAAGCATCAGGTTAGCTCAGTATGAGTTGTGCTTGATGTAGCCATGATACAGGGGTGTTGGTCAATACTTTGTACCTGCTTATCTGGGTATTTACAGGTTGCTGACTGCATTTGTTTGTTTTGGAATGAATTGGTCTTGCAGACTGATCTAATTCCCTTGGTCCTTGCCTCTTTCTTCCTCCCTCACCTATCTCATTCCTCTTTGAATTATGACAGATTGCTCTGCTGTCCCAAGTCTTCTAGAGTGAATTGCATCAGGCCCTGCCATACTGGAAACATCCAACTACTTTTGCTTTGGCTTTTTGTTTTTTTAAATATATAAGTTCTTCCTGTTTTGCTACTGAAGTAGGGTTGGGATGATGCTTCCAAGCAGTTTTAATAGCTACCTAAGCTAGGGCTTTCTGTCTTTTTGATTTGTGGCCTGATTTTCCCATAGAAGTTTCACATACATACATACATGATCAAAACACATGAAAAAAAGGCTGAGCCACAACACAGGTCCACCTAAACCAGCATCCAGTCTCTGACAGCAGTCAAGAGCAGGTGAGTAGTAAGGAAGAGTAAAGAGGACAAGCACGTGTAGCTATTTCCCTGAAGTGCTTTCCTTGTCAGTGGTTGTCAGAGGCTTCCTGAGATAGGATGGTTGGTCTGATTAATAGCCCTCGGTTAGTTTTTCTTCCATGATTTTTTCCACTCCTGTTCTGAATGTATGCAAACTTTTGGTGCTACTGAAGCATCAGCTGCAAGAATTCCAAAATTCACTAAATGTGTGCAGGGACTAATTTGCTTGGGCCACCCTATTCCTTCCCTTGTTTGATGGTTGCTCCTTACACTCCATACGCCTCATGTGTAGCCAGTTAGCATCCACCTCTGACCTCTCAGCACTGAAAAAAAATCACAGTTTACTTCTATCTTTGTTTTCTGAGGGTTTTTTAACCTTTGTTTTCATTAATTCACAAAACTTTCCCTCTTACCCTGTGTCAGGTCAGATTCTTAAAGAGCTTTTGGGCAGGAGTATACAAGACCTTGCTTTTCTTCCTCATCTTATATAGCCCTCTCTCCATCAGGCAGTTGAAGGACTGAAAACGGTGTCCAGCTATCCTGGCATTTTCAGGACAAGCAAAGGTCTGGGCTTTCTCATTAGCATCTGTATCACTTGCATCAGATGTCAGCTGTAGCTGAAGGAGGGGGTCTCCATGCTGTGAGAGCAGGTGAATGTAGCATGCCTCAACTTAAGGCTCAGATAACTTTTGCCAAGTAAACAGCAGAGGTGGTGTAAGGGATCACCACTGCTGTGCCCTGACACAATCTCATGACACACTCTGTGGCTCAGGCTAAGGGCATGCTGGCACAGGCTTTCCCTCACCAGTGAGTTAGGCCAATAGATTCAGTTGTGAACAGCAGCCACAGCATGGCTACACAGCCACCAGCCTCTTCTGCTGCTGTGCACGATTTCCAGACCCAGGGACAGGGAGCCAGCTGGTGCAGTACCAGGGGAAGTCAGGGCAGGCAGTTTTGCTGGAAGAAGAGCCCTCAAACAGCCTCCAAGCAGAGCCCTGAGCCCATGAACCCCATGAATATGGGCTGCTAGCTGAGGCCAAAGCCTATCTTATTAGAGTAGCAGCAGGATACCCGAGGTAAACCCTGTTTGTGATGAAAGGAAGGCAATTAAAATTCCACTTCAGCGGCCTTCCTGTCCAACTTCCTAACCTTCCAGCAGCAGGTGATTAACAGGGCCTGCCTTCTGCTGCCCTGGCTCAGCTGTGCCAGTAGAGCCCTGCTGCAGGCGAGCACTGCTGCCACAGCCTGGCCAGCTGCCAGCACGGCTGCCAAAGCACAGCAAGGACGCTCCATTCGACTGCTGAGTTTGTCCCAGCTTAATCTTTAGCCACATGAGCTAATTTTTCCCCCCATTTTTCAAATAATTTTGCAGTTCTTTTACTGAAGCTCTTGCCTTGGCTGTGAACACACCTGCTAGGCTTGCTGGTTAAGGTTTCCCGTGGTTCAGGACTTCCCAAACAGAAAACCAAACATTCACAGTGACATCAGTGTGCTTAATTTTGTTACACTCCTGCAGCCCAGCAGATGCCTACACAGATGTTCATCTGTGCATAAGAATTCTGGCAAAATAGGGTTCAAGAGGGGATTGGACATGGCACTTGGTGCCATGGTTTAGTCATGGGGTCTGTGGTGACAGGTTGGACTCGATCTTTGAGGTCTCTTCCAGCCTTGGTGATTCTGTGAAAATACCTGCAGCACCTTTCCCAGACAGAGAGCTCTTTAAGGAAGGCAACCTAGGGGGACACAGGGAAGCCCTACCCTATCTACACCTGCCCTATCTTCAAACAGCTTTTGTAGTCACAGATCAACACAGGAGTAGGCACACAACATAAAACTTCTGCGTTCATACTGCACGCTTGACATCCCTACACACCTGGCCAGGAAGGGTGTGTGGAAAAGGCTAGAAATGCTCCTTCCACTGCTTAAAAGGGAACACAGTTACATTTGTGGTTTTTTAAACAGGAACTAAAGTGTTTTTTAATTCCTGTCTCTTCTAGTGAAGGGGATGGATACAACATGCCAATCAGATTTAGTAAGAGATAAATTAAAACACCTCCCCAAGATAGTAAAGTCTCATCCAGCTGCATTATTTACTTCTAGCTTACTAGAGGCACTCCACAGAAAACACCAGAAGACAAAATGTGTGAGAGGAGCTCGTGCCTCAAAAGGAAAACTGAGCACTTGTTGCACTTGAGGTTAAGCAGATTGGCACTTCTGACCAGCACTGGGTTTCTTCCTTATCCTCTAAGCAAGTTTATTGCTTTGGAAGACACCTCTGCAAATTAACTGTGTTAACATTAGAGAACAAGCAGTTTTCCCCTCACCAGCCAAACAACAGTGGAAGTGGGGTCAGCCAAAAGTACAGCACCTTGTTTATTTTACAGGAATCAACCCCACCCTCTGAATGTAGTTTGCTTTGGCCTAAAGCTCTCGGAGGTAGCTGACTCTGGGACATGCAACCATTTTGTAAGTGGGAGTTTCCCTAGCAGTCATTTGGTTTTCTCAGCTATCAGGTGAACAAACTATCAGCACTCTCGTAGAGCAGGCTTGTCTAAGAATGGATTGTGTTGGAGAAAGGGATGTGTAAGGGAGGAGAGAAATAGCTTGAACAGCATCTTAGATCCCTTCAGAAATGGAAAGGGTTTGAAACATTTACTAGCGGCAGATCAAAAGCAGAGAAAACGAGCAGCTGCTCAAACTAAAAACTGCATCAAGCTAATGCTCTCTACTCTCCCAGAAGTGAGGAGTAAATCACGTGGGGATCAGCACTCCTTATTGATTGCTGTTTTTCCAGACAGATCCCTTTCTCAGCCTATCAACCAACCCTTTGAACTCAAGCCAATCTGACGACACAAGTTCCACAACGGTTTTTTTAAGTTAGGTTTATTTAGCAATAGAAGTATGTACATGTAAGAGAATCCCCTGCAGCACGAGACATGCACAAAGCAGTGAGGGACTGAAAGTGGTGCTGCTCAATGGCCTTCCTTATCACCTGTCATCCCACTTTACTCAGCAGCAGGGCCAAGATTAGAAAGGGACAGGTGAGAAATTTATCAGTCCACGTGGCAGAGTCTTCAGGCAGAGCCTTCCCAGCAACTGGTATTAAAACAAGCGGGCGCCGTAGCCAAATGTCTGTTTAATGCCCTCGAAGTAGTAGCGCTGCCAGCCTTGCTTTGTTCTTTCCTCCTCGCTGGCAGGTATGCCCTTTCCTTCCAAACACACCTCTGTCTCACCACCTTTGTCAGTGAAGTTCAAAGTAATTGTTGCAAAGTGCCCTGGAGGAACCAAAGCAAATCTGTCAGTGTGTGGTATAGTATATGCTGCCTCAAGCTGCTGCTCTGCTCCTCCTCTCACACAGCACCACTTAAAAGACTCCTCAGGATCCATCCCAGAGGGTCTATTTATGACAGCTGCAGGCCTTCTTCAGATAGAGAGGAAGGAGAGGGCTCCCTCTTCATGGGATTTGAAGCACTTGCAGCCACAGCTGAGCAAGCTGCTACTTCCTTGTTCCTAATCCCTGACTACTGCTCTAAGCCATGGCTGACGATTCTGACTTGATGGTGTGAGATATGAAGGTGGGATAAGGCTGGTACTCTGTATTCCCTGTTCACAAGCCAGAGTGCAGTGTGGCAAATGGGGATGGAAATCTTGAAACACAGGCAAGGGTCCATTCTTGGACTACTTACCAGCTGGCCAAGATTTAAATCTCCATTTCATAACAAGTTGCTTCTCAGGGACCTTGAAAAGAGAAAGACTGAGTAGTAATTTTTTGCAGATCTTGCAGTCTAGTAAGAAAGTTAATCTGAAGCCTTAGAGACCCCTTGAGAAACATACAACACATACAGAGGGAAAGAGATTGTAACTGTCCTTTTCTTTCCACTATCCTAGGATTGTAGGCCATAGTACACTCCCAAACTCAAGAGACAGCATCCCTATTCAGAAGACTTCAGTGGAAGGAGAGCAAAAGAGGAAAAGGGTCTTTTACTATCTTTAACACCCCTTCAACCCTTAATAAGTAAGTAAAATCAAAGACAGGGCAGCTGCATGACTGGAAGCCAGATTTTCTCCCCAGACTGAAGTCCCATACATTAATCTGTACTATAGGGAACAGTTCAATAGCCACAGCAATTGATTATAGATAACTATGAGCACCAGGCAGAATTCCACAACTAACTGAAGTTTTGTTAAAGAGCTGATGTGTGAAAAACAAGAAGCTGCCCCTAAGCAAGGTATATCTGCACTAGTTAGTACTTACTAGGTCAACAAACTCTCCTGTGACACTGCCATCCAGCAACTGAAATTTGCCTCCTTTATCAGCCTCCAAGGTGGCTTGTGCATGAGTAAAAGCCTGGACCATCTGAAAAGAATTCAGAAGATCCACATTACTTTGCATCACCTGCTTGCAAACTTTTTGTCTAATGCCTCCCTCACCAAGATACCAAGGCTCTGGAAGAGGAGGTAAGTCAACAGTGTGAGGTCTTCATCAAGACAAGACAAATTCTCAGCCCTGGCCAGAAAATCAAGGCTGTAGCCACCACAACAGCATTCTGCCTGCCAGGGGAAAAGAACCCCTAGCTTACATATTCCATGCAGTGTTCTGTAAGCCATGCTTCTACTCTGTTGATTCCTTAAGGAAACCTAGTTCTGAGTTAAGTGGGTTTTTTCCTTTCTTTGCATTTTTCTTCTTTTCTTTTTCTTAAAAAGAAGAACAAGACACTGAGATCACATTTAAATAATAACAAAATGCCACTCTCTCTCCTTGAACTACACAACAGCATGTGCAGGAGAGGGAAAGCTATGCCCAAAGTGCCCTTTGATACCACCTAACCTTAAAAAAAAAACCCAAACAAAACCACCACCCCAAAAAAACCCCCAAGAGCACACAACTGTAAATCCCAAGAGATGTGACCACACCTACAGATAGGTGCTGATAGCATTCTGGAGCTGGCTTCTGGCTGGCATTAATCCTCTCTTATCAGCTGTGTGAAAAGATGGGCACGTGAGCTGTAAGCCAAGTGTCCTGCAGCCCAGCTTTCTCACTCCAGTCTCACGGGTCATGAACATCCTACAGAATGCTCTAAAAAGCTTTTTTAGCAACAATCTCCTATGGGCACAGGGCAAATCTGAGAATCTGCCTGGCATTACCTCCTGCGTAACGAATACCCGGTAGAGCTCCTCGGGAGATGTTAAGAAGGTGTCCTTCAAGCTGATCTTGCATGTAGGGATCTTGACTCCTATGGATTTGGACTGCGATGTGGCAGTACCGCTGCTAGCGGCCGTCTAGCGAAACAACAAGCAAAACACACACAGCCCCCTAGATGTTGCACCAAAAAGGCTGAACAAGGGGTTCACATATCCAAGAGAGGAAGAAAAGAAACCACAGGCCTCGGGTGAAGGCATAATTAGGGACAACCGTATCTGAGCGCACAAAGCAGATTTATCACTCTGAATCAAGAAACATCACGCGCTGCAAACTGAAACAGTCAGGCCTCCCCCACAGATTCCTGACTATATGCATCCTATAAACAGCACAGGTTGCTCCTGTGAGCTCCAGAATCTGATGCTGTGTACCTTTTCCTTCACAGATCCAAAAGCACGTTTGCAGAGTTTTATTTACCTTGCGGTCTTCCGCTTTAGGAGCCACCTGAGGTGTTGTTTCCATGTGTTCACCGTTCACTGTGGGCAAAATCATGCCCTGGGTGAATTCTGGAAAGACAGGAATGTGCCCATGAAACTAATAAAAGATCAAGTACACAGTTTTAACTGTTCTTTGAAACTCACAACCCAGAAGGGATTCCTGGTTCCTCCCCTGCTCTTGCTAGCATCCATGACTCAAAACAGTGTTGAAAAAAGTAGAGAGACTTCTTTTTACAGGAAACTAATTCTTCTTCACTACTCTTCACTGAAAGCCATCAGAACTTGTCTGAACTTACCTCCTTCTCCTAGCCTAGGCATACTAATCACTATGTTCCCATGTTGTTCTCACATTAATGTCAGCCTTACACTTATGTAGCTTTTTCTCCCCTCTCTCACCCACCACTATAAACAGCAATCACGTCTCAAATACTTCTATCTTGCTGGTCTAGACAAACCAAACCCAGCTTTACAATTGCTTTTCAGGCTGGCTCTCCCTTCCTCCTACTACTGTAGTACAGATAGTTACTTCTAACCCCATCTTCACATCATCTTTGTTGACACCAGATGACAAGACTACACACAGAAACTCAGGGGAGGTCTCACCAGTGCCCTACCAGCTGCACTAGTGTTTTTATAACTCCACCAGAAGCTTCTACCTTTCTCAGCTTTTTCTCCAGCTCTACCACTTCTTTCAATGCTCTTTCTCCTTCCTCTTCATCTGTTCAAACTGGCAAAATCCCATTATGCAGCAGAACTGGGTTTTTTTATACATACATATATACACACACAAACACATACATGTGTGTGTGTGTGTCTGTTTTATCTTGTATACCACACCACTTACTTCCTAATTGTTACTTATTCCAGACCACAAGATTATATGGTTATACCTGAACAACATTCTCAGCTTCCACTGGGTGACTTCATCTCCCACCCTGAACACTAAAACATCTGAACAAAAAAACCCAAGGGTACAGAAATTTTATCCTGGAAAAGCAGCAGCCAGCAGCAGCTGGTATTCAACACAGCTTGAATACCTAGCGTGCGTAGTGCACTAGAAGTAATTAGGCATAAAAAGCAACTGTAGTGTTCCCAGTCTGTACTCGACAGCAAAGCAGAACCCATCCAGAGCACATTAATTTAAGTCCAACTGCTGGAAGCAGGTTTATCTTCTATAATAAGTTTTATCTTGACCTGAGATATTCAATGACACACACAAAACCTGTAGAGCCATGTCCAGTTTTGAGTTATTCTCAATCCAAACAACACTAGATGCCTTTACTAGTGTAGCAAAAGAGGAAAAACTAACAAACTAGAGAGGAGTTCTCACCTCCTACAGGACTAACTAAAGGACAAATTGTGCCACTGCTATTTCTGTGTCACTGGGGTAGCAAACACATTTTACTGGCTTTCATCTTCTCCACAGCTAAGTTTCAGTGTGTGAAGGACATTCTCAGTTTTAGAACATCAATACAAAAACATTATTACTGGGTTATCACCAAACCAAATCTTTCTGGGCTGTGCTAGTGTTTAAAGACAGAAGTGCTTCTTGCCAGATGTTAACCATTTTCAAGAGGCAAGTTACTGTTGTTGCTGTGACACCCTCCTGTTGAGATGGGGTGAGGATCTAATATTCAATCCTCTTGTTACCCCCATTCTTCCTTTAACACTAGCCCATATGGGCTCCCGTAGCACTTTTCCCTCTCCATTACATACCTGTTTTGAGAGTGCTGATGTAAGTTTTCATTGCATCTCTTATTTTTTTTGCACCTTCTTGCTTCATCAGAGTCTTCAAGTTAGTGTCAGGCTCATCTTTAGCAAGGCTGACAAGGATCTAAACGAGGACGAGTGCAGACTGACAAATCTGTACTTGCATGGTCCTTTTATTACTCAGATCAACATCACAGATAGATTTTGACTAAACTTTAACAAGCAACAGTGTAATTTTATTAATCTTTCACTTTATCTTTCTGAGCCTACAGCAGTGTACACATGTACCTAAATACCTTCATGCATCGTCACAGAGTCATTCAGGATGGAAAAGACCCTCAGGATCACCAAGTCCAACTGATATCCCTACTCCACAAAGTTCACCCCTAAATCATATCCCCAAGCACCACATCCAAACCACCTTTAAACATATCCAGGGTTGGTGACTCTACCACCTCCCTAGGGAGCCCACTCCAATGCCTGACCACTCCTCCTGTGAAAAATATTTTCCTAATGTCCAGTCTAAACCTACCCCCAGTCATAGCTTGAGGCTATTTCCACTTGTTCTGTCACTAATTACCTGTGAGAAGAGACCAGCACTTATGTCTGGAAGACAGGAATTTGATAAAGATACATCCCAGGAAGTGTTCAAGGCCAGGCTGGATGGGGCTTTGAGCAACCTGGTCTGGTGGAAGGTGTCCCCACCCATGGCAGGGGCACTGGAACTAGATAATCTCTAAGATCCCTTCCAATCCAAACCATTCTATAATTCTATGTTGTGTTAACTTAAATAGTCTCTAACACTAAAAGAGTTATACACAAACATTCCCTAAAAGGTAACACAAACAAAAGTATTCATTGTGTGAGAATTCTTTTTAGAACAGCCACACAGCCCAACAGGATCAGCCTTTAGTTGTGCTTACCTCGACTTCATCGATGTCATTTTCATCTGAAAGATTAGGAATCTCCACATAACCTTTGTATTTCACTCCTGTCTTTGAGGTGCCTATAATTACAATTGTTTAGAGCAAGATTTCTTACTTCAGTTGCTGTAAAAGCAAACATGTTTTAGCACAATGCAACACTTCCCTTCATTACTATTTCCCAAATGACACAAGCATTCTTATCTTTAATCTCATATTTGAATCAGCCCTTGAAACAGAAGCAGAGACCATCACTCACCAGTCCAGGCCAGCTTGATAGCCCATTCATAGAAGAAGATAAGTTTCCCTTTGCGGTTGTTAATGGAAGCCTCTCCATCCAGCTTGCTCACTTCTGTCACCTCACAAGCCCCTTCCTCACCCTCCACTCTGACAGGCAGGAGAAGAGTTTTCAGCCTCTCGGTGGACCAGTTGGAGGCATCTCGCTCCGTCCTGTGAGAAAGCAGGTGGTGTGACAATGTGGGACAGGCCGCACCAGCAGCACACACCGGGACTACCTGGCCTTCTCGGGTGCTTCCCTCTCTGCCTCGCTCCAACACGCACACAGAGCCCTTCCCCCGGGCACTTACTCAGGCATTCCCCGGCCGCCCCAATGCACCAGCTCGGGTACCCCCCACATAAAGTAGGCGAGGCCCTTCTCGAGGCGTCAGCCAGGACACCCCCAGTCCAGCACCAACACACAGGCAGGGGAAGAAGAGAAGAGCCCATTCTCAGGGACACCGGCCGGCAGCCTCCCTCCGCCCAGGGGCACGGAGGACGCCAGCAGAGACGCCCTGAGGAGCCTCGGGGCCGGCGGGCCCGGGCCGCTCACCAGTGCCAGTTGTTGACGTTAGTGGCGTCCGCCCGCTGCTCGACGATCCAGCGCGGGTCTCCCTCCCCCCACTTGGCCATCGGGACCGCCGCCGCTGCCGCCGCCGCCTCCGCACCGCTTGTCCGTGGAAACTGCTAGAACCGCCGGCCGCCGCGCCACCTCCCGGCTTCCGTCACCGGCGCGGTCCCTTCCGGCGCCCTTCCCCCGCCTGCCGCAGCCCTGCCTTCTGGGTTCCGCTGCGCCACCTCCAGCTGCCGCTTCTGCCGGTGGGCAGCTCCCGGAGCCGGCCACGCCTCACAGTCGCCCGAAGCCGGCCGTCGACAGCCCAGCCCAGCCCTTAGCGCCTAGCACGCAGACCGCGCCACTGCGCTGGGCTGGCAGTGCGCTGTAGACCGGGGCGCGGAGCCTGCCGGTACTCGTAGTGTGCCAAGGGGCAAGCGCCGGGGCGGGCGGCGGTGGAGAGACCACGAGTCCCGGCGGGCTCTGCGCGGCAGCCGCCCTTCCTTTCCTCCCCTCCCCGGTCGTACCCTGCCGGTGGCGGTGCCTAGCACGGGAGCGGTGAGCGGGACCGAGGGGCAGGAGGGCCGGGAAGCGAGAGTGGGACCAGGACCGGGCGGCGGGGACGAGGATTCCATTCAGGCAGCCGCGCCCCTGACACTGCTGCGCGGTGCCGTTACAGATGAGCAGGGCGAGGGCGGACGAGGAAGAGTATTGGCACAGCTCCAAGTTTCGTGCCTTCACTTTCGACGATGAGGATGATGAGCTCTCACAGGTAGGGTCCGAGCCCGGGGCTGCCGGGGCGCCGCAGCCCGACGTCAGAACCCCCTGGGCAGGCCCTCTCCGTGGCTGGCTGAGCCCAGGCCTCGGGCCCGCGCTTCGCGGAGGGTCCGAGCTTCCTGGGTGGGGGGGATGCTTGCCTCCTGCCCTGCTTGAAGGCCACCATGGACTCCCTTCTCGCCCCTTACGGTAGCCAGTCCGAAATCTCAGTAGGGCGGTGGTGTATCTCCAGGTGGCTGAGCTGTCAGTATTTGTGTTGGTGTCAGTAGCCATTGGATTCCCAGTGGTGAGGAAGGGTTGCTGTATCTCTTAAACATCTCTGAAACACATACACAGGCATTGTCTGTGTTCTTTAGAGGTGACAGCGGAAGCCAAAGAAGCTGTATTCGAAGCTCTGAGAGGGAACGTTTGAAGGGAATAGGAAACAAATCGTGTTCTGCACCACTGCTGGGTTTATACAAGCTCGCTCTTTTGTCTGTAGCTAAAAGAATCTAAACGAGCCGTGAACAGTCTTCGGGATATCGTCGATGATGATGATGACCTTGAGAGGGTCAGCTGGAGTGGAGAACCTGTGGGAAGTAAGTGCAGAAGTACTGCAAGTTATTCTTGAAACAGATGGAGTTTAAAGTTACCACTTAAGTCATTTAGTCAAGGTTAGGACTACTACTTGCTATCTAATCCTGCACATCTAATCTAATTCTCATCTCCTCAGGTCACATAGTGAGCCACTTGATTTATCTGTGTGGATCCACTGAAAAGAGAGCAAGCAAATGTCCAAATTACATAAAGAAGAGGAGTGCAGACAAGTGAAGGGAATGCACTGTGGTTTTCCCAATATGTAGCCCAGCTTAGAGCTGATATGTTGGAGGTTATGGCTTGATATTCATCGTGCTTAGCTGGCCTGCAGGATTCTAGGTGATCATTTCCTTCACACTGCTGCTTGAAATGGCAAATGCATTTCTAGTGGTGACAGGAGCGAGCTCACGACCCACGTGCAATGCTGTCTATCGCGATTTGGAGTTCATGACCTACAGAATGTGTGCAACTTGCTAGGCAGTGCCAAACTGTGAAAACTTACATTTGGGTTACCCAGAGGACTTCTGAAGAGCCTGTTCTTGTCCTGTGCCACAGCTCCTCCCTCTGGCTCAGGCCACTTCTTTTCCCACCTAGGGTCTCTACCTATTGGCTTTTTTTGCTCTGTCACCCTGTCCTAAAAAGCGTGTGTTGTGCGGCTGCATGACAGGGCAGCAGCATGTGCACATTGATAGTCTGTTTTGTCTGTGTGGGGAGGACAACTGTCTTAATTTCCCAGTGCTCAGGAAGGTATGCTTTTATGTTTCTGTAATTGGAGGTAAGACAGGGATTCTCTGTGTTGCTCTGTGCCTTTGGAGCACGGATTGTGCTTTACCCCATGCAACAACATAAATGTTGGGTGGTCTATGCAGGTTTTTTTCTATAAGCCATACCAGCTGTCCCACATAAGACACAACAGGTTCAAGCTTTAACGTGGAAGATTTCACCTCAATGTGAGGAGAAACTTCTTTACAGTGAGGGTGACAGAGCACTGCAACAGGCTGCCCAGAGAAGTTGTGGAGTCTCCTCTTGAGACTTTCAAAACCCACCAGGTTGCATTTCTGTACTGACTACCCTAAGTGATCCTGCTTTGGGGGGTGGGCTCTTTTGAGGTCCTTTCCAACCTCTAGCATACTGTGATACTGTGAACATTGCTGAAATTGACCATTTCTGCATAAATGTTTTCACAAGCAGTGTTACATGAGGTTAGGATTCTGGCTGCTTCATCTACTTAGTGCTGAGGGTCAGTGTTATCAGGATGTGCCAATTCAGAACTGACTGGGACACAGTTGGTGATATTCCTGCCGTGCCATAAGATGGATCTTTACAGGCTGTTTTTCCCTGTTATAAATGTCTTCTGTCTGCACACAGGTATCTCCTGGTCAATTAAAGAGACAGCTTCCAGCAGCACTAGCTCATTGGAGGGCCATGACTCCAGCCTACAGAAGGGCTCTTCCTCCTACGCTGCTTTTCCCAAACAGGCTTCTTCCTATTCTCTAAGCAGCCTATTTAAAGGTGAGGTCTCTCCTATACAATATGGACAAATGGGTTTTCCCTCAAGAGTGTCAAGGGACAATTGTGGTATCTTATGTAAATCTTTTAAGTGTATTGCACCACAGGGGAGCTCTGATCTCTCCTCAGTGTGGGAGTATCTCCCTCACTAGCATGTTCTTGTGGTGTGGGAGGGAGCTTTGGAGTTTATGGCTTCTTAGAAGCCAGATTCCCACAGAGCGGCAAGGTAGAGGACAGCACTGTACAACAGACTTTGCATGGTGGAAAAGAGCAGGCTGCAAAGGGTCTGGCTTGACTCATGTGGCCCTCATTTGATCTTCAGTACTGTAGAGAACACAAGTTGGTTATTCTTTATTTGGAACTCATCTGGAACCTGTTGATGTGCTAGTTGTTTCAGCAAGCACATGGTAGCAGCAGTGGTAGCATTAGGGGGGATCTGTGCCATGGGGAGACTTGTACAGCTTGCAGGTGTTCAGCTCTGTTGTTTCACAGCCAGACAGCAGCCCAGCTTTTGCTCTGTCCCTCTGGGGTGGATTTTACCCTTAACTTTGATAATACAGTGATAATGAAAGGCATCCAAATCACAGCCCTGGTGGAGAAAGCTGCCTGTGTTGCCATTGCCTAAGCAGTGTTGCATGCTTGAGCCTCTGCTGTGCAGGTAGATGAGTGAATTCAGGTTAACCTCTCCCAGCCTAAACAACTAGAGGGCAGATAGGGCCAAGGTGTGATGTTGTTTATGATGCCCCAGACATCTTCGAGCCTTACATTGCAAGCAGGTGAGCCTCAGCTATGCCAGTGAGAATCCCCATACAGAGTGGCTTGTTCCAGAGCTGCAGTACGCTGGCCTGAAGTCTAGATTTGTGTTACCTCTGCAAGAGCTACTGCTGGTGAAGAGGCAGTCTCTCATGAGTGTTTGTCTTGATTTCAGGACGAAACAAACTTCCAAGTTTCCAGTCCCTTTCAGATGGTAAGTTTTGAATCCCTGGCTCATTTTGGGAGGGGTGCAGATTTACACTGACCATAAAAAGGGAAGTGTCATCTTCCTTATGCTGCAGAAAGGGAAACTGAATCTGGGTTGTTTGAAAGTCATTCAGCAAAGAAGCAAAAGAGCTGGCATGCTGGTGTGGGCTAATCTGCTTATGTAGGACTAATGGCTGTTGGGTTTAGAGCAATTTTGTATTGCTGTTTGGTGCTTGAGTTGGGACCTTCTACCCTGAAAACCAAGAAAAGGGTGATTTTTGGAAGTGGGTGTAAATCAGGATTTTGATGTGCTACTCAGCTTTGCCTTTTCCTCTCAGCCCTCTCTGACACAGGAGTTAAAAACTATGCCCCAGAGCTGCGCAGACCGAGAGCTGAGTACAAGGTGAGCAGCCTGTGCTTGTGGCATGCTGGGATCAGAGCACTGCCAGAACTTTCTACTGTATTGGTTCTATGTGAGGTGATTGATTGCTATTTCAGACAGCAGAGGGCAATGCTAGGAAAATGCAGCCTCACAGTAATTGAGGTGTTCTCTGCTTGTGCTCAGAAGTGAGGAGCTTTGCTGGGGGCGCCTTTACTATTCCTTCTGCTCATGAATGATCCAGCAGACTTTGTGAGAAGGCTTTCTAAAGAGTGCTTTGCCTGTAAGCTGCTTTCATGCTGGGTCAGATGAATGGGCATCATGTGTGCAAATTTTAAAACATTTTTAAAGGCTTCTAAATTTCTTGTTCACGAGAGGGCACAGAGGGAGTTGCACAGAGATGGAGTTCCAGTTGTCAGGACCTTCTCCCAGACAGACAAGTGTTAGATGTCACAGAACCTAGTGGATGTGGGGACTGAGTGGGTTCCTCCTACTAGGTGCAGTGTTGTGATTCTATGTCCTCGTATCCAGCCTGTAAAGGACTAAGCAGATATTCCAAACACATACAGACATGCACAGTGCTGACTTAGCTGCCAACATAGATGGACACAAACCAGTGCCTTTACCAACAAACACATAAACAAAATGCTCAGGCCTGATCTTGAGCCTCCTTTCTGTCTGACCAGGGTTAAATTCCCGTAGTGGAACACATGCACGCTCCTGGGGGCTCTGCAGTAGCTGGTCTTGGATGTTCAGTTCCTGTAACTGACTCCCAGCCCCCAGGTGCCCTCCAGTTGGTGGCACCTGGACCCTTGAGCCCATAGGGTCCATGGTTCCATTCTGTTCTTGGTACTCAGACTGAGCTTGAAGTTAACTAGCATATGAACACGTACACTTGGAACAGGGAGCCCACCCACACAGAAGGTGGTTCAATATAGAATTTAATGAGAGTATAAGACAGACTGTAGTGATCCTTTGCAGGGCTCAGTCAGACAGGCACACTAACTAGTCACTTGTCTAAACATGGCTGGCACCCTTATGGCTTCTATTTTTCTATGCTTGTTCATGCCCAGTTAATTTTGATCCTTCCCTTTCCCTGTTAATTTTTTTCTCTTTCCCATAAACTTCCATCACAAGTCTGACACATTCACACAACCCTCTTAAAGCATCCCATAATTATCTTTCTCCTGTGTCTCTCATTGAATCCTCTGTCTCTTCAAGGTTACATGGTGGTTGGGGAAACTTTCTTTGCTTTACTCATCTTGGGGGATTTTACACAACAAATAATGACCTAACCTGCCTTATTTGAGGGTGGCAAGAGGTAGCTGAGTCAGTGTGCTCAGATTGCACTGACTGACTAGGTTACTGGTTGTATCTACCTGTCCTTGGCCATCTGATCTTCACCATGTTGGTGTGTTTGTGTTGACTAGCCATTAATCACATAATCCAACAGGCAGCACTTTCTGAAAGCACAGCAGGAGGAATAGGTATGCCCTGTTGTATTCTGTTCTGTGCCTCCATAAGCAGTGGAGCAGGAAGGAGAAGGGTTGTACAGCCCCTTAAAAGCAGACAGGAGAATTGTAAAGTGAGGTGAAACAAAGAAGGGAGAGTTAGTGAAGACTTTGAACCGCTGTCCTGACAGCAACAGGCTGAAGAGCTGCCTCTGGCCAGAGGTGCTGGAAGGGAACCCTGGTGTTCAGGACATTGGATGCTCAGCTGTACATTGACTTGAGAGACTTGCATGGGGTCAGCCCTTTATTTTTTTCTTTAGTCTCAATACATCTTCAATGAATTTAAAGTTCAGTCCCTTTCTTTGGCTCATTTGAGGCAGAAAGCTGAATTGCAACTGCTGGCTCCAGTGCTCAGGCCACTGCCACTGTTTCCAGATCACAGTGTCTTCAGGGGAAGAACTTTGGTCATTGTGGCAGTGGTAGTGACCTTAAGATGGTCTCACTAAAGGCTTCAGTGCCCTTGTCACTAGTCCTGTGCAGCTCTCCAGGCACTTGCCTGAGGCTGCTGTCCCTGCATTCTCCACACTGCTGTGGCTCACCAGCAGAAATTTGTCTGAATTGTAACAAGAAACTGCATCCTTTCTCCTCAATTTTGGGTTTGTCAGTTCTGCATGTATTTTGTTTGCCCTTCTAAAGCAATACTGGAGCTTTAATTTGCAAGAAGGACAGCCTATTGAAATGCACTTCTTTTAAAGGATATGCTGATGGTGGACCTTACTGAGGCAATAGATGCTGTGTTAAGATCTGAGCCTCTGGCTTCTCTCTCCACCAGCATGCAGAATCTGATGGCCCTGCATCTGCACCTGAGCACTCTAGGGACACATGCTGCAAACACCTGCCCTGGAGCAGCTACGCATGGGCCATCACTCTGATCCAGCACAAGTGGAAAGCAGTTTGAGACTGCTGGTGTGATCTGACCTCTTGAGGCTCAAGAGCTCTTTATTTTTCTTCTGTCAGGACTACAGCAGTGATTGGAGCCCCAAAGATACAGTCATACGAATGCAGAGGGGCAAGGTAAGGGCTTTCCACTCCCACCTGCTTTCAAGTCACAGAGGGTGGGTGATCCTAAATGGCTTTATACTTCCCTATGCTCCTGGCTGTTCCCACAGCAGGATGGGAATCTGAGTTGCTTGCAGCATCTAGCAGGGATGGTGCTTTGCCTGCCCACTGCTTTGCCAGGTGATGGTGCTTGCATCACACTAGCTCAGGAGCAGCATGAGACCTTCAGGGTTTTGTTGCGTTGTTTTCTTGAGTCACTCTCAGCAAGGCTTTGACGGGAGGTATGTGCACTACTGTGTCCCTCTCTACACTTCCTGCTCCCTGGGGCTGCTTTTATGGAAAAAATCTGAAGGTGTGGGGCTTTACATCTCTTCTTACTTGGTGGCAAATGGAGGGAGGAAGACAGAAGCAATCTTGGTTACACCAAAGCTGGAGTGTTAAGTCTCAGCTGCCTCATTTTGGAAGTGAACACACAGGGAGCTTTTGGTTTTACTTCCTCGAAGGCTGAGGCAACCTAAAGGCTGAGAGAGGCCACAGTTATGGGGTAATGAGAAGAAAGGAAGAGTCTCAAGTCTACTTTTTTGGTCTCCTCCATGGAAAGGGTCCTGCAGAATTTCCTCCTCCTGTCAGGCCTGGTGGTTTGCAGGGAACTTTTGGTTTGTTACAAGGGTGTTTGTGCTGAACATACAATGTCTGCTGCCCTAGCTGGGGCAGTAATGATGGCTAGCTCTGCAAGCCTTGTGGACAGAATCTCAGGGATCATGCCACATGCCGTTTCAGTTAAATGAGTAGTTGTCTGCTGGTTGGGAGGGCAGTTACTGATGTTGCTGAGGGACTCGTGGGGGAAGAATAGGTAGTACCTTGTGGGTTGGTTCAGCCTCGGAATCACCTTATGTCCTGTGTGCCAATTCTGTCTCCAGGTCTGCTCCCTAGAGAGATTCCGCTCCCTGCAGGACAAGCTGGTGCTCTTGGATGAAGCTGTGGCAGGGCATGATGGAAATGTCATTACAGCTGTGAGTCCTACTGGGGCTGTACAGGGCCTGGGATTTCCTGGGTGGTTGTGTGAATGCAGTATCTTGCAAGTTGGGGAGTTATTTACTTAAACCCAAGAAGCTACTGAAAAGCATCAAAGCTAAAAGCTGGGAGGTTGCATATTGCTGATGGCTTTCCTGCCACTGCAGAATTATGTCATATTGCTAACAAGGAACCTGATCCTTCAGCCTTGCAGTAATCTTTGCAGCAACTTCTTGAAGGCTGAAACTTAATATGCTCGTTGTGACACTGAAGGTCTGAGAGGTCTTTCAGTTTATTTGGCTTCCAAAGCATCAGGCAGCAAGTTGGGACTGTGTCAGAGCTTCCCTCATCCAGCTCTCACACAGAATGGTTTTTCTCTGCAAATATTGATCTCATCTAAGTTCCAGAGTAGGAGTTAGGCAGGTGTCCAGGCAGCTGTGGCCCTGGCTTACTGTTTGTCCTGTGTCTAGTGGGTAGCAGAATTCAGCACGGTGCTATAAGAGCTGTGTATTCAGAGGCCCTTTGCAAAAGCTTCCTCAGGTATTGCTCTTTCTCTCTCTGTCTTTATGCTGATGAAGACTGATCTGGTCATCTGAGAGCTGCCTCTCTGTGTTCACAGGTCCTGATATTCCTGAAGCGGACTCTAAGGAGAGGTAAGTGCGACTGGAGCCAGGGTTTCTGTAGTGTGTTTCAGTTCAGGGCATGGGGGTAATTCTTTCACTGGGTGCAACTCACAAAGAGGGCATCTGGAGTATTGTTACTTTACTGAACATGAAATGTCTTTGCAGCAAGTGTAACGTGGCAGGGGTGTTGGTGATGTCCACAAAGGCCCCAGAGAGGAGCTTTAAGCAGTGGTAGTGGTGATGGCGTGGATATAAATGAATCTGTAGGGCTAGCAGACTGCTGTGGATTTAACTGGCAGCCCAGTGAACAGACTTTCTTGTGCTCTAGCTTCTAAGACTGAGCTTTGAGATGGGGTAACGTTGTTGAATCCTGCCAATGGCTTGCAACTCCATGTACCATGCTTAGCCCTCTCTGGCTTGGTAGAGTTAATTTTACCACATGTACATGTCACTCTCTTCATAGAGATCTTGTTTCGGGAGCTGGAGGTGCGGCAGGTGGCCTTGTGTCATCTGATCCATTTCCTCAAAGAGACTGGTGAGCAGAAGTTCCTTCTGGATCTGCTCAGGTGAGGCTCTTGCACAGCCTTGTGGCAGGGCTGAGCATGTTGCTAGGAACCTGCCTCCACGTTAATGCTTGCTTATTCCCTTTTGCAGGTTCCTAGACAGAACTGAAGAAGTTGCTGTGAGTATTCCCAGGAGGAGAAGCTCCCTTTTCTCAGTGAAGAGAGAGTGCAGTGGGCAAGGGGATGTGGGCTGCAGGGTGTCCAGTAGTCAGGCGAGAGCTCTGCACCCCCATTTTTCCCTCTGGGGTCTTGTACCTTCCAAATCCATGAGAACAGACTGTGCTCCTTTTCCCTCCCTCCAGCTGTCCCAGTACCGGGAGCATTTGAACATCCAGGATGTGGAAAAAAGAAGGGAATTTCTGAAAGGCTGCATTGGGTAAGAAAAAAGTGCAAGAGGGTGGGAGGGATGAGGGTTCTTCACAGATGGTGACAGTAAAGAAAATTAGACTTCTGTCCCAGTGCCACAGCTCAAGAGCTGATGTTGACTTTGCCCCAGTGGGAATGGGGTGTTGTGGACACAGTGTAGGCCAGAGAGGAAGAATTAGTGTTGATCACTAGTCCAACAGCTTTTGCTGCTTACTTGGGGGTGAAGATGTTTAAGGTACTTTCTCATCATTGACCCTTCAGGTTGTGAAGGATGAAGGCTTGTGAGTTTGAGTGCTTGAGGGAATTGGCAGCATCAGCTTCAGGTTGCTTTGTGAAGACACCATATGATTTTTCTTTCTCTGGAGTTTGTCTAGGAGTCAGTTGGAGAGAGCAGTGAGGCAGAAGCTTGAGTAGCTACTAACCACTCAGGCTGGGGAGAATGGAAGTGTTCCCTACATGCTCTGTGGGGAGTACATTTTGTAGAGAAGAGCATCCTTCTAAGTGTACTGGTAATAGCTGTTGACAGTGTCTCCTTCCTCCATGCCTCGCCAGGCTGCCATTTTCAGCAGAGGATACCTCCCACATCCAAGACCATTATACCCTGTTGGAGCGACAGATCATCATTGAGGTATGACATTTTCCTTGCTGGGCAGGAGATGACTGGAACTAGCTGCAAGATCTCTGTCTGTCCCTAACTTATACCACTTCAGATCTAATCAGGTTGCCCTGGCTAGTGTTAATATAGAATATAGAATACATAGAATAAACCAGGTTGGAAGAGACCTTCAAGATCATCGCGTCCAACCCATCAACCAATCCAACACCGCCCAAACAACTAACCCACGGCACCAAGCACCCCGTCAAGTCTTCTCCTAAAAACCTCCAGTGATGGCGACTCCACCACCTCCCCAGGCAGCCCATTCCAATGTGCAATCACTCTTTCTGTAGAGAACTTTTTTCTAACATCCAGCCTGAACCTCCCCTGGCGCAGCCTGAGACTGTGTCCTCTTGTTCTGGTACTGCTTGCCTGGGAGAAGAGACCAACATCCGTCTGTCTACAACCTCCCTTCAGGTAGTTGTAGAGAGTAATAAGGTCACCCCTGAGTCTCCTCCAGGCTAAGCAACCCCAGCTCCCTCAGCCTCTCCTCGTAGGGCTTGTGTTCCAAACCCCTCACCAACTTTGTTGGTAATGTAACTGCTATTTGTGCTGCTGTGCCAGGCACGTGTGTGAAATGCCAGACCCGAGACGTAACGGCTTGTTGATGCTGTGCTATCACGACACTCTCCGCAGGTCTCTACCCTGCAGCTAGGTCAGGCAGCTGGCCTGGCTCAGGCTCACCCTCTCTGTCTTTCTGTTTCCACAGGCCAATGATCGGCACCTGGAGACCGCTGGGCAGTCGGAGATATTTCGGAAGTATCCTCGCAAGGCTTCAATTCTCAACATGCCTCTAGTGACCACCCTCTTCTATTCCTGCTTCTACCACTACACAGAGGCTGAGGTGAGGGTGATGTGGGAGAAAAGAAGGGTTACATCTCATCCCTGTAGCCCTCAAAATGTGGTTAAGCCAGGCCATGTTAAGGCAAGAGCCAGGGGGAGGTCACATTTCCTCCATCAGAGAGACCCTAGAGGAGCGCAGGTCCTGTTGTTCTGGGACCATTTTGGAGTTTTGTGCTCTTCTGAGATGGGATGTTCAACCTCAGACAGCTTGTCAGGGAGCTGCCTCCTAGAAACAACTGTCTTTTACTTCTGGCTCCTTGGAGCCAGAATCAACCCTTAATCCCATGAGGCTGAGGTGTGTGATATTGATCGTGGAACTTCTGGTGGTGCGCCAGTTGAGGATGTAGGAGAAACCAAACCAGAGAGCCAATGGTGTGGGATAGTTGCTCTCTTCTGCCAGCTGTTTCCTCCTGTGGCACTGACATGAACAATAAGCAGTAAAAACTTGGTCAGGTTCATCCTGTGCAAGGCCTTACAACAGGTGTCTGAACCTCTCTCCTAGTCTGCCCTGCTGAGTTTTCACTGACTTGTCTGCTGCTCTCTCTAGGGAATGTTTAGCAGTCCAACCAACCTGAAGAAAACATTTAAGGTATGTGAGCCCCTTTCCACTGTGGCAGCAGGAGCAGAAAATGCGGGCAGCCAAATTGTATTTGGCAAGGGGGAATTTGAGGGGCTCAGCACTGAGATAGGGAAGGGCATGGCATCTTCCTTGAGCAGGGGCACTCTGGAGACTTAGAAAGGCAAATGGAGCCATGTGGAGATTTCCATTGGGTGTATCCTGTCTGCAGCAGTGCTTGCAAATCCCCACCTCCTGCTCTCTGCAAGTGCTGGCCTCAGGCATCATTTCCTTGTCTAGCTGTTGGTGTAGGTCCTGACAGGGCTGGGTCAGATGCAACTCACACAGGTCTTCTGAGCTGTGCTAGTGCTCTGACTGCAGTTTTCTGCCTTGCAGATTCCTGATAAGCAGTATGTGCTGACTGCCCTGGCTGCCCGTGCCAAGCTGCGAGCCTGGGATGATGTGGACGCCCTCTTCACCACCAAGGTGAGCTGCAGTCCCAAGTAATGACATATGCTGCTGATAGCTGGCTTGTTCTGGAGTTACCAGACTGGTTTTACTTCAGCAGGGCCCAGCACCTCTGCTGCAGGGGCTTGCACTACATTCCTCCTCTCCTTGCCTAAGACCTCTACTTAGTCTGGCTTGGCCGTAGCAACAAGGTCAGGGCTGCCTTCATGCTCTTGTTTCCAAAGACTTCTCAGCCAGCCTGTGTCCAGCCACTGCTTGAAGGGCTGTGCCAGCTTTGCATGTGGTGGTTAGTGGCATATGTTACTGGCACTGGGGAAAAACATTTTCTTGTGGATGGAGAGATTGCCCTTTCAGGAGTACCAGAGGGTTTGGAGAGATTGCCCTTTCAGGAGTAAGAGAGGGTTTGACTCTTGTTTCAGAACTGGCTGGGCTACACCAAGAAGAAGGCACCTATTGGCTTCCACCGAGTGGTGGAGATCTTGCAGAGGAACAATGCTCCTGTGCAGGTGAGCAAGGAATCACTGTTTATGTCATCTTGCTCTTTGGGTGGGTTTAAGGTGTGAATGATTCCCTGAAGTGAGCTGCTTCCTAGCTGGGAGTGGGAGAACAGCTTGTTGAGCTACTGACTCTGTCAGGTGGGCACAGCAATTAGCTGAGCAACCCATACACCGAAAGGAATTGTGGGTGGTAATGAGGGCTGGGCCCTAGGTTTGACTGCAAGAGGGACAGCAGTTATCTGGGAGCTCTTTTCCCAGTGTGTTGTCAGCTTTGTTTGCTACATTAACTTTCCTTATGCTTAATCTGTCTGGCAAAGGTTCACCCAATCCATAGGAGCAAGGTAGCCTTGGACTTTGAGCTTTGTGAGCAAAGCTTTACTGCTTCTGGAGTCCTGAGCAGTCTTGTCGTGGTCATTTTTTTGCCTTAAGAAGGGTGAAGTCTGTGTGACCAGCAGCCTTGAAAGGTTTTGTGACTGGAGTGAGAGAAGGAGGCAGGAGATGGCTGCAGAAGGCAGCTGAGATGCTCTTCCTTCCCTCACAGGTGCTGCAGGAGTACGTGCGCCTGGTGGAGGACGTGGAGACGCGGCTGAACCTCGCCACCAAGTACAAGTGTCATGATGTTGTCATTGAGGTAGGTCTCTGCTCTGTGTGTGAAGAGATGGGACAAGTGCCTGCTTTTTTTCCCCCCTGGCTTTTTCCTGCTCTGCCCTGTGCCACTGGAGTCCTGTGCCTGGTAGAGTTTGTTTATCCATGTGGCCGGGGAGCAGTGATACAGTGGCCAGTGGAAAACAAGTGGGCTGGGAGAGTGGCTCCTAGGATTTGTGCTGTGGAATTGTGCTGAGGGGCAAGAGACAGGGCACCATCTAGCTGTGGAAGTGTCCTTCCTCTTCACTCAGCTGGGTGCTGGTTTTTCTGTTTATCTAGACATACAGAGATTTAAAGGATCGCGTCCAGCTGACAGCATATAAATGCAAGGTGGAGCGAGGCTCTGCAGAAGAAGAGAAGATAAACAGCATTCTCAACAACATGGTAAGAAACAGCCTACTTTTTCTTCCAGAGACTTGTCAGAAACAGCCACAGATAGGTGTAAGGGCATGACTGTCCAACATACTTTTTATCCGTGCTAGGAAGCTAATCTTGTGTTTGGGGTCGTAGTCATTGTAGGAGTGAAGGGAGAAACTGAGAGAAATAGCACTCTCTAGCCATAGCTGTCAGGGTAAGGGGTTGTGGGACTCACTGACTTTTCACCTGAGGGATCTGTGTTCAGCACTAACGTTAGTCATGTCTTGTTCTTTCTGTTAGCAAATCCGATGGAAGAACTGAGCGCCTGTGAAGCAGCCAGCTCAGCCGTTGCCTTGCCAGTGAAAGAGGAAACTGCAACACTCAGTCCAGTGCCAACAGAGCCACTGTTACTACTCATTGCATGATCAACATTTGTCAGTGACAGTGGGTGCCTGTGGCTTGTGGGACAGTGGCATTCAGGCTGGCTGAACACAGCTGCTCCAATGTAGCCTGTAAAACCATGGTACTGATCTACCAGGGGTGATTCTTTTTGGAATCTGATTCTCTTTGACTTGGCTGTAAGCCAAGCATTGCTTTTGTTTACAGAGGGAAGTTGCTGGGCACAACAAGATTAGCATTTGCTCTAGGTGGTGCCTGAGCCTATTCTCACAAGAGGAACAGGTCTGTCTCGCTTGTCATCATGCCACCAGACAGTGCTGACCTGTCCCTGTAACACTCAGACAGGCTTGGGCACCACCAGTCATGGCTATGGCTGGAGTAAAGCCTATTGGACTGTGTTCTCCCTGCATCAAAGAGTGTATTGGGGGAAAGGACCAGCTCAGCAGCTGCACCTTTAAACCTCTTTTTTGGGTTGTTTATTTGTTTGGTTGTTTTTTCTTGGTTCATTCTGGCTCACCCTAGCAATAGAGGAGCTATGTGAATTCCTACAGAGAACCAGGACAGCAGCCTCTGCCATCATCCTTGCACTGCTATCCTGCAACACTGGGGAGATCCCTTTATCGGGGCAGAGCAGGCCCCTAGTGTGGAGCTGGTCAGAGCCCTGCTGAGTTGGATGGAGAGCAAGGAGGGACCCTACTCAGTTGGCACAAAGCTGCTTGCCACTGCAGCTCTTTTCTTTGAGAGTGTTACACCAGGAAGGATTGAATTGCACTTTCGTAGAAATACAACTCCTCAGGAAACTGCTGGCTTCATCCTTCCAGACCTCGATTCAATTCCTTAAATAAAGCTGTGTCTCTTTCTCCTTGGGCTGTTTATTTCCTTCCCACACTGAGCACTTTTTGTGCTAGCCCTCAGCAATTTCTCACACCTCCCACAATGTGAGTATGCAGGGTATTTTCTCATGTCCTCCATAGCACAGTGCATGTCTTCATGAAGTGGCTTTGCCAGCAGTAGTATCTTATCTTACACTTCCAATGCCAGCAGCACAGATTAATTAATTTTAATAATGTGGGAGAGTTTGCTGCTGCAAGGGTGGTCACACCAATCTCGAGGGCAAGCTTGAGCTCCAGCCTCCCTGCTGCACTGTGCATTGTATTTTGTTTTCTGTCACTGTTTGGTTTTCTTCTCACAGAATTGTTTAAGTTAGTAGGGACCTCTTGATCATGGAACAGGCCCACCAGGACTGTGTCTGTTAGGATTTTCAGTAACTGCACAGCTGGAGATGGCTCAGCTTCTCTGGGCAACATGTTCCTGAGTGTGACTACCTTCACAGTAAAAAGGTGTTTTCCTGTCTTCAGTTTGTGCCCACTGTACCCACTGCCCTTTCTTCATAGCACTTCAGGCAGAACTCACTAAATATTTTTCTGACAACAATTTTGAAGGCATGGAAACACTAGGGGTTTTATTAAGAAGCAGAGGATGCTTCAGAGATTTTATGCTTTGTTTATTTGGTTGGAAACTCACTGTCCACCAAAGCATTCATTTAGTTGTTTTTTTCACCAGGCCCATCCAAATGTGGACACATGAACCCTCTTTACTGAAGGCTGGCTAGTTTGAGTCCTGTTGTAGGTGGTGCTTGATATTCCAGGTTGATAAATACCCAGAAGAGAAAAAAACCACCAAAAGAGCATCAGTGCTGAAACAGAGATGCCTCTCTCCTTGTTGCATGGTCAGTTGTAGCAGACAAGCTTCTTGGTGGGCTCTGAACACCCAGCCAGCAGCATTCAGCCTGCAGCATTACAGCAACTGTTTGTACAGAAACTGTCAACTGCCCTGTAAACTCATATAAAGCAAGGCAAGTGTGGAGAATGGTCCTCCAGGGAGATGCTTGTAACAATAAAATCCTCTTTCCAATCATCTCAGGGATGCAGGGATTATTTAAATAGCTTTTTATAGACCTTGAAAACTGGCCAGATCCCAAGGCCTGGCTGTTTCAGCTGAAGGCTTTAAATCAACCTGCATGAACTGGGGCCAGGCAGCTGAGGCAGATGAACTCCCTGCATTTTATTCATGGCAGAGGCTTTTTGCTCTGTGCCACTCTGCTGCTGCCCTTTGCCATGTAGGAACAGTGATGGGCAGCAGTCAATGTCCTTCAGTGCCACTTTGGGTAGGCAGAAAGTGGTCCCAGCTAGGGCATGGTGGTTTGTGTTTCACCTGCATGTGGTAGAGCACAAGCAAGCATGCTGCTGGTGCCCAGAGGACTCTTGGGTCATGTTCTTCTTGTTTATCACAGCAGACTTGCAGAAGCAGGGGCTCAAGTGCTTTTACACCCACACTCAGCTGGTGACCTGGCTGATGTTGCATTTCTCTGCTGCCTCCTGTTGCATATGCTGCTTATCTGCTTCATCACTCAGTCTGCTACCTAGAAACCCTGCATTGTGTACTGCCTTGTCACCACCATCCCTCTCCTCAGGTGAAACGGACAACATCATTTCAGAGCATGCTGCTGTAGTTTGGGTAACTGGTCACTTCCCCAAGTCTCCCAAATACTAGTCACAGAAACACTTTAGAGTTTCACCTTTCTTGTTTGTCTAGAGGAAGTTGGAGACTTTGTGGCTATAAACTTGAAAATGTGATCAAAAGGAGTTAAGGGAACTCCAGATTAAACACAATACTGGCATTGAAACTCTGCTCCTAACAGGGCCTCAGATTACCGCTGCAAGATAATCACTTGTGAGATAGAACAGGAAACAAGGTGTGGAGAAACTGCCTGCAGTCTCTGGTCAAAAAAGCAAATCTAGTACGTTGCATTTCACTCAGGCTGCTGTTGTAGGTCTTCCAAGTGCTATGAGTGCAAGGGTATGACCCTTACCCCCTGCTTATGACCCCTGTGGGCATCTAGCCCCTGCAGTCAGGCTAGTCCTGGCCTTCTGCTGAAGCGACCAGTGAGGGGCCAAACATCATGCTGCTCTTCATGATGCAGGCAAAGCCATTTACTAGCAAAAGGATGGCAGATCTTGCAAAGGATAACAACTTCCTCTGCTTTACCAGCTAAACCTAGTTTCTCCCTCATCAGCTAAACCTGAGCGATGCTGGCTGCTGATTACAGAGCTGAGGGAGAGCAGACAAGTAGTGTGGATGGGGAGGGGAGAGGAAAGGGAAGGAAGACCAGACCAGACCCGACCAGACCAGACCAGATCAGATCAGACCTTGCTTGAAGGAATCTGCCTGCCATGTGGAGGGCTTGAATCTCAACACGTTTCTGTGCCACTGCAGTTCTGGTATGACCTATGACCCATGGATTAACTTTAACACAGCAATGAGGGTCCTCCATCAAATAGGAAGAACTTTTTTAGCTGGTTAAGGTAGGTCTTGAAAAGGAATCATTATGAGTGGGATATTCTAGGTGGCTTCCTCCGAGTTTCCCTCATGCAGGACCTTAAACCCTCATGCTCCCACCCATGCTGTGTGGCACCGCAGGAGCATCCTTGTACTACCCTCCCCGTGAGCCCCCTTCAGATGCCTCCACTTTGAGGTTGAAGGAACTCCTTTGCTGCAGTGCCATCGTGAGGCCGCAGGACCAGTGCTCCGGCCGGGAGCCCTTGGATGAGTGAGGCGAGGGGCACAGTCTCAGCTGCACTGCCAGCCCCTGGAGCTGGGCAGGCAACGTGCCTCTGCAGTTCTTTAGAACTCCTCTTTAGGCTTCAACTTGGTAGCAGTTTTCCTGAGGAGTTGTGCTTGGTGGTTCCCCTGCCTGTATGATTCAAGGCTGGGGCTCGGGTCTGAGCTGGTGATAATTCTGTTGGTGAGAAGTGTAGCATGAGTGAGAAAACCCTCCTGATCTATCACTGTACAGCTAAAGCTGGAGTGGAAATAGCATGCATGGAAAGGGGTAGTCATGCCTGCAAAGTGGATCAGCGAAATGATGCAGCATGTGTCTCCCTCACCAGTTTCTCTAGTTTGGGGTCACCCTGTCTTCCAGAAGCACTGCTTTCCATGTTACTGCCATCAGTTTTTGAACAGCTTCATGAAATAACAGTAATTATGAGGCTACATCAGTGAGAAGGAGCTAAGATGTACTTGCTGAGCAAGAATATGCTCAAAAATCTTTTCCCCTTGCCACAGGCTCAACATCTATTTCCATGGGTGTGCTGTTCCTATTGGCAGCTGCTACATCTGTCCTCTGCAATTTCATTATCCACTTCTGCATGCTGTTCTCTTTCTTGTCTCCATGAACACTTGAAGCAGACTATAATGTCTGTCCATGATGGCTGAAAGTTTGACTTCATATGCAGCCTGTAAAGGATGACTCTTTGCTCAATGAGAATGAGCACACAAGCTATACGAGAGCCATTGCTATTAATTTCAGCACCCCTCACCTAAAATGGTCCTAGATCAGAGGTTTCAAATAAACCACCTCTAACCAATCAGCAATGCAATTTTTCACAGATGTGGGAGATGAGAATGTCTTTTCACACCTGTGTGCACACTGGTAAGTGGCATTTGGCTTTGTTTGTCCTGCAGGGAAAGTAACTGTCAATGCTAAATGGCTGGTGGCCATTTTCTGCGCAGCCCTGAAGAGCAGCACGTGTCAGAGCTTGCCTCACCAGAAGGCACTGAAATTACTCAGTGACCTCTGTTTCCCTGAATGCTGCCCTATCTGTGCAGAAAATTTTCCTGGCCGTGGTTTATGTGCAAGAGTTTTGTCAGCAGAGGTTTTGCTTCTTCAGTGATTCAGAGGAGTAAGTAAAAAGTTGAATGCTAAGGCACTGCTTGTCCAAGCTTCCTCTTTGCTCTGAAACTTGTCTCATCCCTCAGGTGAAGGTGCTGAACTATGTATTGCCCTTAGGACCTGCCAAGGAAGATTGCTTTAGATGATGTTTTAGCAATAAAAGCTCTGAAATATCATCCCTGAGTTATTTGGTCCCTGGTTCCTGTTTGGCTACTTATCAGGGTAGTCTGAAGCCAGTCATCAGAATTGCAGCATGGGATGCAGAAAAAAAGTTCTTATGGGATATCTAGTCAGGACAGCCATTGAAGGTAGTGAATTTAGTCTATGGATTGGGCTAATGAGGAGATTAAGTAAAGGGAACACTGCTTGAGGGGGAGAACTCCCACTTGGCTCAGTTTTGCTCTGCATGGCAGAGTAATACCTCGTACACTTTAGATTCAGGTATCTGACTTCATTCTCCACTGCTTTCAACATCTGCTCAGAAATCCCAGAGGAAACTGCTGGCTGATTGTTAGTCCTCATAACCTGTAATGAAGCCCATAGCAGAATGCTTTGCTGAGACCTCATCCCAGCCACCTGACAGGACTGAGGAGTGCAAGAACCAGCACTATTCACTCTTAGACTCTAAAATATTCCAGCCAGTAAACCTATGCATACATTTGTTTCAACAAGTTTCACTCTCTAGACTGCTCAGTAAGCTTACATATCCCGGTCTGCCTGAGTCTTCCTTTGTTTTGGTTTGGATTTGTTTATTACATAGTTATCCTGACCTATGAACTGCTTCAGTTTCACTGGGTTTCAGTGGCAGTTTCAACAGAAAATGGAATTATAAATCCAAGTTGCAGTTATTTTGTAACAGCTACAGCTTTGGTGTAAATAACTAAGCAGGACTGAGCCCAGACTTTCATTTTTTTCCCCATAGGGGATCTTGAGGAAGCCATTGATGCCAGACAAAATAGCAATGATTTAGTCAGGAGCACTCATTCTATTGAGCCAGGCTTTAATCAGCACTTATTCATACTGCCTTGATGGTGATAACATACCACCCCCACCACAGGCTATGTAATATTCCTTTCAAGGAAAAAGGAGGTAACTGGATAGTCTCTCCAAATACATCCAAGACAAAGTATTTTTTTTATTCCCTAAATATCTAGTTCAGTTTAGAGTATTCTCTTATACTTCCTGCTGTTAGCTATGATGTCTTTCAGTAGTGTTTACTATGACAAACCGCTGCCTAGTTTTCTCTCACAGGAAATGATTTCTGTGGTGAGGCCAGGGACTACTTTTGCACCTTATAACTATGCCCCTTTTCTAACAGTGATTGCTGGCAGCAGCTGGCACCACACCTGTACACTACCTACTGTATTTTACATCTGGGCTTTAGAGTGAGCCCAGTCTGCAGAGAATAAAATCTGGGAGAAATCTGTTCGCTTAAGATGCAAGCAAATCGTTATCAATCACAGGTAATTAAAACACAGCTATCATTATTATTTTTTAATTTATTCATTTACATTTGCCTTTTTACTCAACTGTGAAGCAAAAGTGAAAGACAAACGGGTACAATCTGGTTTATAGCTTCTGCTTCACTTACTTCCTGGAAGCAAACAAAAGACTGCAGAACAGAGCCAGTGTGGGGATGTGTTTGCTGTCATCAGATGGCTAAGAGCTGCAATGCCCTTTTCTGTGATCTGGAGAAGGTGGAGCTATACACCTCCTTGGATAAACTGCAAGGTAATAAGGGTGTGTTCTGCTGTCCCTGATGGGCTTCTTACAAAAGTGGCTGTGCAGTGTGGGATTCTAATCCTGCCTCTGGGTGCCCTCTGGGAGAGCATCTGCTACCTCAGTCTGGGCTTGTTGCAAAGGAGGAACTGTAGTATAGGGCTCTAATCCTGCTTCTTGGATAAACTGTGAGAAAGTGAGGGCATCTGCTTTCTTTCCTGACCGGGACTTTTGCTCTAGGAAGATACCCAGAGTGTCTCTGTATGGGAGCGCAATGGACCTGTTGAAGAGAGGCTCCTCAAACCCCAGCAGCTCTCGCACATGTCGTGAAATCTCCTGAAATACAAAACAAAATACCAGGAGGTTTCATTTCACAGAGCAACAGCTATTAGCATTCATTCTGTGTCAGAGCAGAAGGAAAAATAACTGAATTTCTGAATTCTGGAACAGTTTCATACTTGAACTTGCAGCTCAAGAGGCATCTGAACCTATTAGCCCTTTGTGACATTTGTAAAGGCAGAGCACACTGCTCAGTCTCCAAGGTTTACTGGTAGGAGTGGCAACACATCTGGTCTCTCAGTGGCACAAACAGCTCTGCTTTTCTCTTTGCACTAGCAAAACAGACAAGTTATGGGTGAATGAGCTGGAGTCTGTTCTGCCTAAAGCAAAAACTGGTGTTTGCTAAGTTATATTGTCAACAACAGAGAATATAGACAGAAGACATGTAAAAACTAATTAAACCCATAAGTCATATTGATCATTAAGAAAATGATGAGTGACTGAGGAGCTGGTCAGTGAAAAGAGCCTTGCCATTATTTTTGAAGTCACCTCTGAGAGTGTAACCTTCTGATTTGACTGAAACTTCAAAACACAATTCACAAAGTTTTGCTGATCTTTCACAGTATTTGCTCAAAACCTTTCCCCAACTTCAGCTTTGACTTTGAAGAGCAATACCCTACCTTGTGCAATATCAAAAGAATACTGGACTAGTATCTTCAGTAGTTTTGATATTTAAAATACCAGTACTGTGGAATTAAAACCAGTAGTGACTTCATTGTCCATGCTGTGTAGCTTCCACATAATTCACTGTGTAGCTGCCCTCTAACCAAGTGCCATTTCCCCTAAATTGCAAGAAGTGTCTTTCTTTCTGAGCTGATGCTATCACATTTATTCCTATAGTAACTATCTCAGTTTCAACTGTTCACAGCCTTTCACTGGTATTTCTAGTTGGGAATCTTACGTGTAGAGGATTATGGCCTTAGTTTGTATCTGCTCTGCTGCACATTTCCTGAAAGACCAAATGAGCCACATCCCACTCAGAGCTCTGCAGGCTTGGGTATTAATCAAGAGTAAAGTTCTCCACAACACAGACAACTAGCAGGATAATGCACAATCTTCAGGAACCTCTAGGTTCCACTGAAGTCTGTGAGATGCCCCAAATTCACTTGCAAGCTATGGAAAACACTACAGAGAAGCTCGTTTCAAAGCCTGATGCACTACGCTGGCTATTGCTTATCCTGTCTCTGAGGAAATTCATTTTCTGCAGGAGGAAGAACGGATTATGGTTGACATCTCTAACCCATGGCTTAGTGTTTCTCAGCAGATGACCTACCACCATGCATAATCCTTATATCCCAATGTGAGGCTTACAAAGCCTGTGACATTCTTGCCATCTTTGGTAAATGCAAGTGGCTATAAAGGCTGTATCTGCTTGTTCTAGAAATACTTTTTAATGGCTGTTGTCTGGAAAACTAAATTTAATTTGGTGCCTTCTCCTTCAACTAACAGGCAAAGTCACGGCACCAATCAGTAATATATTTCATTTCAAACAAACAGTTAAGATTGTGCCGCCAGACAGAACTGTGGGGAAACTGCTTTTTGATGCTTTGGAATAAAACAGCGTTCCTGCTCTAATCACTGGACCACAAAGACTTTTCTTTCTTCCTGGTTATTTGAACTTATACCTTGTGTCCTCTGGGGAAAGCAACTTTAAAGTATGCTGCAAAACAAACAAATTGTTTGTTTTGCAGCCCTCTGTGGTTTCCATTAGCAAGGGGAAGAGGGTACATAAGTCAGCTTGTTTAGTTTCTGAACCTTCAAGAGGCTTTGGCAGGCCAGACTGTAGCCCTGAACTTCAGTCTAGCTAGATTAATTATCAGTGCGTGCTACAGAAAAGATGTAGGTTTGAAAGGAAAATGACCAGACAAATACAAGTTTATAAAATGAGGAAGACAGAGATGCTGTTTGTGTTCAGCAAAGTGTAAAACAAGGAAGTAACAACGAGTTCCCCTCTGCTGCCCGGGATCAGTGCCTCAGTTGCTGCAGGTTAGATCTGACCAGATTTTTAGAAGTACTGCGAATCAGTAAGTGGAAAGTTACTGGGGAAAAAAAAAATCTCTGAGGGATATATAAGCTTCGTTTCAACCTAAGAGAGGAGCATGCATCTTGCTAAACAATTGCATGTGGTAAGAGGAGCACACAGTCTTAAAGATAGGCTAAGTACTTCCAGCTGTTCAGTTTCGGGTTCACTCTTTGAATCCCAGCAATCTGGTTGGCAATAGCCTAGCTTGCACGCTAACAGAAAGGGTCAGAGCTAGGCTCCAAGGGGCTAAGGTGCTCCGGGACCCGCAGACCGCCGCACCTGCATGTGGCCGAAGTCCGTGACGCCCATGGCGGGCAGATTGGAACAGGTCACAAGGACGAGGCGGCGGCCAGTGATGCCGTTGCCCCTGAAGCACTCCTGGGCAGAGAAGCAGAAGGAAAGGCGGATGGGCAGCGGGTCACCCTCGGCCACTACCGCTCCCGCGGCACTCGCACACTCACAGAGAGAGTTGGGTGCCATCGGTTCAGGCGGCGGTAGGGGAGGGGGCTTCCCACTCGGGCCCGCAGTCCCGCACCTCGTACTGGGGGAAGCCGAGCTGCACCACCCACTCGGCCACCTTCTCAGCGCTCCAAGACAGGACGGAGCAGGCGGACCGCGGCCATCCCGCGTGCCCAGGCTCCGAACCCTCCTCGGGTTCCGGACCCTCAGCTGCTCCCGGCCCCGAGGGCCCCGAGCTCGGCTCCATCGGCAGCACTCCCAGGCCACCAAGGCAACGCGTCCTTCCGGGCTTCCCATGGCAACCGCCACTTCCACCACCCCCACCCTGCTAAAAGCCGGCAAGGACGCCTGCGTTCCGCGCCCCCTGGCTCTGCGGAACTTTGTGATTGGCTGTGTTGTCGAGGGGGGAGGCTGAGGGGAGAGCACCTAGGTACCGCCCTCTCCCTCCCGTCCGATCCACACGCACCCACTCCGTTCTTCTTGCTCCACCCGCGTTCGCACTCGGGTTTTTCCGCTGGCATCGGCGGCCGCGTTTCGGCTCTACTCGGCTCTTTCCGCTGACGGCGACCGCAGCACTTCGGCCTCACTCGTCTCTTTCCGCTGCGGCGGGCTGCCGCCTTTGGGTCCGCGCGCGTCGCCCGCTCAGCCCTGCCCATGTCGGACGTGCTGGCTGCTGCCGCCGGCTCCCGCTTTGAGCCCCCGGCCACTGGGACGCCGGGCGGCTGCGGCGTCCCCGGACCCCGGCACCTCTCAGGTACGGGTTCGGCAGGGGAGGGGGCAGCCGGTCTGGTCGCGGCGGGCAGCAGGAGCGGCACCTTGCCTGCGCTCTTCCCTCCCGGCGGCAGCGAGCGCCTGCAACCCGGCCCAGGTCCCTGAGAAGTACCCCCAGCAGCCGATCGGGCTGTCCGCCGGCTGCGGGGCAGTGGAGGGAGACCGCCGCGATGAGGCGGCAGGCCCCGGGGCGCCTATTTTAGCGCTCGTTTTGAGGCCAGGGAGAGTACCCTGAGTTTCCTTTTCCGTGGTGGGTTTCCTCGTCTCTCCGGGAGAAGCTTTATTTCAACAGTGACAGTTTGCTTCGGTAAAAATACTGTACCGCTAAGAGCAGCATCTGGAGTTGTGCCTTGGATAACAAGTGCTGTACAGGGTGGGCTGGCTGCTGGCGCGGCGAGGGGCCGGCCGTGATGTCCAGGCATACCCATCTGCAGCTGGTACCCGCGCTGTGCCCCGGGGGCTCAGGGTTCCGCTGCCGCCCCTACCCCCGAAACTGCAGCTACAGTTCCCGGCGTTTATTTTCCGGCAGGCCAAGTTTAATGTAGGTTTATTAAAGACAGGGTGTTTCCCTCCGTGAAAGAGGCCTCCATCTATCCGGGCGCTGGGCTACCTCACCTGGGGTCTCTGTCGTGAGCCGGCGTCCCGGAGCTGTATTGCTGGAGAAGGCTCCCAGCTCGAAACGGGCTCCGCGAAACAGCCATCAGAGAGCTGATAACGATGTGTCATAACGGAGCTGCAAACACAGGAACTTGCCGTTACCCAGTTCACTGCCTTAATGCGATCAGACAGCGGGGCTGTGGAGCGTGTACCGCAGCTGTATGGGGACAGAGCTTTCCCGGAGTTCAGGAGACTCGGGGGAGACCAGGAGCCATCTTTGTAGACAGTCCTTTTAGCAGTGAGCTAGGAATTTCCATCTCGTCAGAGCCCTGTGGGAACTGCATGATTGCTTTTTCCAGGGCTTTGTAAGCCCAGTTTTAAATGATGCAATTTGGCCTTGTTTTACCCTTCTAAAGTTAGGGATGGTGCTGCCTGAAATAACTGCTTCTGAGAGTAGTTCTGCATGAAAATGTTTTGTTCTCCCAGTCCTACGGTTAAGACAATTATAAATCTTTGTTCTGCAAGGTGCTAGAAGGCGGTAGGTTGGACTGGATGATCTTGGAGGTCTCTTCCAACCTGGTTGATTCTATGGTTCTAGATACAGATCATAACATGAAAAACTAGTTGGTTCAGCTCTTTGTTTCATCACCACGTGACCTTGTCAATGAGTGGTGGCTGTAGTTTTTCCTTTATGTGTTCTAACCCCCCAAATTTGTTACACTTTTTGTCTGTATATTCTACTTGTTTTCAGAAAATGACAGCTCAGCCCTAAAGACAGAGCCTGGAGATCAGCTGGCTGATTCTTTGGAGTCTAGCACTAATCAGAACAGGTGGGAAAATCTTTTTCTGTGTTGTGACCCACATGCATGACAGCCTGTCGCAGCCCTGTGACCTCCTCTGTACGGTAGTTGATCGTGTGCAGGTGAAGAGAGGGACTGGAGACGGAGCTGGCCGCTTTGCGACAGAGTACGCCGGAATCCCTATAGCAAGGGCTGTTCGTACAGGCTTAAGGTTGTTTCAAAGGTTATGAAGTGAGGAAGTGTAGTTCATGGCTCAGCTATTCAAATCAGAGTCATTCCCTTTGGAAGGTTTTGTCGTCCACTGTAAGAGCTAATAAACTCTCAGAAGGAGATTTTCTCTATCCTGTCCAAAGAATATTTTAATAGTTGGGCATTCCCACTGTCTGTAATTCTGGTGGAAGCTGACTAAGAAAACACCTTGTACTGTCTTCTTGACAGTGTTTTGGTTTTTTTTTCCTTCACTCTGTTTTCTGTGTCACTCATTTGTTAATGCTGCTATTATCGTGTTGCTGTTGTATGTTTTATGGTCTGCTTCTCTGTGCAGCACATTTGAATACAGCTGAGACACCTGGGTGCGCCCAGGATCTCTTGGGATTGCTAATAGGAAAGGCATAACAGGGCACTTAAATAGGGGGCATTTTCAGGGTGGCTGTCAGAACTGTTTTGAATTGTTTTACTGATCCAGCTGACCTCTTGTGGAATATCTTGCAGTAACTGGCATAGAAGAAGTTGTTCTTTCTTGAGCAGAAAAGTTGCTGCTAATTTCTGCACTTAGTACAATGCTGGTGAGCAGGCATGGTGCTGTCTGAAGGAGGGTAAGCACCAAGTATCTGCAACTGAAATTGCTCCCTTGGGTTCACATGGAAGATAAGCACATGGAGATGAGGACAGGACTGGTGTGCAGAGGGTTCTTTGTGCAGTTGGCAGGTGCTAACCACAGAAGCTTTTCCCCTTCATTGCATTTGAATTTGAGTTTCAGAACAGAGTGATTCCTCTGGCTGTGCCCTGGATGTAAGTGCTGAATTTAGTGCACTTTACCTCTGACAGGTCACAGATTGGGTCGCTCCTGAATGCTGGCATGACAGAGGATTTGAAGCAAGAAGCTGGCACTTTGAAGGACCAGGAAGTGTCTGAAGCAAAAGAGAAGCTGCCTGACCAAATCCAGTCTCTCAAAGAGGTAGGTGGGTGTATCTTCAGTCTGAAAGCAAGGACAGTGGTACGGCAGTAGTTCTCCCACTCTACTGTTGTGCTTATGACTGTGGAATTGAGGCTTTAAGGGTTGTGTTAAGGCAAAAGCAGAATTACCATAGATTCAGTTGTACTTTATTCTGTGCATTGGCTGGAGGTAAACGTTAACTGATTTGCAAAATCCTTATTGTGACTTTGGATAGTCCTCACTTCCTTGCAGTTTTTGTCTCACTAAGTCATCAAGTTTATTTTCACCTTCTGCCTCTTGTCTGGGGCTCTTGGGAATTACCTTCTTGCAGCTTTATGGAAAGAGGAATTGAAAGTGACTTCTGTCTTGTTTCTTTTGTTGAGCAGCTAGTTTGCACTACAGATGAATCAGGAGAACTTGTGCAAGTGGCACCTAGCTCATGAGCTGTGCCTTTCCCTATGAGGAGAAAGGACTGGCTGTAGTGAACCAGTGGACTTGTAACTAAAATGCAGCAAATGACAGTGTGATTGTGACTGTAGTTTAGGTACATATGGAGCTGAAAGGGTCTCCATAAAGAGAGACTCGTGTCTTGGGAATTCTTTGTTAAGTCTTTATGGCTGTTGCTTTGTTGAGAGATGACAATTAACTCAGGCAGAGGCAAAGATGTGCCTGCCCAGGGACTCCTGGTGAGGCCAAGGGGTATGTAAAATTACATTTGACTTCAAAGTTCATAACTTCAGTGCATTGGGGGAAATAATGCAGAGAGTTGTCTCTGAGCCAGCCATTTCATTTTAACTGGTAGAAACTTGTGCAGATTCTTGGCTTCATAAAGATGCCTGAGTTATTAACAAATTGTTTTAAACACATCTGGGGACATTCTTACCACCATGGTCTTTATGATGATGGTTTTTATGTTCTTTGTGCAGAAAGCTGTTAGGATAACCAACTACCATGTTCCTCAAGGAGCAGGGGATATAGTTATGATTCAATCAGATCACACTGGTGCTGTGGATATCCTTTCAGCTGAGCTGGAGACTGCAGACCTCCTTGGGGAGCAGAGAAAAGGTGAGTACTGAGGCCCCTCCTTAGGTGCCTGCTCTGCCTAGAAAAGAACAGAGGCTATCCTGGAGACACTGTTAATTCCTGCTGGGGATTTGGGTTCCTGGCTTGCGTGTGGGAAAACTCCACAACCAACGCTTCTGAGAGCAGGCTTCAGAATGCGAAATCTTCGCTGATTTCAGGTAGCAGTTTGTCAGTAGTGAAAAGCCAGGTGGGCCCATTGATCTTTTGCCTTGGTTCAGCTCAGCCTCCCCCTCTGGCTCCACCCACCATGTGGACCACTGAGAAGATGAAGGAATTCAAGGCCAAGATGGGAAAGGAGAAGAACGGGCAGATGGTGGTGAAGCGAGGCGAGGTGGTGACGGTCCGTGTGCCAACGCATCCTGATGGAAAATGCATTTGCTGGGAGTTTGCTACAGATGATTACGACATCGGATTTGGAGTCTATTTTGACTGGACCACAGTTACGAGCACGGCCATTACTGTGCAGGTCAGCGAATCCAGTGATGAGGAGGATGAAGAGGAAGAGGATGAAATTGAAGGTTAGTGCAGAACTTACAAAGGTTGATGGGTGGTGCTTGTTACCATGCTGCTGAGAGTGTCTGTCGGACGCTGTAATTTTTGTCTACTTTGTTTACTCAGACCACGTGTTATCTCTGCAGCCTTTTGGGTTCTTGGTTAGGCTATGATGAGAAAGCATTTAGCCCTTCCTGCTGCAGCACATTTCAGTGACTGTCCTTCTCCAAGAGTGTTCTTAAAATTTAACACATTGAAAAATAAACCCAGAATTCACTTGTTCAACTTCTACTTGAGAAACGGATTAGAATCTGAAATTTTAACTTGACTGTTTTTCTTAGGCTCTCAGACAGAGAAATTTCTGGTGGTGAATAGGAGCAAAAGAGTTGAGGGGTTTGTGTGTGTTTTGTTTTGGTTTTATTGGTTGTTTTTTGTTTGATTGGTTGTGGGTGGGTGGGTGGGTTGGCTCATTTGTTTTTTCTCCTATTTCATTAGTAGCTCTCACTGACTGCATTGGAGAGGAGTGATGCCTGTCTTTGTGCTTCTGAAACACACAGTGACATCATCTGTTCTGTTGCTTCAGTGTGTGTGTGACCAGGGTAGATGGGAGGCTAGTGTCAAATTAATTTTGCAGGTTATCCTGTATGAAGAATCCTCTTGGAGACTAATTGATGGCACAAACAAAGTGATGTTGTAGCTAAGAGTTTTCCCACCTTTCTTTTCCTTCTGTATCACTGGATCGCTTGTGGTACATGTAAAAGAAAAGCAGTGAGGTATCTAAAACATAAGTGCAGGGAGAGAAGACCAGGCTGGCAGGCAAGTGGATACTGTCCCATCAGTATTCCCAAGAGAACTGTTCCTTACCAAATTCTTTGTCATGGTAAGGAAAGCTGGACTTTTTGGGTGTTATTTGTTGGGAGGTCAGAGCAGATGCTGTGCGTAATGCTATCATAATTAGCTTTCTGTATACCTGCCTGCCTCTGACACATTCTGGTCTTGATAATGTTTTGCTGGACTGCCTAATAGCTTAACTGTCTCTGGCCTACTTACTTGTCTCCTCTTTTGCATTCAGGACTCGCCCCTGTTGGTGATGTAGAGAGAGGCTCTAAGAGCTACCTGCGGAACCGCTATGGGGAGATCCTGCCTGTGTACCGAAGGAACAGCCACCGGGAGGTGCAGGCAGGCAGCCACGAGTACCCAGGCGAAGGCATCTACCTGCTGAAGTTTGATAACTCCTACTCCCTCCTCCGCAATAAGACTCTGTTCTTTCATGTCTATTACACTAGCTGAAGAAACAGGAAGGGGCAGGGACAGCAGGCAGGTAATGGTGAGTGCAGCAGGCTGCCACCCAGCCCTGATACTGCCTGATGGGCACTGTTGTGTGACAGAACTAAGGCACAATTCTGCCGGCTTCTCTTCAGATGCTAACTGGTTTCTCCCCACACCCTCCTTGTCCGCTGTCCCAGTGGAGAAAGGTAGCTATTACCACATGGTAGCTGCTCTTTCTGTAAAACTCTGGGAGATCTGCTCTGTGTGGGCATTGGCTGGACCTTCATGTCATAGCTGAAAAATGCCCAGAGGCCAGGTTCAGGTGGTCTTGATTTTGATCTGTTGTGCTGGTACAAAACAAAATGAAAATATTCTTGATCTGTTACTATTTTGTGAATACCTTTTCTGACTCTCCTGTTGCATCTACATCACTAGAGGGCAGCTGTCGGCTGCAGTGAGACAAAAGCACAGCACTTAGCCACCGATAGCCTCATCACCTGCCACCAGTACAAGTCCACCAGCAGCCAGTGCTTCCTTCGCTTCTGTGGGTGGTGGTGCATCTGGCCAGTGGCAAGGCCAGGCCAGAACAGGCAGGCCCCAAATGGCAGTCACAGTGTGTAGTTGAACGGGATGGGGGGAGGGTGCACTTCTAGGAGCCCATAAGGTTTTCCTACAGATTAAGAATTGGGTGTTATACCTGTTGATTGTAGGAATATGTGTGATGATTAAAACTTGTGTGACCACCAGAAGTTTTTCCTACAATCCAGATGTGAAGCAGAAGAAATTGCGTACTGCTGTGCTGAATAAATGCAGAAAGGTTGGTGTACAACTATTAAACGTACAGGAAATGTTTCTTAGTAGCCTGGTGGTTCACTGGTATTGCTGCCAGATGGGTTAATACCATGTGTGGCAAAGAAAAGGCTCCCAAGAGAAAGTGTAGCTTATCAGCTGCCATTGCTGTTGCAAAGGTATTGTCAGGAAAGAACACCTGTGCTCATAAACTCGAAAGGTGTGGGATTTAACCAACCCTTTCTGTGAACCAGAATCACCAAGGCCATTGCTAACCCTGACCACATGAAAAAGGATGGAGTTCCATGGCATGTGCTGGTGGCTAGCAGTGGTATTAGTGATCATCATCTGCTGAAGTACTAGCAGAATTGAGCAGGGATTAAGTTAATCCTTCAGAGATGAATTTTAAATTGCATTTTGTCTATAACTGTTGTTTATTTTAATACTTTTAACTTGAAATCATTCCCTTTTCTAGGAATACTGCTGTATTTATATTTTGATACCTCTTTGCAGAGAAAGAATATGGCTGTTTGCATGGGGATTCCAGCAGAGTTCTGAGTTTTGTTTTTAAATCCTCTAGGTAAAGCACCTCTGCTTGATCCATTCCCTCTATTGAGAGGAAATGATGGACAAAATGATTTTGGAGTAGTTAAAGCCAAAGATTTCACTCTTGTAGGAGGGCTATGTATTTCATATTTAAGGCTATAGTGTAATGCTCTGCACTCTGCCCCATATTCAAGCTCTTCTGCTTACTTACTTGCTGCCCCAGAGAGCTTAGTAGGTCAGGACTGTGTGAGAGAGAGCTGTCAGTCCACTGAAGAGCAGGCCAAGACAGGGGAGCAGGAGGAGTAGAAATGCAAAACCCACTGGTTGGAGCACAGTGCGAGCAGGCAGGGTGCAGAGCTGGTCAGGGTAAAAAGCAAGAGTTGTTGCTGCTTTGGGCCCTGAGACTGGGAGAAAAACAAATGCCTTTTGTAAAAGAGAGTGAGAGTTGCACATGTGGGCAGGGGGAACTGCAAAGCTGCCTTATTTAAGCAGGGGCAACCACAGGACAGCCTTGCAGGGAGACAGAACAGCAGGGCTTGCTACCTGTCAGAGTAAGATGCTCTTTCATTTAGCAGCTTGGGGAGGATTGTTCCTTCCTTTAGCTTCTCTTGGGGGAGATGAAGGACCATCCTGTGGCCTTCATACAAGCACTTGAATCAGGCCTGATCAACTTGGGTAAGGCACTCTCCTTTTTCATCCTTTTTCTGTCAAGTTCCTACACACTGGGTAGAAGAAAATAAAAAGGACTTTTCAGTCTCACCACAATGTCAGCACTGTCCCACTGAATGACTTTGGTCCATTGCCTTGAGACCCACAGAACTCTGTATGCACTTGCTGGTTAGTGTGTGATGCACTGTCTTGTCACTCACTCTACTTTGTCATTAGGACTTGCTTAAGATGAAGGAAAGCCTGACCTGTACATAACAACAGACACTCTAGAGTTACTGATCCTCAGTTGCATGGTTTATTGCAAGCTAGTAGGTTATCTCCACTAAAAACTATTTCCCTTACAGATTGGCCTCCCTGATGCTAAGTCATGGCTACTTCCCTCTTCTGTCTGTGTATTGCTTATATTAAGGTTCAAGATGAGTTTTGTCATGTTGTAAGAAATTAGTAAGCCTTGCCTCACAACCAGCTTTGATCATTCACTGACACACAAATAGCATGTGCCAGTTTTCAAGCCATTAGTGGTTTTAGTTAAGTTGCACTATAGGTGGTATCGTGTTGCTCACTTCTACCTTTCTGAAGTGTGGATCAACCTTTAGTAAGGCTCAGGTCACTTATTTGGCACCATGCCTGTCTCTTCATCTTACTGACTTAGGCCCAACAACAGCACCAAATATGGTGTCATCCCAGTCAGCATCCACCTGGTCTGCAAATGCTGTGTGCCCACAGATGGGCCTGCTGCAGTGGAACTGAAAGCGTTCAATGTATGTTACGTCACTGCTTAACTTTTCCAGAAGTGTCTGTTATCTCTTATAAACACAGAGTATTTAATCTGTAGGAAACACAGTAGCTTCACAGTTGTACAGGATTATTCCTCTTTAATTTTCCCCCTCTGTTTTCCTTTAATTTCCACATTACACAAGTATGTTGCTTCTGGGCTACTCAACATTCATTAATCCAAGTGACAGCTTCCCTTTGGATGGATATGTAGTCTTCAGTAATTTTCTGATAAAGCTTGGCTACATGACTAGTGATTAACAGCAGCCATTCCCATTTAAAGTGGAGCCTGTAGTTGGTTCAGAAAAGTAATTTATTTCTCATGCATCCTTTTTTCAGTTTGGTGTATCTCCCAGATTTGCATTCAGTCCTCCTATCTGGCTGAGGCAGTGATGGAACTTTTTATTATTGTAATTGCAGACCTCTGGAACTAAGCCTTGAGTTTAGAAAGCAAGATGAATTTAGAAGGCAGTTGCACTCCAGAGAGGGAAATTAATCCTTGAGAAAGGAAAATTCTTTCTTTGTTGCTGTAGAAGGAAGATTTTGGGTAAGTGTGTGTTTTCTCCTGTAAACTGTCTTAAGAATTCAAGAAGCTAAATCAAGAAAGAGGCTTCTTTTGCATTTTGGGTTTGCTTTTGTAAAAGCACAACATTGTTTTCCATTTTCTTCTTAATATACTTCAGATCTAGGAATAAAACATGTTCAGTCAGAGATACAAGACAATACTGTAGTGCAGGATGTGTATGAAACTTAGCTTGTGTAATTGCTTACAGTAATAAGCAGCAATGTTTTGGGCATTTCTTCTGTCTCAAAGAAGGTCATAAGCTCTCCATTGTTTTCTCTTTTTCTCTCCAGGTGTAATGTAGTAGCAGGAGTTTAAAATGTATTTTACTGAGGACAGAGAGTTAAAATTGCTTCAGTTAGGGACTACTTGGACTGATCCAGTTTACTCTCAAACTCTTTGGAAGCCTGCATTATGGCTTCTTGTGAAAGGTTACCGGTGTCAGACATTGGCTGATTGCAAATTAATGATCGGGACCCATTTAATAGTGGCAGATGATTGTTAGTAGTGAGCTGTTTAAATGAGCAGGTAACGTGAAAATGCATAAGAGAAAGAGTGAGTTTAGTTGTTGGCTGGGTGCTAGGAAAAGAGTTGAGTTACCACACAACTGAGTCTAAAAGACAGCCACACACCTTTCATTTTGGCTTTACCCTGCATGCTTGTCTACTGTAGCTGTGCACACATGTAATCTTCATCCATGGTTGCCAGTGGGTCAGTTATTGTGGTGCTGGACCTTGTGAGGTGGGGTAGGGATCATATGTCTATTTGCTGAAAGACTTGTTCATCCTTGTGGAGAATCAGAGTAGAGATCCTTAAATGAGTTCACTCCTATCCCTGCTACTTACACACTTCTTTTTTGTCTCACTACCCCTACTAAAGCCACTGTACAGAGGATTTATTACAAGGTGCCATAGGAACAAGGAGTGCAAAATAAAAGCCATAGATGTCATTAATCCAAGAGTCTTCTTGTTTCTCTGCCCATGAGTCAGACAAGGAGAGCCCCTATGGGCTGTTTCTGCAAATTTAAGCTGTTAATCAGAGACTGTCTTGTTGCTGTAAAATTAGTTTGAGTTTCCTGGTGCCATAAGATCCATGCCTTGTGAAAATCACACATTGCTGTCAGATATTGAGGAACACCATTGAGGACTAATCCTTTTGAGATACTGGTGATAAACCTGAGGACCAGAGGAACACTAGACAGACATAGAAAAGCATCCCTTGTGTCCATTCATCATTTTCTCCAGAAAAAGTGTCTGAATCCAGTGTTGTGAGTGGTGTGTGCTTGTATATATTGAGGTTGGATAAGAGACCAAAGCAACAAAAGGGTTTTTTTCTATCTACAGGAATGAAAGAAAAGACTGTTTCTCCTTTTCTCATAATTAGGGAAGTGCTGGATCTGATAGTGTCATGTAGATGCAGCAGAACATCTCAATGAAAAACTGGGAACTGATCATGTTCAACACATTGGTTAATTAAGACTGTGAAAGAAGCCAGTTTAGCAGGTGTCAAAGTGCTGCATCATTAATCCAAATAAGTTATCTGAAGCAGTAAATACCAACTAAAAGTTTTAGAAGGTACATAAAACTGCAGAGTTCAAATACATCTTGCTAGGAGGGGAATTTTCTCTGGGGTTATTCCATGTTTGCCTCCAAAGAATTTCTGGCAACTTAATCACTGGTGCTGAAGACATACAAGGTTGAGTGGATGGTGGGTCTAACTCCCCTTGGCTTTTCTGTGTTCCACTCTGCTTTTACATTGTTGCTTTCTCAGAAGCTCTGTCCCAAGAAATGTACCCTTTATCAGGTAGGGAGAGGGGAAGAATTTTGTAATCTCTCAGTGAGAGTTACCTGGTATAAGCCCATCTGGACTGGTGAGTCGGGTCCCATGGGCAAAAAGCTGGATGCTAGCCATTAAGCTCAGAGCCATGGAGGCTTTGCTGAGTAATGAACTTGAAGGTTAGGAACTGCATTTGAAAATTAGAAATAATTGGAGATGGTCTCCCTGCAACCTCCAGGATGCTCAGAGGGAAACAGTCTTTTCTCAACTCACTGCTCCAGGCTGCTACCATAGTCTTTTAATGGGGAGCACCTTGTAGCTGGTCATACCTTTTACAGACCTATATCCTTGTGAACTGTGAGGGTTGTCTGTCAGTCCTTAACTACGTGATGTGAATATCTTTGATGTCCTGCGGTTTCAAAATTGAGTTCTCAGTGCCAACTGTTTGCTGTTCATGTCCTCTGAAGATACAAGTTCTAAATGGAGGAGAGGGTATTTCAACAAAATGTGGCACTGAACCACTTGCTGAAGGGCACATAAGATGACTATAGCAAGATTGCATTGCTTCTGTGCTTGGTTTGTGTTACTTGTATTTGTGTTATGGCTGATTTATAACAGTATATTGGAACTTACTCTCTTTAAATAAACTTTTCACTATGCAACCAGAACCTTTGTTTTCTGCTTAAAGTGAGTGCCTTGATATGAAAAACTGAACTACACACTCCCCAAGAAGACAATTATAATTAGGTCTGTGAGCAAAGAAGAGGCAAACATGTAACACACTGTGCATTCTGGTTGCAGATGGATTGGGAAATACTCTGATGTCAGCTGTAGATGATGGTTCCAGCCAGGAGGCTTTGTCTGTTAAACTGACTTGCTGGGATATTTCTTTTTCATTCTTTACATTTTCTGCAGTGCTTGAAATTGTACTGAATAGCTGAAGAAGTTGAGAGGAGCAAGCAAGTAGCCAAGCTCATATCAGGGACATGTGCTTCATATTAATACTTTTCACGTTCCTTTGCAGAGATGCCCTATAGCTATTCCATTACATCATCTTTCAATTTGAAGGATTAAAAGCATGTCTTCAAGTGACCAGGTACTCATTAAATTACCCTTCATAGCTCCTGAGAGCTGCCTACCCATCAACTTTATCTTACTATGAAGACTGTATTTATGTGGCCTGGAGAAAGCACCTGCTGCTCAGAAAGAGGAATGATACTGCAGCCTGAGCCATCCTTCCTCGCTTGTGAAACTGTAGGGCCACTGCTGCAGAAGTTCAGTGGTGTCTGTTTCTAATCTGCTGTTCTGTGGAGCACTTTTATAAAATAATTGATGGGCAGGAGTAATGAAGCAAGGTGATTGAAAGGATAGATGACTGTCAAGTGAAAGGCATTTCAGCTTTTTAAGCCCACTGAAAAGAAACTGCTCTACAGCAATTTAATTACTGTGCACTCACTATGAATTCCTGCCCTTGTGGTTGGCTCAGATACAGGGTCAGGAGGAAAACTAAATAACTCAATGGAGATGCAGAGAAGCAATGGGAAATTTACTTAACAGTAGCTCTTTCCCACCCTTTCTGCGATTGTTGTGGCTGAGCTGCAGCAGAAATGCTCTGATCATGAGCTGCTCAGCAAATGTCTTGCAGTAGGCTTTGTTTGCCCTGGCTGGGAAGTGATTCTCCCCTGCTTCAGCTACACGGAGAGAATATAATTTTGCTGCTGAAGCCCCGTCGTTGCTTTTAGAGGTGTTAGATTGTCAACATCAGTTCTGAATTTAGCAGAATGATTCCTTGTAACACGGGTGGTATTGGAGACACAGCAGAATCCTGTGGGAACATATTACACAGATTTCCTGCCTTCTTTTGCTGCTAGCCCTGACTGCAGAGTAAGGGGAAAAAGTTTCACACCTGCTGGATTTTATGAGAGCTACGGGAAATGTGTACCGATGCCAGCACTGAGGAATCGGCAGACAAGCTCCCTCTTTCCCCGCAAAGGAAGGTGTGGTTTGGGTTCTAGCTTGCCCCGGCATGAGTGGGCCGGAGCTGCTGCCCGTGCTCTCCTCACTTTCTGCCTGCTCCCGGGGCTAAACCCCGGGGGCGAGCGCGGCGGCTCCGGGCTCTTCTAAAGCCGACTAAGGCGGTGCGGACGGGGCGCGCCCCTGCGGCTGCTGGCTCAGAGAAGCCGAGGGGCGGTGGCCGGCGGGCGGTGGCCGGGGGGCGGTGGCCGGCGCCGCGGGGCTTTTATGGCGGCGGCTCGCAGGCGGTGCACTCGTTTGCTGCCATGTTGCCCGTCTGCCGTCGGGCCCAGCCGAGGCCATGGGGCAGCGCTCTGGAGAGCGGCCTCACCTTCTATGTGCTGTGGGGGCTGCTGGAGCCGCCGCGGCGGCTCGGCAGGTGCGGAATGGCCCAGCCAGGGGTAGTCTCGTCGCAGCAGCGCTTGCTCGGGGGCTGCAAGGGATCTGTGAGATCGGATCCGGCCCGTCTGTGTTCCGGGGTGGGCTCCCCGGGGGGCCGAGGCATGCCACGCCTTGCCTCTCATGTGTGTGGAGGTACCGCAGCTCATGGCAGCCCTCCCTTGTTAGGCTGCCGCTTGCTTCTCGCTGCATCGCTGCGCAGTGTCAGCTGTAAATCACACAACCCTTTTCCTTTTGCCCTTCCGTGGCATAAATGTATTTTCAAACCTTTCCGTATGTTTTTTTTTTTTGGACCTTCCACGTTACTGCTTGGTGGTTATCTCTGTTTTCTCTGTTGTGTTTTGTTTTTTTCCCCACTTCCCTCGCAGCCAGTTCAGCAAGATGGTTTTCCAGGCTTGGCTGCCCCTGCCATTGCCAAAGCAGCTGGTGGTGTTTGCGCTGGGAGACTGGAGCTGTTACTCTGCGGACACAAGCGTTGTGGTGGACGTGCTGGTGACCCCAGGCATTGCACCGCAGCAGGTTGGAACGCTGGAGCCTGCCTGCAGGTCCGACAGGAACTGGTGGTCTCAGGGTGTATTGGTATAGCTGTCTGCTGTGCGGTGCTGCCAGGCGTGCCAGACCTCCACCATGGTGTTTCTTTTTAGTAATGCTTTTGGCAGCTTCCTTGTGGCTGCTTTCAGGGATGGATGTGTTTGTGGGTTGGTTTTTTTTGGTTTGGGGTCATTACCAGCTAGTGTGGGAGCAGGAGTTTTTCCATGGTCAGTGTCTCTTGTTGGCTGAAAACCCCTGGTCCCCTGTGCAGGTCTCTGGTGTGGGAAGGTGACTGGAGGAGAGATATTTTCATGGCCTCATTGAAAGAGATGGATGAAGGCAACTATGTGAAGCTTATCCTGACTGTCAATGGGCAGGTAAAAGAACTGAAGTCCTCCCCTCTTCTTGTTTTGGGTCCCAAAACATTGCCACTGCTGAGCTACAGAACTTCTTCTCCCATCTTCTCCTTCTCTTTGCTACCCAAGGCAGAACTGCCTCATGCACATCTGCTGAGCCTAAACCCTCTTGTGATGCTCCAGGCCCATTGCCTAAACATAGCTTTGAAAAATGCCTTGTGTGTTGCAGGAGATGAGTAGCAGAAAGCAGTTCACTGGGTCTGTGGTACTTACACAGTTGTTTCACCTTGCAGTGAAACTCTTGGATTTAGCATCCCTAGTGCCTGGCTTTGCTTTTCTTTGTTTATTCTGTTGGTGAAGATGAAAGCTGGGCTATTCCCTTGCAGGGAATTTATCACTTGCAAGACATCTTTTGGCTCACCCCTTGGGGGTGGAGCCCAGCACACCCGGCATGTCCTTTTATTCTCATTGTCGCTGTTGCAGCTGCTCCGAGGTCTCTCCAGCAGTACCCCAGCCCGCACTTTCCTTGTGCCAGAAACCACCCAGTCACCAGTGCTCCCAGCAGGTGATATGCCCCATGGCCAGGACATGGAGGAACCTACTACAGTATGTCTGTACTTTGGAGATTTCCTCTTGTTTTTCCATCTCTTAAGTATCTTCTCCCTCACTTATAGCTGTTGAGTTGATATCTAGCAGAAACATTTGCTGCTGCTGTCTTTGAGGCAGCCTGGCAAGGCAACTTTTGGAGCTGAGGATTCACTTGTGAAAGTGGTACTCTTAATTGAAAAGCCTTTGGAAGGAATAAATTTAACAGCCCTTGGTGGTATGTTTGATTAGGCTGCTCCTAGCACAGATGGTCTTTCTGCCTTTCTAATTGCTTTGTGCTAGCTGTGCCCATTGCAGCCAGCAGTCTGAAAGCAGGCTGTTGGGCATGTAGTAACATGTAGTAGCATTGCTCAGGGTGTATTTGGCAGCTGATTACTGTTGGCATGCTAGTCCTTATGACCAAAAGGGAAGGAAGATGAGCCTGAAAATAGTCGCCACATGAAACTGATGTCTGACCCAGTAGTAACAGTGACCTCAGGTCTTTTTCTTCAGGGCTGCTTTGACTGAGGCTCTTGTCACAGGTTAAGGGTCAGAGCTCAGAGGTGACTGCTAGAGCATTCAGGCCTGCGAGGAAGGACATCCATCCACCACTGAGGACCCTGGCAAACACCTGTGCCCTTAAGCCACCATCTGACAAGGTGGAGCCCACTGAGGCCTGCCGGAGGAGTCCTGTCCACCTCAAGAAGCCCAGAAAAAATTTATTTGAACCCACAGCATCTGAGAAAGATCTCAGTGAAGAAGGTAACTCTGGCAGCTCCCAAATTTGTTTTACAGATCTTGTCTGAATGCTGCTGGGCAAGAAGCTTCTAGACCATTTCTCTGTATACCTCAAAGGCAAGATGGGCTTGTCTATTTAAGCTTGAAAAATACTGAGAACTGTTCTTTAGTCCTGGATAAACTACTTGATGATTTTTTTTGTGCCTGTTAGCAAAAGGCCAGAAATAGAACATAGGATACTTTTAGTGTCAACACACTGTATCATAACATAATATGCCTGTCTCTTTGTAAAAGTGCTTTATAAATGAAGGCAAGTATTGTTAGTCTTGTTTTACAAAACAGTAAGCTGAGGCATAAGAAAGTTACCTAATATGATGTTCTGTAAATTCTCCAGCCTGTTCTCCTACTCACACTTGGTCCATAGAAGACAATGGATGTTATTATTAAAGTATAGAGAACATGAAAAGGAATTATATGCATAATTAGTGTAGTTGTGCTCACTTTTCAGTAGTGAGGAGGTAGCTGCCAAGGGCTTTGAACCTTTAGCTTGTGGAGTGTTCATTCCAAGTCAGCTCCAGGGTGTGACCAACTTTGTGTTAACATTTGACAGTAACTCAGTGGTCTGCATGTAAAAGTGACTTTTTGGGGCTTGACTTGCTCATTACAAAGGCAAATATAACTTCTTCATAAAGTCACTTTTGCTGTAGGCAATGTGAGAAATGAGCTTCCATCACAGGGGTAAGATGCACTGGTGACAGCATGATGGCAGAGAAAGTGTGCCCTGCTGTTACCTGTCTTCTGCGTTCCTGTTAAGACTTTCTTCAGGATTCTTGGTCTTGCATCATGTTTGTTGCTTTGAGGTAGCTTTGTTCTAGGCTAAAAAAACAAAAAAAGAAGGCTAAAGGGCTTTTAAACCTTAGAGCTTAGCACTTTCCAGGGTATGTCTGCTGGCTGCATTCTTTATGGGGCCATCTCTGTGTTTCCTCTGCAGATCTGGCAGTGGAGGAGTTGCAAGGTGAGAATCTGGTTCCTGGGCCCTGGTTTGTCTTTTCAGCCACTCATTGATGCCATTCCCTTTAATGTCACAGGCCTCTCACACTTCATCCTTTTCATCCTTTATCTCCTCAGTGATTACAAATATCAAGTAGGTTGTGTGTGTATACTGTTCTTCCCCATTAAATTGCCCTCAGTATATGTTCTTCCAGTACTGCCAGGCTCTCCAGTATGTTTCTGTAGCCCCTCTGAATCTCAGGCACACCTCTGGGTGCATAGCTGATTGAGGCAAAGGGTAAGGTGTGAAATAGACTTTGATTGAAAAGTATTTTTTGGCTTACTCAGCCAACCACAGGGGCCTGGGAGAAGAAAGGAGCAGGGACAGAGCAGTACAAGCAATAACTCCAGAAGCAGTTCCAAGCTTCTGATTGCAGTATCTTAGGTACTGGCAAGCTCTTCCTGGGTAGGTCTCTCTTACAAGAAATAACAGGGGGATACCACAACTAGGATAGTCTTTCTGGGGATGGGTAATTAATTGGGGGTATCCAACCATGTCTGAAGTGGCAGCCTGTATGCATCCTAAATCCAGCCAGACTCCTTGCAGACTCCTTCTGCTAGTAGTGTCTCTCGTAGTACAGCAATTATTCTCCTAAGCCAGCAGAAAGCCTTCCTTGGGAAGATGTCTCTTGCCACCCAGAGGGAAGGATCCTAGGCCCTTTGCCTTCCCACTTCTTCCCTCTGAGCCTTTAGCTGCCTTGTTGTCCCCAGCAGGGAAGGGAGCTGAGGGTGCATTGTCTGACTGCTCACAGCCCTGTGCTCTCCCCTCCCCAGGCATTCCCAGCCCACGGTGGTGTCATGCTATGTGCCTCAGTGACCTGGGGACAGCTGTTCTGATCGGTGGACAAGGTGCCAATCAGCAATCCTGTGAAGATGCGCTCTGGAAGCTGGAAATAGGTGGGAATTTAAGGGTTATCAGAGGCAATAAGGTCAGTAGGACTCTAGGGTAGCTCATGCACATGGGAAGAAGTACTCAGGTCTCTGTGCACAAGGAGGGGACCAGGGTCACCAGGCTGAGCCGACAGTGTAGGGTGCCATGAGAGGCTGTTGGGTTGTGTGTGAGGGCCCTGTAGGAGCCAGAGTGTAAGATCTGGAAAGAGTTGTGTGAGTTTTAAGGGGTAAAAGCAACAGTGCAGTTTACAGTCTGTGTGCTATGACTGGTGGAGAAGGGCGAGATAAAATTCCAGTGCCTCACAGCTTTCTGCCACTCACCAATTCTCTCTTCCATCCTCGTATTCCACACCTAGTTAGTGTTTCCCTTCATTCTTCAGAAACATTTCTGTATGAGTCCCCTTTAGGCCTGACTCAAAAAAGAGGAGGAGATGAAGGAAGCAAGGTCTTGAGTGAAGATTTTGACATATTCTTTAAATATAGAGAAAACAAGAGCATCTTTGAACTCTCACACCATCTGTCTGGTGTTGCTCCAACAGACAGGGATTTCTGGCTTCCACTGGATTTCCAGCTACAAAACACCACACCATTGTGTTTGTATGGTCACACAGCCACCTATGACCCAGACACCAAGCGTATCTACGTCTTTGGGGGAGTAAGGGAGGACAAAGACTGCAGCAGCATCTACATTCTGGACACAGTTACCTGGAAATGGCTCCTTGTGGCTGTAAGTACTGCAGCAGATAAAAGCACAGGGTCAATGGCAGGTCCTGCCTGAATGTGGCAATCTGTGTGCCCATACCCTTACTCTAGTAGTCTTGGGCCACTGTTGCTGCAGGTTTTCGGAGCTGCTTAGGTGGGATTGACATGTATAAGAATGCTATGTTGAAGGGCTACAAGCTTAGAAACCAGGGGCTGTGCTTACAGTGAGTGAAGCAAGGTGAAAAGATAGTTGTTGCAGAGTGCTGTGCCTGACCAAGGTCATGGGTAGGAGGGCTCTGCAAGTGACAGAGGGAAATAGCCTCTCATTTGGTATGGTGCTGTTGAGAGTTGCACTGGCAAAGAGCTGGTCTTCTCAAATCATGGACTGCTGGGAGCATGGCAGATCTCTAAGCTCTGCAGTTGCCTGTCGTGTCCGTACAGAGGGCTTTCTGAGCTGTCACAAGATTGCTTCTACAGAATAAGCCTGGATGACATTTGTCTGTTTCCTGAGGAAGCTAGGTTAGGAGATTGACCACCTCCTCTCATCAGCGCATTCTGGTGGTGCAGAGGATGCACTGTCTGCCTGTATGGCAAATCTCTGGCTAGGGAGCAAATAAAGTGAAAATGAATGCTTGTTGGTCTCCCTGCATGATGTGGGCCCCTTTCCTACAGGTCATGCAGCAAACAATGCACTTCTCATGACAAAAGTGTGCTGAACTTTTTCCAGGCTAAAGGGAGGGTGCCATTGCTCACCTACCACAGTGCAACCATCTACCACAAGGAGCTCTTTGTTTTTGGAGGGACTTTGCCCAGGAAGGCACCAGTTGGACCCTGCAGCAACATGCTCTATGTCTTCAATCCAGAGCATGAAATTTGGTACCAGCCCATCTCAGAAGGGGAGAAACCTCTCCCTAGGCTTGGGTGAGAGTGCTCTTATTCTAGCCCTCCAAAACAGAGCAGTAAAACTCTGCTCACCTTCCCTCCCACCCCAGTAAAATTTCCTAAATATTGGGTGATAGTTCCCCAACATTTGCTCCTTAAGACAGGGCTATGGTTTGAGCAATGTGACTCCCAGTACTTCCTGTCATGAATCCTGATGGGATTTTCTCTTTGGGTAGCAGTGGCTGAAGGCAGAGGCAGCTGCAGACTGAAGCTATGGCAACCCAAGGCTGAAATGTCAGTTTTGGGAACCTGATGGAGATACAGAATTACAGAATATAGCTGGTTGGATGATCTTTGAGGTTTCTTGCAGTCTAACCCTTGACCCAGCACTGAAGGGTCAATACTAAACCACGTCCCTAAGTGCCAGGTCCACACACTGCTTAGACACCTCCAGGGACGGTGACTCCACCACTGCCCTGGGCAGACCATTCTAGTGCTTTATAACCCTTTCAGTGAAGAAATATTTCCTAATATGCAGCCCAAACCTCCCCTGGTGCAGCCTGCAACCATTTGCTCTACTCCTGTTGCTTGTTATCAAGGAGAAGAGGCTGCCCCCTCCTTGCTCATACCTCCCTTCCAGTAGTGTTAGGGAGTGATGAGGTCTCCCTTCAGCCTTCTCTTCTCCAGACTGAACAATTCCAGCACCCTCAAATGCTCCTTGTAGGTCATGTGCTCCAAGCCCTTCATGAGCCTGGAGTACTGTGTTCACTGGCTTCCTCATTGCCCAGGCATTCAGCTACTCTGCTGAAGAACAAGCTGCTGATTTTTGGGGGTCGAAGGACTTCTCTCTACCTCAGTGACATGCATATCCTGGATCTGGGTAAGAAAGTCTCTGCCAGGTGGATGGGGAAGTTCCTTTCTAAGACGGGGACTGGGGAATGAGGCATGCTTGATGTGAGGGTAGGATTAATTTCCAAAAATCATCCTGACTAGGCAATGGAGATGGAAAACTAAGGGGTGAAAAAAAACCCCAACCAACCAACACCTTTCTGGGGTAAATATGGGGGAGTCTGCTTCCTTGGAAGAAGCTGGCTAACAGAGAATACAGGGTGCTGATGTGACAGAGTATGTCAGTTTCTATCTAGTTATGAGGCTGAGCTTTTTGAACATTTCACCTGCATTTCTCCTGTCAGGTTTCATGGAGTACACACCAGTGCCCCTCCTTGCAGGACAGCCTTCTGCACGCTGGTAAGATCCTACTGCAGACTCAGAAGCCCTCTTGCTCTGTCCTTTCTCTCTGAAGCCAGACTTAAACGGTGCCTGTGATCAGACCCAGTTGTGTATCTCTGCCCCACTAGTCAAAATACAGTGGATGGCCCCTCTGCTGTGGGACCAGAAAGTCCTGTGCTGTCCTAGTTAGTGCCTGTAGGGTGGGGGCAGGGTACAAACTCTTAGCCTCCATGAAAATCTGCCTTTCAGGCTAGGGAAAGTTTTCTGCTCTGTTCCAGTGAACTTCATTGCTTGCTGTTTGGTCTACACAGTACCTGGAATACCACAGGCACACAGAAAAGATGAAACTAAATCAGGACTAGGTGGTTCCTAAAGAGACACTGTTGTCCACTAGAACAATGACCTAGATCAGATCAAAACCCAGCTAGCCTGCTATCTCACTCCACAGAGCAAAGCACAGGAGTTTTAATAGCTCCTTCTGAGATAATAAAGTGCTTTTCAGGCCTGCTTATGGCCTGAGCTGTGGAGGCAAACAAACAGCTCTGTCAAGGTTATTCAAGTCAGAGCAAAAGAGAAGCAGAAGTTAGCTTTCATTCTGCAGCTTAAGCCCCCAGCCTCCTGCTGAAGTCTGCCCACCACTGCCCATTGCAGACTGAGGTAACTGCAGCAGGTTTTATTGTAATCACCTTTTGCCTCTGCTTTGGTCACAGTTTTCATGCAGCTCTAGCTGTGTCGGACCAGAAGGTTTTGATCAGTGGAGGCTGCAATGCCAAGGGAGCCCTGCAGGATGCCTTCATCTTCCACCTAGGTGAGTGACTCTCCTTCCCTGTTTCCATAGCTCAAGGTGACTATGGGGCTGCAGTGGTGTTTTTGAATACCTAGGCTGCTCCACTTGTTGTTTTATCCCTTGGACTAGGAATGGGCTTGTCAGTGTTAACAGCCCCTTTCTACTTCAGATACTCTTTCATGGAGCACAGTGATCCATCATGACCTCTGCTCTGTGCCCCGAGCTGGCCACACATTGCTTGGCTTGACTCCTGCCTACCAGATGGATGTGGACCAAAAGAACAAACAGGAGCACAACCTACACACAGTGTTGGTCTTTGGGGGCTCCAACTGTTCTGGGTCCTTTTACAACAGCACAGTCAAGATCCAGCTGGACCTAGGATAATGCACAATACTCAGAATGAGCCTGGAACAGAAAGGGCTTTTCACCAGCCTGAGTACAGACATGCACGGCAATAAATGACCCCAAGTAATGTGGCTGTCCAAGTATCTGTATGTAAGTGAATGCTACTTTGGCCCAAAAGATCATGGGTTTGTGAAGTCCTGAAGGCAGTGGTATTGTCCTCTTATGGTAGCCAATATACAGCTTCAGACTGGCAGCAATTTCCTCCCATGTCTCTGGCTTGGTACCTGGCTTGAGTGCCAAAATACTCAGTGTGATCTGAGCTGAGCCTGGACAGGAACAGTCACAGGCTTCCAAGTTTCCCTTCTCACTCTACAGGTTTCTGGGCTGGAATTCTTGAGGTGTTTTCACTCAGGTAACACTGGAACAGGTTGTTCAGGGAGGTCATGGATGTCCCCTCCCTGGGGGTGTTCAAGGCCAGGTTGGATGAGGCCTTGAGCAACCTGGTCTAGTGGAGGGTGTCCCTGCCCAGGGCAGGGGGTTGGAAGTAGATGATCTTTAAGGTCCCCTGGTCCCCTCCAACCCAAACCATTCTATGAATGGGATTTACTCCTGCTGCTTGGAAGGTCCTCATAGTCAGGTATGATTCCAGTTCGGAGGGAATCTGAGGTGGGATTTCCTTGGGCAATACTCTGCAGCTGAGGACTAGGAAAGCACCTAGAGCAGTGTCTTGAGGAGGGGAAGAGAATGCCATAGTTTTCAGGGTATGGGAGTGAGCTGGTTGTGTCTTGCTGACTATGGCACAACCACCTTGCTGTGGACAGGCTTTTGTTATAACTCCCGTAAATCTGCTGCTAGGAAGAGGTACAAGTCAGTTGGCCAGGAAGTTATTCTCTTGTCACTGCAAGAGGTGGCAGAACTGCTGACTGATGACTCTCACAAGACCTGCAGGACCCAAGGAGGGTTGGGGTTAAGCTGCCTGCTGTCAGAGACTAGCTCTTAACTATTTATATCCACAGCACCGATGACTATGCCATAGCTCTGAAGCAGCTGCAAGGGCAAGCAGACCTACTAGGTTAGTAGCACACTACATGCACTGGTTCCCTGATGCACTTAGATGGTAGAAAGAAGCCCCGGGGGAGAGTCCAGAATTGGCTCAATGCTTCACAGTTGTTCATGGTTACATTCCCCAAACCAAAGACATACAAGTGGGACTTCTGATAATTATGGATACTTCTGCTTTAATTGTTTCATGGAGATACATCAGATAGAAAAAAATATAGTCAGAAATAGCTGCAAACTTTCCAGCACAGGCCTAGAATAGAATTAACCAGGTTGGAAAAGACCTTTGAGATCGAGTCCAACCTATCATCCAACACTATCTAATCAACTAAACCATGGCACCAAGCATCCCATCCAGGCTACTTCCAGATCCTCTGTCTGTCTTCCCACTCAGATGAAAGTGAGACAATGGTACTAGGGCTTCCTGCTGGCACTGAAGTCCTACTCAAGCTGTACCTGTTTTCTTTGCCACCTTACTTGATTTAATGAGTAGAAGGGCTTCAAGCTCGCAGCTCTGCAGGAGTATCTGGCTGCCGGGATGGGTGGCTTACTTTGAATGCCTCTAACTCCAGGAGAGCTTTGTTTATTCTGGTTATTGTAGGATATGGACCCATATCTACTTTGTACCTGCAAAAGGAAAAGAGTTTGTGATCAGAAGGGCAGAGCAGTGTGCTGTGCTTGCCCAACATGCAAGAAAAGGTTCATCTTTTTTTTAGGTTTATTTCTTCCATCTTCAGGCTCTCACACAGAGTGCAGCACAGCATAAGAAGGCACTATGCTCTTCCTGGGAATTGTGCAGCCACTACTAGCATAGGTTTTCAACAAATATAGTCTGATTAATCTTTTCCCACTGTGTGTAGTGTAAATATAGGGGAAATAGGGAGAAAGGATGTGGAGCATGAGCAGCCTTAACTTCTCTAAGGCCATAAGATCAGGCTTCTCCCAGGAGCCTCTGGAAGACAGCACAGCTCCTCATTTCCAAGAGCTTCCAAAAGAGACAGTATTTGTGACAGGAAAATGAATGCAAAGAAGAATCCATAACTGGATAGGCCAGGCAGAAGGGATGCTCTTCTTACAGGCACAAGGGGCAGCAGAAGCTAAGCTCTGACAGCCCATCACAAGGAACAGATGCCCTTGAAGAGTGCCGCTAGCTTAGCTGTAATTACCTTTCAGCATTGAAAACTTGAGGTACCAAGCACAGATCAGCCATGGAAACCTGCGAATGTAGCAGAAAAAAAGAGGTCAGAGTAACTCAGAGCCTGTCCCATCACATTTCAGTGTGGCAGCAGGCTTGGAAGCAGGATAGAAATTATTTTATTGTCCAGTACAGAGGAGTTGTCCTGACAATCTCATTCTTTAATCTAGCAGTAATAATACAACAATGGTGCATGGAAAGGAACTTCATAGTTGTCACTAGCAGAATAAGCCATCACCCTCTGGGGAGCTTCGTATCTACCAGCTGATTGTGAGGACCTCAAGGACACAGTGCTTCTATGGCAACTGCCTCTGAGCAAACAAGTCTGCTGGCAAGCTACAGAGGGAAGCAATGGAGGGAGGAGGGAGTTTGCCTGGCTGGGAGGAGTAAATTTTGCATGTTTGTATTGCAGGATTATCTAGCAGCTCTGGCCAGTGTCAAGGCTTGATATGTGATAGTGCCTTTGCACACAGGCTCAGTGACTCACCATGTGAAAAGACTCAAGGACGTGCTGCTTAGCAGCACAGAAGCAGTTGTCATCCCATTCCCCAGGTCACAAAGTCCTGAGTGCCCTTCAGAGGGCACTCAGCACAACATCTTGTAACTAGCCTTTGCCCACCAAGGGTTCCAGTTCCATAAGGCTCCTATTAGAAAATCCTCTGCATTAGTGTATTGCAGAAGCTTTCCTGTTTTGTCAGCCTTTTATAGGAAAGATCCAATTTCCTGCTAAACAGGACTACTAAAGGGGAGAGGCCCAAGAGGCCTCTACCTTGGTAAGGGTCAGAACAGCTTTTATGTGAGCTCTCTGAAATCTATCCATGTTAGAACTGGACAAATAGAGCAGAAAAATACAGTACAGCTTGGTTAACGGCTCCACAGAGCAGAGCTAAGAATTGAATCTGTGTTACTTGAGCCAAGCGTTGCTCCTATGACAGAACTTCAAATCTCATAACAGATGAAACATATGTAATCTATTTCCACATTCTCTAGTAGCAGCAAAATCCTAGGTACAGCTGCAGAGTGGCCATCAGCAGGTTAGAGGTAGGGACAAATAAACATCTTTGTAACTACCTGCAAGTCAGTAAGGACCTAAATAGGATTCATGCAGCTGTTTCTCTTAGGGTGAAGGTAGCACATGTAACTCCAAGCACAGGGTGGGGTTGTGCTGTGTCTCCACAACTTCCTTCCTTTCCTATTTTGTGGAATATACAGGAGTTCTCAGCTCTTCAGTGGTACACAATACTCTGTCAGATACTTACTTCATCCCCCACACAGTAGCGCCCAGCAGTGTGCTGCAGAATCTGCTCCAGCGCTGTCAAAAGAAGTGGTACATTGGAGTGAGATACAGGAAACTCATTTTGAAAGGGACACCAAAGATCTTTTAGACTGTGAATTATGAGCAAGTGCATTTTCACTCTGAGATAAATATCAAAAAGGAACTGTATGGAACAGAACCTGGAAGAAACAGAAATCTTACAACAGTGTAGTCATGGGAGTCTTTACAGTCCTTCAGCTTTTTGGGACTAGGGATTTTCAGCTGCTTCACACAATGCACCTGAAATACTAAGAGGGCAGTGTGGGGGTACATGACTGGAGAAGGGAAAAATGCAGAGGTTCAGTCTGTTTGCACCTTTGCAGAAGTGAAGACATGCCTACCATTCCAGCATGTGGGAGAAATGGGTTTTGAGGAAACAAAAAGCACCACATTTCTCCCAGGGAGGTAACTAAATATTCTACTACTTGCTAGATTCTGTGGGATTTTGCCATCAAGTATCTTTTGTCTGATTACAAAAGCATATAAATATAGACTGATATATCCTTGAAGCACAAGACTCTAATCTTGGAGTAGATGCGTGGAAAGAACTGCCGTCAGCCCTCCTATTTCAGGATGAATCAACTGCTGCGGTATAGAGGAAGCCTTAGGCCTTTCCCTTGCATGCACAGAACTGCCCTGGACAGCATCCCTCCTCTGAGACCCTGGAGAGCTACCTGGGAAAAGTCCTGGGCAAAGGACTCAGCAGAAAGAGCACTACCTCTGCCAGCAGGGTGGGACTCCAGTACACCAGTTTAGGGAGGGCTGTTCTGTTCAAAGAGGAAAGTAGAACCCCAGAGGTGAAGCATTCTGAAGGGTCAGTTGAAGTGCTGCTCATTTTGGCTGTGGGACGCACCTTTAAAGCCAGATGTGATGCAGTTCTGAGCCCATTCCATTTTTTTCTCCCCCATTTGATTCAGGATGCTCAGGTTCTGCAAAGGCAAGCAGTCTGCAGGTTAGATTGACCACTGCTGGCTGCAGCTTACCCACTGCCCCATTCAGTGGAGGAGAGGAGTTGAGGACTTGCCAAACTGGAAGCCCTAGCCTGCTGGATCAGCCCTGTTCTCACCCTTACTGAATAATGTATTCTGCTGTCTTAGAGCTGTCCTTCTGTACCAGCTTTGTCTCTGACCTTTGGGTTGCTCAGTTGTCTTCTTCCTAAACCATCCTAGGCCCAGCAGTGAAACTCTGTGGGTTCTGCTGTTTCTGGAAAGACCCCTGGGGTGCTATAGGATTCTCCCTGTAGGCAATACATATTGTTGTCATTGGCAGATGAGGCAGAGGCCAAGCAGAGATTGCATCTGCTAACAGCCTTAAGGTCTGCTTATCTATTGGCTGAGCTTTTCAGAGATACAGACACCTAGAAACCCATCCTGGGTTTCTCATTAGTATGGCTATGACAAGACAGTACCTGGAGTGGCTGAATGCCAGAGACGATGTGTTCAGCAATCATTCTGACTTGGGCTCTTTTCTTTGGATCCTGGGGCAGGAGCCTGGGGTTAGGATGGGTGTCCTCTAGGTAATGAAGTATAGCTAGCTGTAATGAACAAAGAGATAAGGGGAGGTAATTGGAAAGGTATCTGGGAAAGGGAACCTCATCCAAGAGAATACAACAGCTTTTGAATGAAGCCACAGAATGTCCCCTTCGATGTCTGCTTGGGACCTTGTCATTTAGCTCAGTTGCAACTTCAGGCAAACCCTGGCAGAGTCATGTAAGTCAGACCATAAACTGCTCAGTGGAAAGTGAAGATACAAATTAAAGATGAACTGAGATTAAATTCTATGCAGCAGTTTCCTAGCAGAGGCTGTGTGCTATTTCTGCCCCAAGTGGGACTGTTTATCACAGCTGCCATCTCTTTTCCAATACACAGATAAGAGTTCTGGTGGAAAGATGTGGCAAAGTTGTCACCAGACTGGGTGGCAGATTGGAGTGAATGGTTAATAGGGATGTGGTAACTTACTGACTGAGAAAGGGTGATGCCATCAATTTTCAAGGCTGGGACTTGCTGCATTGGGTTAATTGCCTTGAATTCAGCAGAAAACTGTGGAAACAAACCTGAGATTAATGCAACAAGAAATTTTTCTTCCTATTTGTTTTCCTCTAGAACTCAGTTACCACTTATTTTTTTTCACCTGGCTTTATCCCTTTACCTCAGTATCAATATTTGAGTAAGTTGTGCTGTACTATTAACCTACAGCAGGCTCTCACTGGTGCTCAGGGATTACTGTTACCCAGGGCCAGACTGCCTTACCTGCTGATAAAGCATTGGTACAAATCCCAGGACAAGCAGTGCTACAGCAGTGTCACTATTACTGTTCTAGTTCTCCAACTCCATCTTGGCCCATACTGGCAGACCAAGCTGGTGCAACTACCTGGCATACAACTCCCTGCTACAGCCCCCTCAGTAAGTTCTCAGTGAGGATATCTTCTAGCAACCCACCTCTTCCCTTGACAGGCCTTTTGCAGCCCCTTGCTATATCACTCAGCATCGCTTAGACATGCATCCCCTGCCACACACACACTTTCTGGTATTGAGAGAGGTCAAGTCTGTGTTTAAATTGTGGTGCAGCTTCTCTGAAGTCTGTATGCCAGATACATTGTTGTATCACGCTAAGCAGGAGCAGAAGACCTTCAGCCTTATGACATTCAGTCACAGATGTTCAAGAGATGGAAAACCTTTAGTCTCCTGCAGTCATTTTCTCCCTGTCTTGCATGCCAGAGAATACTGGCTGAAAGCACCTATTAATTACAGAGAAAAGGTGAGGAAATGAGTGACTTTGGTTGTGAACTTTCTAGTGCTAATCTCAATTCTCCCAATAATCCCCAAGTTCAGCACCCCTGGAGAAAGCAATGGTAGCTGTATCCTTACCTGCTGCCCCCCATCCTTCAGGAGGTTGACTGGCACCAGGTCATAGGAAATCCCTTTCAGAGCAAGTGCTAGGGAAAGCAGAGTGTACAGCTTCAGACAGGCACACTGAGACCAGTTCCATTGGTAATGGGCTCAGGGAAATGTTACCATCTCAGTTTGAGAAAAGAATGGCTTTAAAACCACAGGAGACCCTATCCCTCAAGAAAATTGGCCTGACTCCACCAAGAGGATAGTGTTCTGGTATTTGCCAGACCAAAGCACTAAGGATCAGTCCTAGCAAAAGCGCTGCATTCTCCAAAGTAAGCTTTGCCAGTCTGCCACAGAGCCCCTCCTGAACTGGCTTACAGAAGGCAGGGGGCCCTGAACTCACCTGCAAAACAAGTAGGGACTGTTCCCAGCCCTGCTTAGCTCTCAAGACCTAGGCAGAGCAGAGACTGAGGCAGTACCTGTGTAAAAACAGTGTAGAGCCCCTCTAGACAATGTGGAAGAAACAGCTACCTGCAGCATGTTAGCTTTACAAAAGGAGTCCTTCCCTCTAACTAGCTGCAGGCTGAGTGACGCCCTCCTGTCTGCTCCTGCTGCAGAAATGCCTCACAGTTCCAGGTTCATGTTTGCTGATCTTCCTCTTAATAAGTGACTGATTAACTGTGTCAGTGAGGGGGAGTATTCTGCAATAACACCAAAACAGTAAGAGATAAACACTGGATCTTACCGATTCTCACTCTCCATGAGCAGGAACTTCGAAAGTAGCTATAAAGGATCGGCTGAGAAGAGAAAGAGATAAAATGGTTGTATGGTGGTAACACCAGAGCACTGTAAGGAGAACAATGCATGAACAGAAGGCATTTCAGGAAGTGTAAGACAAGAAAAAGCAACATTTTGGGCCTAAAAGGCTCCTTTCTGAAAGTAACTCTTTTTTGGGTGCACCGCTAGTGCCACTGCCACTGTCCTTTCATGCTGACCCTCTGATATTCAGTTGCACTTGAGGTTTCCAGCACTGCACAAGATTACCCTTTACAAAGCTTCCCTCTTCCTCAGACCTTGCTAACTTCTAACCCATCTTAGATTTCTAGGACAAATTCCCCACTGATTGGTGCTAAGCACCTGCACTGGGTATTTGTGTGGCAAGAAATAGCTTTTCCAGCCGCACAGGGGAGGGCCAGGCCTCTTTCCAAGCAAGAGTTTCTGCTGTTTGAGATGAAAGCCAAGAGGGTGGACAATTAATCTCTACCTGAACTCTAGCACTGAGGCAGCTTTCCCAGATGAGTTTACCCTGTTCAAGCTCTCACCTTTTCAGATGCCATGGTCAGTGTATGCAGTCTACTCCACAAACTAAAACCAACCTTTTTGCTTTCCTTTTAAAGGCACCTGCAATGGGGGAAGGCTTCTCTCCTAAAGCCAATGAGAAAAGGACTATGCTCCCCAATCTGTGCCCAGGACAGAAAAGCCAGCCAGTCAGATCCAATCCCGAGCAACTGCAGTCAGCTGGGTCCACATCCACATCTCCATGCATCATGTGGCAGCCCCAGCCCTGGTATTAGAACCAGGAAGCACATTTAGGAACCATCCTTATTTCTCTGTCTTTTTGTCCAGGAATAAAAGAAGATATCTAGAGAGTCAGGCTCTCAGCAGTTTTTAATGCAGAAATATATCCCTGGGGAACAAACCAGGGATCTGAAACCACGTGCAGATTTTCTGTTTCACTAGGGAACGACTGGAAGCTCCCTGAGCAGCAGCTGGCTTTGCAGGGAGGGCCCCTAGGGTCTTCCTGTAGCCCTCCTCTCAACAGTACCAGCAAGTGCAGAGGGCTTTTATATTGCAGGCTTCTCTGCTCCTGGGCCATCTTTGTGCAAAATATGAACCTTGGGGTTTTTTTCTGTTAAAATCTTGTCTTTACCCACAGGAAATAGGTACTTGTGCATGTCTCTAAATAAACCTGTAAGTCTTGTCTCTCCTTCCTTTCATAGATTCCCAAGGCATGTCAGGGAACCCTCTGTGTCTCCACTCTCCCAAAAAGCATAGAAATCATACCAGAGACCAAAAGCAAGGAGAGGGGGGAAAAAAGGGGGGTGGGGGACACGACAGATATTTGCTTACTGATACAAAGTCTGCCACCAGGAAACCAGAGGCCCCAAGGCTCTCTGTGTCTTTTTGTAAACATGATGTTTCTCTTACAATTTAGAATGGTTTAGCTATCTTTAAATGAGGTATGCATTTGATTAAATTAGTTGAAGTTTACTGGAGAAATGGACTTTAAGTTAGAAGGTAAGTGATGGCAGCACTGGCAGAAATTTTCTGGACAAAGTATTTGCTGATTTGCTTAAATTCTCTGGTTCTGGAAGCAGAGCACTAGAAATCTCTGCTATGCTTTTTATTGAATGTCTAGCCTGCTGCATTGCAAAAAAAAAAGAAACAGAAACAGTGACTTCAGAAGGGAAACAGACAGCATTCATTACACTCATTTTTTGGCTCAGAAATTCATGTCCTTCACCCCATCTGTTTTGGACTCTGGCTTCTTAGCTAGCAGAGTAATTTCTCCTGACCCTCTCTACGGATCTTTGGTTTTGCAGCCTGCAATATCATTTGTCATAAATTGTGCTAAGCTAATTGCTTCACTTTATGACGTCCAGGACGTGGAAGACTTCACAAGAACATGAAAAACAACCCATTCCTCAGCTGGGAACTATGTCTCCAGAGGCTGGGGCCTGGAATGATCTCTGAAATTCATGCTGTTTTGCTCCCAGTGGCAGGGCAGATCACAGGCAAAACAATCAGCTAAGTAAAGCCTAGAAATAGCAGGAGTATTTTCATCCTCAGTGGACAGGTCTCAGAGTGACTTTATATCTAGTCCTCCTCAGAGGAAAAGCTGAGCATGGACCAGGAAAGTAGCAGGGAAGAAGTGCCTCCATTTACAACCTGGTGAGGTATAATCCCCATAAGCTGGAGGCTAGACCTGTTGGAACTGGGAGGACAGTAGGACATTTCCTTGATGTCTACTGAGATTTCTGGTTTGATTCTGGTTTAATTTCCAGTATCAGTGGCACAGTGAAGGAAATCTGGGATTAAATTCTAATCCAGAATAGAAATCTGGGAAATTAATGTCACTGTTTAGGAAGATGGAAGAGTCACCCCAAACTTTGTCTGTTAAGCTCTCAGGTTTCCAAGCCTGCCCACTTCAGTATGGTCTTCTCTGGATACCACTTCTTCCCAGGCTATATTCAGGATGCACTTGCAAAGGCAACATCTTTCACCTCTTTCTTGAGACTCATCACTCCTGTACATACCAATATACACAGGGCAACCACCCACATGGGACATGAGAGAGAAAACTGCTCCTTGGAGTTTTGTGTAGGGGAAACCTCGGTGTCTGAAAGGCGCCGCTTGTATCCTGCTGCCTTGACAGATAAGGGTATAGGCAGGAAGTACAGCTTTGCTCCGGAACTCAGGACCTTTCTGCAGCAGCTGCTGGCGTTAGCAGCCCACATGGCTCAAGCGAACACCACCACTGCTTTAGTTTTGCTTAGCATGGTTACAGATTCCACGTTCCCCACTGAGGCAGACAGGAGGCTGGGGCTGCAGAACTCTCCGGAAGACACCGTGCACGAAGGTGCACTCCCCCCGGTAACCACCATCGGCACCTTCTCGGGGATCCCGGGGCAACTAAAGCCGATTTAGGTCATCCCAATCAGCTGCCGAGGAGGGCGGCGAGCCTGCGCCCCAAACTCCGTCCCCCATAGCTCTGGCGCCGCCATCGTCCCCCGCGCCCCTCCCGCCCGGCGGGGACGCTCCGCAGGGAGAGCGCGGAGCCGGAGCCAGCAGCAGCACCGCGTACCTTGGCTGCAGCAAAGCTCATCCCGCGCCGCGACCCCTTGCGGGGACTCTGCAGGATCACGGTCAGGCCCGGCCCGCTATAGAGCCGTTCCCTCAACTAAAGCTCGGCTACGAGAGCCGCGGCGGAGCAGGACTGTATCTCCCGGCGTTCCCCGCGTCCCGCCCCGGACTCCGTCTCCCAGGATGCGCCGCGTCCGGCCCGGCGCTGCGCGCGGCGGAGCCCCGCGGATGCTGCCGGCCGGGGGCGGCCAGGCCGAGGCGGGCCAGCGCAGCGGGCAGCGGCGGCGGCGGGAGGCGCGCCGGCTGCCAGGGGGAGCGGTGCGCTCCGCCGCCCCTCCCGCTGCGGCTCGCCCGGCGGCGCTGGCCCTCGTCACTCTCCTCAGCTTCGTCTCCCGTTTCTACCGCCTGCCGGAGCCGCCGCACGTCTGGTACGGGCCGGGGAGAAGCCTGTGCTCCTCCGGCGGGGCATCGCCCCGCGGGCGGCGTGCCTGGTTGTGGGTGGGTGTCTGTTTCCACCCAGGAGGCGCCCCAGAAACAGCCGGCTTTGGCCCCCTCGGAGGGGCGTGCGCCCAGGCTCCCAGCCTTCGCCCCGTTCCAAGCATGCGTCCGCCCCTGTCTCGCTCGGCGGCGAGCGAGTGTTCGTCCTCGGCAGGTGCTGGGGCGGGATCTCGGCAGTGGGGGCTGCGGGGAAGGGCTGCGCTCTCTGACCAGCGCACTCCCGGCCCCGCGATGTTACACAGAGGGGACCGGGATTTGGGGAGGCTGTTCGGCGACGTGTGAGTTGACTTTTAACATCTCTAGGCTTAGTGGAATCAACAGGGCAGGCTAGAGGTTTTAGAATGCTAATATCAAGTTCCTTAAAAGGAACCCTCCCTAGAATGGCTGAAGAACTCTCCATGGTGTCCCAGTGAATCTAGTACATTGTCTCATTTTGAATGTATGACACTGTCCTTCTGTATGATGAAAAGCATGAGTAGAAAGCTCTTCCTGGATTTTTTTGCTGCCTTCAGTATTATCAGGTTAATGGCTGATGTTGTTTGTTTTGTTCCAGTTGGGATGAAACTCATTTTGGGAAGATGGGAAGCTACTACATTAATCGAACCTTCTTCTTTGATGTCCATCCCCCATTGGGGAAGGTAAACTGCTCTTATGTTACAAGTTTTAGAAGCTGACAAAAGTCTTCCACTTACCTCTGGCTGAAGGGTGTGATGAACACCAACCAGTAGCTTTCATAATTGATGTTGACATCATAGTACTTTTCTTTTTACATCCAGAGCCGCAGCGTGCAGCTTTTCTTCTTTGTGAAAATACTTCTAATAGGGGAAAGCAAAACTGTATTGCATGCTTAGTATTTGAAAGGCTTAAATAAAACCACAAGTGTGGCTACAGGCTGGGGTCGAAGTGGCTGGAGAGCAGCCAGACGGAAAGGGACCAAGGGGTACTGATTGACAGCTGGCTGAACATGAGCCAGCAGTGTGCCCAGGTGGCCAAGAAGGCCAATGGCATCCTAGCCTGCATCAGAAAAAGTGTGGCCAGCAGGAGCAGGGAAGTCATTGTGCCCCTGTACTCAGCACTGGTTAGGCCACACCTTGAGTCCTGTGGCCAGTTCTGGGCTCCTCAGTTTAAGAAGGACATTGAGACTCTTGAATGTGTCCAGAGAAAGGCAAAGAGGCTGGGGAGAGGCCTTGAGCACAAGCCTTATGAGGAGAGGCTGAGGGAGCTGGGGTTGTTCTGCCTGCAGAAGAGGAGGCTTAGGGGAGACCTTATTGCTGTCTACAGCTACCTGAAGGGAGGTTGTAGACAGGTGGGGGTTGGTCTCTTCTCCCAGGCAATCAGCGCTAGAACAAGAGGACACAGTCTCAAACTGTGCCAGGGAAGTTTAGGCTTGAGGAAAAAGTTTTTCACAGGAAGAGTTGTTGGCCTTTGGAATGTGCTGCCTAGGGAGGTGGTGGAGTCACCGTCCCTGGAGGTGTTCAAAAAGGGATTGGACGTGGCACTTGAAGCCATGGTTTAGTTAGTCATGGGGTGTTGGGTGACAGGTTGGACTTGGTGATCTTTGAGGTCTTTTCCAACCTTATTGATTCTATGATTCTATGATTTGGAGGAGATACATCATAGTTCATAAGGAACCAAGCAGTTTGTGATAGTGTATGTGTGAATGAGATGTCTACCACAAACAACTGAGTTGCTATTCTGTAATCTATAACTTTTTCTAGCAACAGAGTATAGTGTTGGTGAAGGTGGACTCCTTCAGAGAAGTAACTTTCCTTTCAAGGCTGGGCTGTCTTAAACTGTAGTAATAGGAAGCTATGGGAGAATCTACAGAGACACAATTCTCTCTGTCTCACACCTGCTATTTCTCTTGACATTATCCTTAATAGTCAGTGGTCAAAGTCCTTTTGATCCCTTCTGATTTTGTTTTTAGACAAAGGGCAGTATGCATGCATATGAATTCTGTACATAAACTTTATGTCTGGATAAAGTAGCTATCCTCTGGATGGGATTTGCAGATCTGCTGCCAGCCTGGATAGTTCTTCCTCCAATGATACCTCCCTGACCATTTTATTTTTTTTGCCTTTCCTCTTCAGATGCTGATTGGACTTGCTGGCTACCTTAGTGGCTATGATGGTACATTTCCTTTCCAGAAGCCAGGGGACAGATATGAGCAGCACAACTACATGGGAATGAGAGGGGTAAGGCTCTCCAGGCTAGTATCAAGCTAGTTAGCTCTTGTGCTTTTCCATACTGAGTGTTGTCTCCTGGATCAGATTAGAGGTCTGCTTAGCCTGGTGCCTGTTTTTTTAAGCTCCTTAGCAAACCGTTAGTGGATGTATTGTAAGCCTTAATGACTGTCTGTGAGAGGCCAGGTAAGAAAGTAAAGTGACTACTGAGGCCAACTCTTGCTGCTAAGTAGTAGGACTATACTGCTAAGTGAAATGGATATCTTGCCTGTTCTGCAAAGGCAACATTTGGCTTCTGCCCACTCCATTGTGCCTGGCTGCTCTGCTGAGGAGCCAAGGATTTTGGTAAAACAGAATCATCCACTGCCACCTGCAGTTTGCCACCACCAGTGACACTGAGCTGAGTAAGCTGGTGGAGCAAGTCAGACTAGGGAGTGGAATTGTATCTGAAACTCTGACTGGTCTGCTACCTAGGAAGACCAAGAGTCATAAAACTGGCAGCAGGTAACACGGGTAAGAGGAAGAAACAGTGGCAAATTGGTTGTACCTAGAACAAAGAAAACCTGGGAAGGTGTATTGTCTTGGTTTAGTTTCTGGGTCTCTAGCAATTGATAGGTCTAGAATTCTGTGAGCCAAACATGGGAGAAGTGCTAGAGCCAGACACTGAAAAGAAAAAAAAATTACTGTGATGCCTTTTTTTTAAAATTTTATTTTGTTTCTCTGATTATCCTCAGTCTCATTTGTGTAGTGGAGGTGAGATACTGAACTGCTGAAGATGTAACCTGTGGGTGTATTTTGTTCTTGGATTTCGTATTCTCTCAGCTTGTGAAGAGTGTGGTGGATGTGTAGGGCACCTACTTGACATAACTTTTATGAGTATCTGTCTAGCAAGAGAATGACCAGCAGGTGTTGCTGACACCTTGGCAGAGCAGAAGAAGCCTTCTCTGAACAATGTCTCTGTTCATTTGGCTTTTATCTGATGTTCTTAGCGAGTCCGTTCAGATAATGCAATACCTCCTGCTGTTGGCAGGTGTGGAAGATGAGGGCAGGGATGCATGTTCACCTTGGGGAGGGTTATAACTTCAGTGATCTTCTTTTTCTGCAGTTCTGTGCATTTCTTGGCTCCTGCCTGGTTCCCTTTGCCTACCTCACAGTGTTGGAACTGTCAAAGTCACTACCAGCAGCCTTACTCACTGCTTTCATCATTATTTTTGGTAGGTGTTGCTGCTGCAGCAAAATGGATCAGGTTAATTGTTCAGAGAATTTAATTTGTTTATTACTCTTTGTTAGCTAGCCAGAATATATTGATGTTAATGAGAGAGTTTCTCTAGAGCAAAATATTTCTGTTTTATATGTATGAATAGAATAGAATAGAATAGAATAAATGAAGCTTGGAACCCTTGAGAATTGAGAGTTTTGTTTCACAGTATCACTAAGGTTGGAAGAGATCTCAAAGATCATTGAGTCCAACCTGTCACCACAGACCTCATGACTAGACCATGGCACCAAGTGCCACATCCAGTCCCCTCTTGAACACCTCCAGGGACATACTTCTGTTACCTTTGTAATCACAGCTTTGGATCACCTTGCACCTCAGGTTTAAGGATTTTTATAAGATGGGTGGTCAGGAAGGATTTTGCCCACAAGTGAAATACTGGTGATTCCCATATGAGTTACAGAAGTATTTAACAGCCTGTTGCATTACTGTGGAAGAGTTCACAGTAAGAAATGAATACATCTCCCTGTTGAATTGAGCCATGGAGACATTAACATTGCAAAGGGAGTTACCCAAACTGGGATTTGTGAGGACGCACAGATCCTGAGGTACAGAGACTTAAATAACTGAAGTCATGTTAACTTCTTGTAGGTAACATCTGAAAGATGACTTCTCCTGTAGCAGCCCCTGGCACCATCCTGGTGCCTTAGTGGGTGGATCATTACTATCTGCAACACTCTCCATCTGAATATGGTAGCAGCACTTCCCAAGTGGTGTTTTGCAGGTGCAGTTGTGCTGCCTGGGCTTTGTAAAGGTGTTCTTTTTTTCATTGGTTGCACAGATAGAAGTTGAGATGTTCTGATCTGCTTCTGAAATGTCCCCTGTTCCCCTTGTCTTGACTACACTGAGGAAACTTGCTTCCTGCAATCTTAGATTCACTGGGGAACTGCAAACCTTGTGACCTCATTGTGCATCTCTTTCCAGATACAGGCTGTATTACCCTGTCTCAGTATATTCTGCTGGATCCCATTCTGATGTTCTTCCTCATGGGAGCGGTTCTGAGCATGGTGAAATGTAACAGCTGTGCAGATAGGTAAGATAAAGATAGGTACACAGATAAACACAGATAAAGTAAGAGAACTTGTCTGTCACTTGGTAGTCTGGGTGAATGGCTGAGATGAGATTGTTTCAGGAAATGTGAAGTGAACACAGCATTTGGTAGGGGAGAGAAATTTTTAGTAGGAAGGTTTGTGAAACTGGGGAGAAAGTACAGTGGCTAAGGTAAAGCATGAGAGACTTAGATTACTTTGGCATGAAAGGAAATCTCAGCAGAAATAGTATTTATGGAACTGCAAATCCTGAAAATGAAGGTTAAAGCTTTTTTAAACTTGACAGGAAGGAAAGCTAGTATAGAGCTGTAGGACAGAGAAGGAGGAAGGAAGGATGGTTTTAACCTGTCCAGCACTTTTCTCCTTAGTGGCAAAAATACTCATTTGTTATCTTGAACTAGTCACTTTGTCTCTAGGCTGCAGAAACACAGTTTATTTGTGACTGTATCCTGTAAGTACTTAGAAAAATTCTGCTAGCTGAGGTAAATAGTGTGATTTATTTGGTAATTCTACTAGCTGAGGTAAATAGTGTGATTTATTTGGTATAGAACAGTTGGTACCAAAAAACTGGAGGGAAATACAGCCAGGATGTTTCTGAATAAAGCAGTCAAGTTGCTGACAATATTTGCTATAGACCCATCCAGAGAAGGATGATGATTTGTAGGTATTTGGATATGTCAAAAGGCTTCTTTGTGCCTGGGCTGTACAGAGTAGCTTCCCCATAATGCATCCAGAATTCAGAGTTACAAAAGCTTAGAATAATGTGGAATATATTATCAATTGGGTTTTAGGAAACATTCAAGAACAGGTCATATCAATCTTAGTGTGACTGCAGCACACATGGCTGAAATGCAGCCTGCAGCATCATGTAGAGCCATTCAAGGCCATCCTCACCTACAACACATATCCCAGGGAGTGCAGGCACGAAGTTACAGGGCAGTATTTGATCAGCTCTTTATGCCTTGACCCAAACTTATGTTTCATGTCTTAGAGCTAATCCTGTTTTCAAACTAGGTGATTTTATGCAAATGAAAAGCCAGCTCTAGCTATTGCGTGGCTTAGCAGGTCACAGGGGTTTTGTCTAGTCAAAATACAAGCATCAAAGGTGTGAGAAGTCAGAAAGGATTTTAAATTTTGTCATCTTTTCTTTCTTGTCTCTGTGGTTCAATATCGGTTGAGTTTGGAGTTTGCTTTTTCTGGCAGTTTTTGTTGGTACTTGGATAGATGTTTTCTACTAGGGCCTGTCTGCTTTAGGAAAAGTGGCTGTTCCTTTGTCCTCTTCTCCTATATGTCCTTAGCTTTCTGGGAGAAATAAGTTTGCATTTTATGGAGTAAAAGTCCTGCTTCTATTTTCAGACCTTCCATGTGTCAGATGTTCTTCACACTGGTGTTTTAGCAAATACTTGCTATCGTGTTCTTTTCATTAAAGGGGAGATCTAGGGCTGCCCAGGCTTATGTGTTGGGCCCTTCTGAAGCCTGTAACAAGGCTTCACAACCCTTTATCTGAAGCCAGTACCCTTCCATCATTCTAAAATTAATGAAAAACTTGTCTTTCTGTTGCTCATGGGCTCCTCAGAAGATGGAATGTAATTTTGCATGGTGACTGATGTGCTGTTCACATTGCTGATCGCAGATGCCCATTCATGCAGCTGTCATTTATTTACTGACCTGCTCTATCTGTCCTGCAGGCCATTTTCTGCCTCCTGGTGGTTCTGGCTGAGTCTGACTGGTGTGAACCTTGCTGGAGCGATGGGGGTAAAGTTTGTTGGCCTTTTTGTAGTCCTTTTGGTTGGCCTGAACACAATCTATGACCTATGGGACTTGCTGGGGAACCTCAGCCTGTCACTGGTGAGTTCAGGAATTTGAGATGAAAGTTGTAATGGGAAAAACTATTGCCATACTTCTGAAAAAACAACAGCAACAAAAAGAAACACACATGTTTAGCAGGATGTAATGTCATAAGAGCACAGCAAAAGGGTTTCTTTTTCCTATCCTATTGAATGCCTTAGTTACTTCTTTGTTTTTTCAGTCTGGGCTAAAAATGCTCAGTGGGAATGGCTGAGAGTGCAGGGGCATAGGCCACACAGCAGTAGCATGTTGTAGTCCATCATGAATCACAGGAATGCTTTGCAGCTTGCAGTCTCCACAGCCAGTCCTGAGGATGGGGGGGCAGCCATAGATAGCCTGCTTGTTTTCAGATCTAGTTCTTAAAAGCTCCAAGAAATGTGCTAGTGAGTTTTACAGCCCTCTTAGATACTGCATTTTGTAATTGGGAACTGTGAAACCTGATTCACCATTTGCTGTCTTGCAACCAGCAGGAAAAGAAATTGTTCAAGCACATCTTTTAAAAGGCATTCAGTTCTCTCATCTCAGCCTTTTCTGAAGCTTGAAAAGCCTATTTTTTTTCCACTTAACTGTTTGTCCTGTTTGTATCATAAACAGTGGGGGTTTGGGGTGACTTTTTCTATTCCTGCTGTGTGATTTCTTTTCTCTGATAAATGTGAATCAATATAGGTTGCCAACATGGAGTGTTTCAGCTCCAGAGAAACACTTCTTGAGCAAAGTCAATTAATTGCATTTGAAATGGAACAAATCCATCATGTCTAAGCTTTCTGCCAGAGGATGGGTGCACGCTGATTTAATTTGTGCTGCTGGCAGCAGAGGAAGCAAGCCCTTGAGTGTTAGGATATGTAAAGAAATTTACTCCAGAAGGTAGATCCTTTCTGAATAACCATTTGGCAGCCTTGGCACTTGAGATTAAAAAACCCAACCAAACACAAAAACCTAACAACAAAACCCCCAACACCCTAGTGAAGATTAAACCCCTGAAAGCCTGAATAAATTCTCTCTGCATTTGTTAGGAAACTACTCATGATTATTTATGTGCAGTGTTTTTCAGACTAATTTGATTTCTAGGATTCTCAGCTTGATTTGATCCACTGTTGTGGTTTGCTTGATGTTGTCCTTCATGCGTGTCCTCCCTTTTTGACTTTGCATTGATGTCTGTTGTTAAAAGAAAACCTTTTCACAGAGGTTAAGGCATTTTGAGCAGGGGACAAGAAGTTAGCTCATGTGCCTCTCCACTGGGTAAATATTGTCGTGTCCCATCAATCAGCATTTTTCCAAGTGGCAAGTGTTTAATAAATATTTTGCTTTCATCCATTTTGAAGTTAGGTGTGGATATTTAGCAAAGCCTTTTTGCTATTTAAATGTTTGTTGGCTTTTTCTCTCCTCCTGCAGCTATTTATTACCCACCTTGTATTTTACAGTGTTTATTTGCCAGCAGTGTCAGTAGGATGTGAATGTGTAGTTGCTTCTTCAGCATCTGTGTACAAAACACCTTTTCAAGTGGCTTAAATAAAATACTCAGGTTTTGTGTTGAGGCAGCTGAAACACTCACAGGTTTTCCTGCTGACTTTTCTGTAATTTCTGGCTGAGCTGCAACAGAAGTTGCTGTGTGAGAGCATCCTTGCCTAAGTAAGCTGGTTTCTGGGAATGAAGCATATCTAGGACCCCAAGAAGCACAGGTTACAGGGAGACTCCAGGGAGTCCAGTCCAGGGAGACTTGTTGGCAGAAAAGGGTTTCATTTTCCTTTTTGCTTAGGTTTGACATTTACTCTTCTGGAAGCCATCTCCTTGCTGTGATTTTGTATCAAGTTAAAGTCCTTGTTTTCAAAGTATTCCCAGTGGGAGGTGCCCAACCTTCTTTGCCAAGGTTGGCAATGCTCAGTACTTTGAAAAGTTATACTCTCCTATTGCCTGAGTTTTGTTTTCCTCCTGAAACCATGAAATTTCAAGGTTCTACAGCTCCAGCTTTTGGATATGCACAGTGAGGCCTGCCTAAGCTGTTATCTCTCTCTAGGCCTTTTCAAGGTAGTTCTGCAGCCTTCTGAGCTTGCTTGTTGGGCAAGCTACAGCTATAGGGCTGCTGCTCAGAGTCCTGTGGAGTAAGGAGTGGAGTTGTTCCTGCAGCTGCACTGTTTGATCCAGATTGTGTTTGTTACAGGTCATGCTTTGGAAGCATTTACTGGCTCGTGTCCTCTGCCTCATCCTGCTCCCGCTTGCCCTCTACACAGCTATGTTTGCTGTTCATTTTACAGTATTAAACAAAAGGTATTTCACAATGTTTTCTCCAGAAGAGTCACTTGTCTTTACGTTGAATTAAAGCCTGTTGGTTATGGATTTCTCCATTTTCAGTGTTGGAAGCACAGCCACAAGCTGTGTCTTTGCTAAATTCCTTTCTTAGACTCCTGCATTAGAATAGAATAGAATAGAATTAACCAGGTTGGAAAAGACCTTCAAGATCATTGTGTCTAACCTATCATCCAACACCATCTGATCAACTAAACTGTGGCACCAAGTGCCCCATCCAGTCTCTTCTTAAACACCTCCAGTGATGGTTACTCACCACTTCCCTGGGCAGCCCATTCCAATGGCCAATCACTCTTTCTGTGAAGAATTTCGTCCTAACATCCAGCCTAAACCTCTACTGGTGCAGCTTGAAACTGTCCTCTTGTTCTGCTGGTTGCCTGGGAGAAGAGACCAACCCCCATCTGTCTACAACCTCCCTTCAGGTAGTTGTAGACAGCAATAAGGTCTCCTCTGAGCCTCCACTTCTCCAGGCTAAGCAACCCAGCTCCCTCAGCCTCTCCTCACAGGGCTGTGCTCCAGACCTCTCACCAGCTTTGTGGCCCTGCTCTGGCCAAGCAACTGAATTTGAACTTGAGACTTTATGAAATGCCAAGCAAGTATCCTAACCAAATTCTCTGTCTCCTTCTTAAATTTCTTCCCTCCCTCCCACCTCCCCTTCTTTCCTGGACCTGAAAATGTCTCAACACCATTCTTTTTGTGATTTAAAATAAACCAAAAAGCATTGCATTCCTGGAAAATGCTTTGACTGTGATTAAAAAGCCTGAGTGTGCCCAAAGGGAGGTCTCTTCTCTGAATGCCTGCAACCAAGAGATGCCTTTTTTTTTTTTCAAGTGGAAGGAGCACAACAGCTAGTAGAATAGCCAAATAATGTTTTTCCATATTGCAGCATATGAGATTAAGTCAACTGGGCTTACTACTCACCTCTTAGCAGAAATGAAACTTAAGGGGCCACAGAGAGGGGCTTTTTTGTATCTAACCTGAGAGTTGGATCAGTTTATTTGTCATAAGAATACCTCCAAAGTCAGCTTTGTGCAGTGAGAGAGTATACACTTCAGTGACCTCAAGGCCTTGCAGCTGGACAGCATTTTGCAAGACTCCTGCAACAAGGCTGGTGAGAGGCCTTGAGCACAAGCCCTTTGAAGAGAGGCTGAGGGAGCTGGGATTGTTCAGCCTGGAGAACAAGAGGCTCAGCGGTGAGCTCATTGCTCTCTACGACTGCCTGAAAGGTGGTTGTAGCCAGGAGGGGGTTGGTCTCTTCTCTCTAGCAACCAGCACCAGAACAAGAGGACACAGTTTCAAGCTGCACCAGGGGAGGTTTAGGCTCGAGGTGAAGAGAAAGTTCTTCACTGAGAGAGTCATTCATCATTGGGGAATGGGCTGCCCAGGGTGGTGGTGGAGTTACCTTCCCTGGAGGTGTTCAAGAGGGGATTGGATGTGGCACTTGGTGCCATGGTCTAGTCATGAGGTCTGTGGTGACAGGTTGGACTCGATGATCTTTGAGGTCTCTTCCAACCTTTGTGATACTGTGAAGACTGTCTGCTGTAATTAGAGGTGTGTGCATCTGGGAGCACTAAAGTCATTCTTCTGATGCCTTGTCTATTTTTGTCATCTTCCTTCTGTCTTTTCTTCTGTAAAAACAATGTGGTAATGCATGACAGAGCTTTGTATGCCAGTTTTGCCAGACTTTGAATTGTCACTTTCTTTGCTCTCTTTTGTAGTGGTCCTGGAGATGGTTTCTTCAGTTCAGCATTTCAGTCCCAGCTGATTGGGAACAATCTGCATAATGTCTCTGTTCCAGAACGTGAGTGTCCAAAGAAATAAACCACTCTTGAGTGTTGTCAGTGTATGTGGGAGTTTAAATAAAAACAAGGTCTCCTTGTGACTCAGTGCAAGGCAGTTGAGATTTTACCTTCATGGTCATGGTCAGGTTCATGCTGTTCCTCTGTGCAGTTTTATGTATCAGCAGAAGAGAAGAAGGCTGCAAATAACACCATGTTTAGACATGGTCACTAGCTGTTTCACCATATTCCTTCTAGAGGGAAAGATGCTATTTTGAGGGATTTGACAGCTTTGTATGTATGCATCTTGTTATTTTTTTTAGCCTTTATGGTGCTTGAGAGAACAAAAATAGATTTGTCCTGTTTACCTGGGGTTTATAGGTGCTCAGATGTGGGATCTGTTTTCAAAAGATGTGTAAATGAAGACTATCAACTCCTTTGTGACACATCAGTGCTCCTGCTTCAGATATGTTATATTCAGCATGCATATGAATCAGATGGCTCTCTGGTTGTTCCCTAATGCTGAGGTTGGCTAGGAGCTACTGAGCCTTTAAGATGGCTTAGCTTTCTGATTACTTCAGCTTTTCTTTGGCAGGCCCCTGCTCCAGAGCTGTTACTATGAGAGCATCAGGTCTGTTCTCCCAGACTACGTTCTCTCATTGGCGTTGGCAGGCTGTGAAGGAAGGTATCTTAAGCCAGAGAATCAGCTCTGCTATCCCATAGCTGGGCTTGCCTCCACTGCCTCTTCAGTTGCTCCAGGGGTCCAGCAGTGGAGTGCTTCAAATCAATGACATGCTTTTCAAACTTGGTCATGTTTTAATCTGACCACACACTCCTATGCAAAGTTATCTCAAACCTCTTATTACCAAAATTACATACAAAAGAACTAGCTCTTCTGATAATTTTAAAACTAGGTGGGAGAATTTTCAGTGCTTCAGCCAAATGTTATGTAACAGCTTTAATGAATTTTGGTTGGGGAGGGAAGGTAAAATTGCAGTGAGCTGTGCAGAGTGATGTGTCAAACAGGAAATGAGCTGTCATCAAAACCGAGCAGGAGAATGCTTGCCTAATCAGAGTGCTGCAGACTAGCTGGGGGAGATATTTATAGGAGAGCTGCCTTATGCTTGTTTTGCCTCCTTCCTTCCTTCCTATGTAGACTTGGCTTATGGGTCTGTGGTCACAATGAAGAACCTTCGGATGGCAGGGGGATACCTTCACTCCCACTGGCACCTCTACCCAGAGGGGGTTGGGGCTCGCCAGCAGCAGGTTGGTGTGCTTGAGGAGCTCTGCCTCTGACTACAGCCATGGACTAACTCCCACTCCGCTTAGCATTACAGGGTCACTGTGACAGGAGCTATGTATTTACTCACCATCTGTCACCCTCTCAGCTCTGCACTTGGCTTTGAAGTGTGAGTAGAAATGATGTTTGAAAGCAGTCTACTACATTGCACCAGAGAGGTGACTTACAGCAACAAGGCCTCATTGTAGTAGCATGACCACACTCCATGGATGGAGGCCAGGAGGATTTCAGAGTTATCTTCCATAATGAAAATGCTTTTGCTACCTCAAGTAAGGCTATAAAACTTATGTTGAAAACAAATACCTTATAGGTTTCATTGCTGTGTTTACCTTACATGAATTACTCCCCTTTGGAGCCTTGCTTTCCGCCTGTGTCACTGAAGAGTTTGTGAGGCTTTGCTCATTAAATTAGATATCTGTACATTCATAAGCTAGCCATAACAAAGCTATCTGACCTCTAAGAATTTCTGATTAAACAAGTGATAAAGTGAAAATCAGAAGTCAGGTAACTATCACTAACTAAGCAGTACAAAGATGAAGTGAATTTCTTAACTTTTTGTCCATCTTCATCAAAACTTCCCATATCTTTTCAGCTCTTGCACCTTTCCCAAGATGTGTTTTGCAGTTTGCATGTCAGTGTCTAAAAATTGTTCTGAGCTCCATGAAAGAAAGTTGCTAGGGAAGAACAAGGGTTTGCTTTTTACCTCTCTTCAGTGAGGAAGGTTTCAGAAATGCAAACTGTCTCGGTCTCCTTTTCCTGCTGTTCTTCCCAACCAATTCTCTGTGTGGCATTCATGTTGGTTACTGTGGATGGAGGTGTCATACCAAAACTGGCTCAAGGATAGGCACTATTCAAGTGCAGAGAAAATGCTTTGTGACATTAAAAGCATTGAAGGGAGAGGACACTGGTGGGAGTTTCCTTGAGGCTAAGCAGAAAAGGGTAGAGATGCCTACTATGTAGGTGGGACAGGGATAAGGAGCTGGAGAGTTTGGGTGCTGTGGAGAGGGGAAGAGAATTCAGAACTTGGAGGAGATTTAGGTAGGAAAAGAATGGAGGTAATAATCTCTCTCTGCCTCCTCCTTTCCCTTCCCTTCTAATGGTATAACCTCAAGTTATGATGTTCTACCACCAGCTCTCCATTTCTCCCCTCTGCCTCAGACATCCCTGTATGTTCTGCCTTTCACCCACCCACTAGGCCATCTGCTCCCACCTGAGTGGGAGGCACACATCTGAGGCTGGGCTAGAGTTCCACAGAGGAGGGCTTGCTGCTTGCTGGAAGAGGAGAATGAGCAAAGTGGATGCAGTTCCTCATGCTGTTTTGGAAGGTTGCCTTGGGGCCAGATGACCTGCCCTGCCATGGTAGCAGTAGGAGCAGTTACTCCGTGTAAGGCTGAGTAGGCCAGTTAGGATCAGCTGTATAGCATGTGCAACTTTAACAGCTGATCCCTAAATCCTCACCTTGTCTAGATCTTCTGGCAGAACTATTATGGTTGTCACAGGCAGCCAGTTGTTGTCAGTCTCTGCCAGTGTTGCTCATTTGTAAAGCCAGTGCTGTTTCCATCTCCTCAACTGGTCAGTGACTATACAAAGAGTTGAGGTTTGGATCTGTGCCTGTTGCTGTAGGGTGAGAGGAGGTCAGGCTGTATGGTTGGAGGCCCATCATGCATGTGAACTGACAGTAAGTGTGGTGATTCGGAGTGTCCAGGCTATACACCAAATGAAAGGGATCACTATCATCAAAATCATCCTGAGGTTTCTGTGTTACTGGTGCAATTTGCTGGCAAATGTGTGTCTGCTATCCCCAGCTCTTTTTCCTGTTTGGTAAAACAAGTTTTCATGTGCTTTCAGGTCACTGCCTACTTGCATAAGGATTTGAATAACCTGTGGATTATAAAGAAACATGATTCAGATGCAGGTAACAACCAGTAACATGGCTTTTATAAAGGCTGGTTCAGTTTTTCACTTGAATATTCTTGAGTTCCCTCCAAGGCATGGATGCAAGGGGGAGGGGAGGAAGAACAAGAGTAACCTGGCTCCATCTTGATTAATGCTCTTTGTGTCTGCTGTGGTTTTGTTGTTTTTTTACCTCTAGATTGTTCACTGACAACATTTCAGCTAGGTAGGGCTGCAAATAACAGAGAGGAAATTAATCTGAACTCAGTTAATATTTTATGCAATCTATTGTTATGGCTATGGGCCCTGGAAAAACTGGGTCCTGGTACATTCTGCTCTCTTGTGTTGATTGATTTGCATGGATATTTGCCTGTGACAAGAGTGCTGAACATGGAGATCTGTGGTTTGTACATACATTTGTTGTTTTAGGATATCATATAGTGTAGCTCAGGCATATTTGATCTGGCAGAGTTTTCCTTTCTTCACCTGAAGCTTGTGTTTGTAAAAATGAACAAGAACTGGCTAAACAACAAAAATGCAAATGGAACAAAATTATCATCAGTGTTGCAAAGCTAATTTTATAGTTAATAGAAATATGTAGTTATTGTGTTCAGTTAGCCTGAGCAGGCATCCCCTTTATGTAAGGGGAGCAGGGTGTGCTCCTGCGGGTGATATTCTTTGGAGTAGCCCTCTGGTCATTAAACCAGAGCAGTTGTTTACACCAGGCTTGAAGCAGACACAAATTAGTTTGCCTTGTCTGCTTGAGGGAACTTTCAAACACCCTGATATGTTTGTCAGTGCATTGATGTGATTAGCTTGCCTTCCTTTGGCAGATCCGTCAGACCCCTTGAGCCCCGTGGAGTTCGTGAGGCACGGAGATATTATTCGTCTGGAACACAAAGAGTAAGGATCATTTCTGGGATTCAAAGAAGATGCATGGTTGAATAGATTGTGACAGAGGTATCTGTATATCTGCATTTCCAGTGTGGGGTTTGTGGAAATTTTTTCTGTGGTTTATCTTTTGAAGGGTGTTAAACTTAACAGAACCATCATTAGAGTTACCTACCTAAGCAGCAGAGGGATGACTTTTCAGCTGCATACTGTGCAGTATTAAGGGTAAGTCTCCTGCAAAGAAGCAATTTCAGAACCCTCATACTATTGCTTGTGCCAACTCAGTGAATTTTCTAGGCAAATAGAGTGTGGTGTTTTTTTGTAAGTGTGCTGCACACGTCCTAGTCCTATGGGTATAGGCAGTATCCACCCACTGAAGTTCTTGACGGCACTGAGATCACAGCAGTGAAACACTCTGAGCACAAATGTTGGCTGATGCCTTCAGGGAATACCTGAAAGGAAGCCCTAGTGGCTTGATATTTAATCTTTATCTGGCTTAATGTCACTATGCTACAGTTCTTTCTGCTGTTACAGCTTTGATTTCTTAACAGAAAGCTCTAAACAGAAGCTCTAAACTTGTGAGCCTGGAAATCATGTCACGTTGTGTTCAGTATTGTGTGTTCACAAATTGTTGCTTAAGTTATCAAAAGTATTTTAATATTGTGGGGTTTACTACCAAAGATAGGAGAATGAAGGTGATAGAATCTTCATAGGCATGTGGTCTTGACTAGAATGGGAGATGGAACTGTGGTGCTGCAGAATAAATCCAGCAGATGGCTCTGGTCTCCTTGCATATGAACCTAATCCAGCCTGAGCAGAAGGTTCCTGTGCAGATAAGGCTGGGCTGGATGCAGCTGCATTGTTGGTGGGAGTGTTTCATTGTCTGAGTGGTTTTACTAAGGACTGACCAGGATAGAGTCAGACTTTTCTGGCTTCCCCAATTAGTAGTTCTCATTAGAGCAGTAGGCTGTTTGTCTGCGTCATGCACAGCTTGTGCTAATATTAATGGACCCCTGGTTCTGCCCTCAGAAAAAATCTATGCCTAAGCTGTACAATCTTTCCCCTTGAGGAAAACTGGTAATCAACAGAGGTCAGGATCTTGCTTTGCTTCTTCTAAGAAGAGGACTGTTAGTCCCACCTTTACTTGTAATTAAAAAACCCCCTCATAATCAACAATGTCTTTTCCACTTGGAGGTGGTGGATTATAGCTTGAGGATTGGATTTATTCATGCTGTCCTCCTTTTCCAGCACTGCCCCATGTGGCATAAGCTCAGACTTTCATGGTGGGAAGTGGTAGTTTCACTCTGTGGCCCATTGCTGTTAAGGCTGCGTCCTGCCCTGCCCTGTTCTCATCTGGAATTCAGTGATCAGAGCACTGGCAGCTCTCTGAATGGCTCAGACCGAACTTCTTACCCCAAATTGACTGAAACATAAAAACAAACCAAGATTTGCCTTTTTATTTCAGAACTTCTAGAAATCTTCATAGTCACCAGCACGAGGCTCCTCTGACAAGGAAGCATTTCCAGGTCACTGGATATGGAATAGTAAGTGAATGGCAGGATAAAACAGTATCTCCTTCTTTGGGGGAGGGTTCATACTATGCCAAGGGAGTCTTTCCTGGTTTTGGTTTTTTAAAAACAACTAAATAAATAATAAATAAATGTATATCAACCATACTTGAGGAAAAACTGATTTACCATAAAGCAGTTCATCTCATATTTAAGGTCTGTTGAATGTGAATACAGATTTAAGCTTTTACTGCCAGTCTACCTTTGGCAACATTCAACGCTTGAAACGCCAAACTAAGCAACCTTGAACATTTCTCTGGCAGGTATTATTTCATATATTTGGCCTTGCCACATAGACAAGTGCCTTTTTTTGACAGAATGATGACAGAATTTTGAATCATGAAAATGAAATCTGCTTAGAGGGCTGAATTTTCAAATGCAAGGGGCTGTTGCCTAAACTCCTTTAGCAAAGCAGCCAAGTTAATCCCATTGAAAATGTAACACTGAGCAACAGTCACATATGAATTGGAAGGAAAAAAATAATACTTAAGGTTGGCAAGATACAAAATGCACGTGTGAGTAGTTGCTCCTGTCTAGAATTGTCCCTTCCTGATGGGAAATGTTAGGTGAAGTCTGAGCAAGAACAGCGTGGTGTTCAAGAGGGGATTGGATGTGGCACTTGGTGCCATGGTTTAGTAGTCATGAGGTCTGTGGTGACGGGTTGGACTTGATGATCTCTGAGGTCTCTTCCAACCTAATTGATTCTATGATTCTATGAACTTCTTTGTTTAATTTTGCCACTATTAGAGTGTTAGAGGGTTCCCATTTGCAGGGCTTTAATCCTCAACATCTTCTAGTTGGTGATTTATTTATTTTTGGGTGGTGGTGGTGGTTGTTGGTTTTGGGTTGTTTGTGTTTCTGGTTTTGGTTTGGTTTTTTGGTCCTATTGTATGTTTGCATGATAGAATGGATCAGGAGACTCCAATGATTTCTGGCGGATTGAAGTGGTGGGCAGAAGGACCGGGAAGCTCATCAAAGTCCTACGGAGTCAAGTCAGGCTAACTCATGTTGCCACAGGGTGTATATTGGGATCTTCTGGAAAGACTCTGCCAAAATGGTAAATGGCCTGTAATCCCCCCTCCACCTCTGCTGGCGTGTTCCTTTGCTCAACGGTACTTTCAGACTAGGCAATATCCACCTTTCCTCCAAGTGTTGGTCTGCAAAAGAACAAAAAACTCGCTGGCAGGTACTAAAAATAAAACCAGAGGGGAAGATCTGGGTTAAGGTTATGCAGTCTGCTACAGAGCAGCTCTGATTAATGGTATCTCTTACTGAGAGAGCCAAGGGCGTCATGGATTTTGTCCTGATTTTGGCTGGAATAGGGTTAATTCTCTCCAGAAGTTGGGAGGGGACACATCTGAGCCAGCCAGTGAGGTGTTCTATACCATGCAGCCTCATGCCAGCTATGTAAGGGGGGCTGGGGCAGGCAGTCCAAGCAATTCTTGGGCACGCAGGGTTCAGTGGGGTGCAGGCATTTGGTGTCATGTTTTACCTTGCTCATTTTTATGTATCGCTTCTTTACTGTTGCTGTTACTCATTTCACAGTACTGTCTCAGTGTCCTTCCTAAACTGAGGGGCCCAGAACTGGACACAGTACTCAAGGTGTGACCTAACCAATGCATAGTACAGGGGCACAATGACTTCCCTGCTCCTGCTGGCCACGCTATTCCTAATGCAGGCCAGGATGCCATTGGCCCTCTTGGCCACCTGGGCACACTGCTGGCTCATGTTTAGGCAGCTGTCAATCAGCACCCCCAGGTCCCTCTCTGTTCCTGATGTTCATTCATTCTTTGTATTGTTCTATTAAACTCTCCTTATCTCAACCCACTGGATTTTGCACTGCACTCCCAATTTCTCCTTCCCATCCTATTGGGGTGGGGGGAAGCACCACAGGTATAGATCTTGTCATCTACTAAGTCCAGGAAGGGATAGCAGACATGTTCTTCAAGGCCCATTTTTTGGTTGGGATTCACAACAATTCCTAGAAACTGAGGCAGTTCATGATGTTCCCATACCATAGTCCTCCAAATTAATTTTCATTGGCACTAATTTATTTTGTGGTTGGAAGATCATCTGTCATTTTTGCATGCAACATCTGAAGCAAGGGGAACAGTAACAAGCTATTAGCAGAGGTCAGGATTTAAGATATCCTTAAATGATATGTCTTCATTATTAAAAGGAGGTATATGCAGAGACATCCACTGTATCTGCAGAGCTGTGCTGTGTGGGATGCTAGCATGGATCCTGAAGCAGCAGGCTGTGTGCTCATGTTGCTTCTGTTTCCAGAGCAGCCTCCATTACTGCTAGCTTAGGTTTCCCATCACTGTGTTAGAGTAAAGAGGGCTTCTAAGAAATCCTGTGGATGCTGCTCACACAGGCAGATACCTCTGGTGATTGCCTGGTCAGAAATGCCAGTGCCATTTAGACTTTACCAGTAAAACCAATGTGGTTGGTTTAAACCCAGAAATAAATCACTGCCTCTGTCAATAGCATTCAAGAAAGGGAGTGTTCCTTTTTCCCTAACACAAATGCACTCTGTGAATAGAAGTTAGTGCCTCAAAGTATTGATGATATTAAGATCTGAGGGGAGAAAATACTTTTTAACTGCAAATAAGGATGGATAGAGTATACTTCTATGTCTTTTTAGGAGTGTAAAAGGGAGTAGTCACTGTCCAACAGACAACGAAGTGGTGAAGCCTGCTGAGCAGAAAACTCCTTGTTAATCTGTGACATTACTGCAGGGTTCGGTGCATTTTCTCCTTAAGTATTTGGCATGGCCTGCTAGGAATAGGAAGAGAGACTGAATGAGCAGTTGGTGGGACCCTCTGTAGTCATTCTTTTGTTTCTGTAATACCGTTGTTTTAGGCATGAATTGACTTAATGATGGTGATTTTCTTCTGGAGAGACTTGAAGTACAGTTTCTAGTTGTCAGTGTGCATCATCTTCAAAAATCCCACTGCATGGACATGTTTTTTTTAGCTTAAATGCCCAAAGTTAACTGTTCTTCAGGGGTTGGGAGCAAGTTGAAGTCACCTGCACACCATACCTGAAGGAGACTCCCAATTCCCTCTGGAACTTTGAAGATCACATCAACCCTAAGCGTGAGTTCTTTATTTCCTTTGAGAGTGAAACTTGGCTTGCTGTTAAAGGATGAGCCATCAGACATCAAGAACTGGCATTCAGTGTTTGGGATTTGTCTGCTCTTTCCCAAATCAAGTACAGACTTGCTGACTTTGGGCCAGTTGTTCAGAGGTGCATGGCCTTTTTCTGCTTCACTATTTGTACTGTAAGCTAGTAACCATACTGTGAGTGTAATGGAAGTGTAAGGACTCCTAAGGACTTTGAGATCTTCATAGGCAATAAAGGTGTGAAGTTTTATAGGCACTGCAGTAAAGGCTATTATAGTATCATAGTATCAGTCAGGGTTGGAACATCATTGGTTTAATTGGGGATTACTGTCCTCAGTGTGAGTATGTGATATACACTTGAGTGATTTATTCCAAAACAAAACAAAAAAGCTAGGATCCACACAGTTCTGCTGGAATCTTTTTTGCCTTTTCTTACCAGGGTCATGCTAAATGATGGCTTTGCAGTACCATCAAGAAATGAATAGAAGTGTGACAGAGAGCTAAGTTTACCAGTAATGACAAATGTGCCTTGCAGCCTTATCCAGGAGTGAGATGTGTGTAACAGCCTCGTTTGGCCTGAATTATTTGATACCATTTTCATTCCATGAATTGCAGATGACTTGGGCTAAATTCTGACTTAAAAAGCCTGCTGTTCTCCATCCTTTCAGAGCCAACTGTATGCAAACCAAAGGAGAGAAATCCTGGGCTGTCAATTTGTAGAATTTAATCTTCTATTGTAATGCATTTTATGTTCCCACACTCATGGCTCATTTGCAGATAAACAGCAGCCTATGTCTGTAATTTCAGCTGTATAAATACAGAGCTGTTTATTTCATGGATTTCTATCTGTTTCTTTTGCTCCTGAAAGTAAAGGAGGAAATCTAGGAGTTACATCAGTTGTAAAATTAACTGGGGGATACTTTTGACTGCAAGCCTCTGTGTTTAGAATATGAATGAACTGGATAGGTAATTAAAAGAAGTGCTAGAGGAAGATTTGCACAGGAGGAGAGAGTTTATTGTGAAAGAGGCAAATAAAAGTAAACCATACAGACTTCTAGCCTTTATTTTTCTCCTCTTTTTCTACAGTGCCCAATATCAGCCTGGATGTTTTGAAGCCCTCTTTTGCAGAAATTCTGCTGGAATCCCACATGGTTATGATCCGGGTAAGATATTGATACTAGGTTATCATTTTCTTCCTGTTCGCTCTTGCATCAAAAAGATACAGCATCTTCTTAGGTAGCTTGGTGGTGGCTGCAAGCTAGGGCAGAATTTACATACCCCAGCAGCCTACTTGATTTTATAATTAGAAAGAGGAGTGCTCTTGCAGCTAAATCTTCCCAAAGTTTGGAAGCCTTGGGCTTCATGCCTGGCTCTGCTGTTGGTGTGATCTTGCTACAGTTATGCAATCCCTCCGCTGCTGAAATTTGGTTTCACAAAGAAGAGTTGGAAATTTTCCCTACCCTACTAGAAGGTTTTGAAGTTAAATTCATTTTTGTGAGGCAGGAGGATATGATCCTGGCCACTCAGGAAAACTAGCTGAACAGACACTTAAGTACATGTTGGGATTGAAAATCAAAAACTTCTGATTTATTTTATTTTTAAGTTGAATCAAGGTGCTGAATTTTCTGCTTTCCCTATTTACCCCTGATATCAAAAGAAGAGCTGGATGTAATATTTTTGAGGTGGACTGCTCTTGTGGTTTTTTCCCCCATGATTGTTCTTTGTGCTCCTGGCCACAGCCTTTCTGCTTCCACCTTTTGTCTGAAAAACAAGGAGTTAATCTCTGCAGAAAGGAGTCTAAGGTTTTATTTGCTACTGTTTGTGAAGCTCTTCTCAGATTCCTAAGAGAAAGAAGGTAGTCAAACAAATTAGTATTAATGCTAAGCATTTCCATGGCAACCAGTGATAATACTGTCTCAGGTAAGGAAGCACCTGCATGAGTTTCCATGGAAATAATCTTTCTGAGGCTTTTTTTTTCCAGTGTGAAGGAAAACCTGTCGAAGTAGTCTCTTAATGAACAAAGAGGTTTTGCTTATGCAACGTGTCCTCAGTGACAGAGAAGCTGTAGGAGAGAGACCTGAGGGAATGGTGCCTCTAATGGTGCCCAAAGAACATTTTCACTTGCACAGTAATATTGAAGCATTCATTGTCTTCATTGTGGCCATCTCCAGCCTTTATTCAGGAGGAGTGTTCCCGTGTGTTTGTGTACTCAGACATTTCTGTGCAGGCTTTGCGTCATAACTGCCTGCTCATTTAAATTTTATCTTACCTGTAGGGAAACAGTGGCCTCAAACCAAAGGACAATGAAGTTACATCCAAGCCTTGGCACTGGCCCATCAACTACCAGGTATATTGATTAATCCACTTTCCTTTTTGTTTTCTAGTGCTTTTGTTATGCTTCTTGAAGCATAGCACCTCTTAATTTCATTAAAGGCGCTGTCAGCTTTATTTTGTAACACCTTGGCTGCATGGATGGGAATTTGCCTCACCTTTGACACTGTGCAAAATGCAAACTGGATTGCTGGAAATCCATTTCACCCTCTTCTGGTCTGTTTCCTCAGGGCCTGCGTTTTTCTGGCGTCAATGAGACCGATTTTCGGGTGTATTTGCTGGGAAACCCGGTAAGCTGGAGTGGGAGGTTCCATGCCAATGTGCTCAGCAAGTTTTAGCTTAGTCTTGCTTCTACCAATGACAGCAATTCTCTGTCTCCTCCTCCTCCTTTTCACTGTTTCTCTCCTTGTACTCTTATGCTTGCATGTAGCTTTTCATTTGCTCTCGACACACGTGTGTCCAGCCTAAAGTCCTAAATCTTCCCTTTTTTATCTGTGTAGGTGATTTGGTGGCTAAATCTGGTCACCATTGGATTATATCTTCTGATAGCAGTTTCTACTGCAGTTACCCTGAAGAGAGGCGTCCAGCTGACACCTGAGCTCAAAGGTGAGGTCAGTCTTCCTATCCCTCCTGCACTATAGAATCCCTATTACAACATCCTGGTATGCCAATACAGGAAAGCTCATCTTGGGCTGCTGCCTGTGTTACAGAGATCTTTGTATGTTGTATTGAAACCCTGGAGGTTGGACAAGTTACACTTAAGGCAGCTGTGTGTACAAAACACTGAGCTGTAGAATGCCTCGAAAGCATAGCATGAATGATGTGACTGTTAACAAAGGTTCCATACCAGAAATAATCACTCTGATGAATAAATCTGACTTTTACATGGCAGGCCATTCCCGATGGGTTGTCAAATTTCCTAGGCCTGTAAGACTTGATAGGAAATCTTCAGATTGGCAAGGGCCCTGATACACCTCCTTAGCCACAGAGAAGAGCTCTGAAAGTAACTCACAGGCAGGAAATGTGATCAGTGGCCCATCAAAAGTCTTACCACTCCATTGCTGGAGAGATTGGAGCTGGATAGGTATAAGGTGGCATTTTAAGGTGACCCTAAGGTCCTGGTCTCAGTAGGCTTTTGTGGCTTTATTTTCTTGCAGGAAACAAGGGCTTGGATTAGTCAGTAGCCGATATGTTATCACTCAGCCTAGCACAGGAGTTTCTTATGGACTGCTCAGGATGCTGGCCACAATTGCTGTCAGTTCAGCCAGAAATGACCAGATGTAAAGCTGCTGGAAAGACTCTATTCCATCTGGGTCTCACAATAAGAGAAAGTGATAAAACATGTCAGGGAAACCTTACTGATGCAGAAATCTACTGGCCCCATGTCTTTTAACTTACACTGCTTTGCAAGCTTCCAAGAAGTGTTTTCTAGTAGAGATAATTACCTCGGATAGGTTACTGATAACAGGCTTCCTTTTCACAGTTGCCTTTTGCAGGCGCCTTGAAAGTGTGTGGGTGGCAGGATTTTATCTGCCAAGGGCAAGAAACCACTGAGCTTAGATTATTGAGCAATGTCATAGAATCACAGAATGCACTAGGCATGAAGGGACCATTAAAGGTCATCTAGTTCAATCCCTCTGCAGTAAGCAGGGATATCCCAAACCAGGTCAGGCTGCTCAGAGCCCCATAAAGCCTGACCTTGAATGTCTGCAGGGATGAGGCCTCCACTGCTTCCCCTGCCTGCCTGTTCCAGTGTTCCACCCCTCGGTGAAGAAGTTCTTCCTAATGTCCAATGTAAATCTACCCTTCTCTAGTTTAAAACTGTTGACCCTTGTCCTAGTGCTGCATGCCTTTGTAAATGGTCTCTCCCCAGCTTTTTTGTAGGCCTCCTTCAGGTACGGGAAGGCTGCTAGTTGGTCTCTCCAGCGTCTTCTTTTCTCCATGCTGAATGTCCTTGTCTTTGTAGGAGAGGTGCTGCAGCCCTCTCATCATTTTTGTGGCTCTCCTCTGGACCCTCTCCATCAGGTCCAATCCCTTGTTGTCTTGAGGGCCCCAGAGCTGAAAATTAAAGGCCTCAAAGCTGGACACAAGGAAAAGAGTGTGAGCTTCCTATGGTAGTGAACTGGGCATATCTTCCAACAGAAGTACTGCAAGTTGCTCCCTGTATCGGCTGGAAGAGAGACAGACCAGCTGCATCAGTGCCCTGCTCTCAAGCTCTGCCTGTGCTCTGTATTGCTGTAATATATGTGGTGTTTTAAAATGATAAATATTTCCTGGTATTTGTGAAAAGCACATTATGCAAGAAAAAATATGAAATTATGATTATGCAAATGCAGGAGATGCAATGATTCCTCATTATGTCCAGTGCCAGGGTTGTGGAGCTTTCCACAAACCCTAGAAACTGATAGTTTGACCATTCCAGATTATATCAATGGTTGCTTCATTCTCTCTGCGGGAAGTGAATTCTAAAATGGGATGTGAAATTACAATTAGCTCTTTGCTAAGCTGCATGCAGACACCAGAGCTCCTGGTCCCTTCTCCAGGCTCTGAAAGATAGGCAACTTTTCTTTCCAGGAGAGGCTGGAAGAATGATGATCTGGATGCCTGTAGCCTTATGGCTGCAGAGAGAATTCACAACCATCAGAAACTGAAATGATGTCATTAGTCTGATGTATGTCCTGAGCAACTGCAAGTTCAGTCTTAACATAGAGCAGGATCAGTCAGTCATCTGCCAGTCTTTTGAGACCTAGAACTTTGCATATCTTGCCTGCTAACTGTTCTCCTAAAGTGTTTATGCTTTGAAAGAGCGCAGCTGGGATGCTGCAGAAGCTGGAAGCAGTTTCAGACCAGTACATGACTTCCTGCAAAGATAACCATCTGCTGAGTTTACTTGTTTGTGATAAGGCTTGCAATAAGGAACTGTAGTTGAGTTTTTCTCTGCTGAGGTCTGTTTATTTGTGTTCCAGAACTGGCCAGAATTGTGCTGCGTGGCGGAGGGCAGATCACTCTGGGCTGGCTCCTTCATTACCTCCCTTTTTTTATGATGGGACGAGTTCTCTACTTCCACCACTACTTTCCTGCCATGCTTTTTTCCAGCATGTTGACAGGTAAATACTAGAGTCTGGAAGAAGACAATTCTGGTAACTGGATTGTTTTCAGGCTAACCAGTTATTTATTTAGTTACTTTTAACAGGTTTTCTGAGTGCTTATGCAAAGTGCTTGAAAACATTGACTAATTCAAAATGTTTTTCATAAAGCAGCTTGCATTGCCAAATTGTCTTCTTTTTTCTGTTAACCACCATGGAGAGGCAGTTATGTCTAGTGCTTAGGGCATTTAAATTTGGAAACCTGATTCCTGTTGTCTGCTGTGTCACTGTTTGTACGTGTGCTTTGTTACAAGTTACTTCCTGTTGTTTGCTGCCCCCACTTATCTGTCATGTGTGCTTATCATTCACTCTTGGTAGTTGTTCCAGTGGCTTTTTTGTACCAATTTAGCATGCTGGGCCCCAGATCTCTTTTGCATTTATGCACAGGGAAAGGACTTTCTACAGATACAAAAACAATACCTGCAGTTCTAGAGGTTAGTAAGATAAATGGATTTGAAACTTACAAGCTTTTTTGGTGTTAATAATGCTTTGTCATCCTGGTCTGTGCTGAGCATTGCAGATTCTTCATTGCTCCTGACTTATACTTCTTCCTTCTCCTAGGAATCACCTGGGACGCACTACTGAAGTTCTGTGCTGGATTCTTGTTGCCCAGCACCACAGCTAGAAAAGTATATGGAGGGGGGTTCTTGACACTGATCCTGCTCATTGTGTACAGGTGAGCACTGGAAGCTGAACTTCTTCTGAATGTGTGACAGTTTCTGTCTCAATGGAAATCTTAGTGCCTGCTAATTATCCTTAGTCTTTGTCTCTCTTCTGTGCTCAACTTGTCAGACATCATCAAGCCCAATCTTAACTCCTAGAATTTGATTAGATTCAGCATTTGTGTACCAGTAATGCATTATACAACATCTTTCCATTGCAGGGAATCTTTCTTTTATCCCAGCACTCAGTCTGAATGCTGTATTCTCCTCTGAACCCCGCAGGTCACTGGTTTCTGAGTCTAGTCCCAGTGTTGGGTGGTGTCACATCCTTCCAGGACAGGCAAATTCTTCATTGTTCTGGTTTTCAGAGATGGCTTTTCTGACAAGCTGTTGCTTTGTAAGATAAAAGACCACCTGTGATGGAACTGTGTTCAGCAGAGATTAGAAGGTCCACAATGGAGCTTAGAGTAGCCCAAAAACAAAGGTCCCATAGGACATCTTTGTGGACTAATCTCCTTCAGTGTTCTTGAGACAGAAAAACTGTGCAGTTTCTGATGGACATTTGGTGTCTTTCCACAGCTTCTACCTCTTCCATCCTCTGTCCTATGGGATGATAGGACCCATGGCCTCTGACCCTAGCAGCCCCATGGCAGGGCTCCGGTGGATGGACTCCTGGGAGTTCTAGAGCCAGCAAAGGGAGCCTGGAAACAGCAAATGAGGACCATGTGATCTGCTGCATGTCAGGCTGATTCTGGTGCTTTGGAGATGTGTGACTGTACAGTGCTCTCAATGGAGAACTCTGGGTGTAGTAGCCCTGTTGCTATGGCTTTTGCACTGCCTGCATTGGAAGATGCAGAGGATGACCATGAGAAGGTCCTCTTGAAAAGACTCATACTCTGAATCCTTAGATTCCTGGATAACTGACTACTTAAATCTCTGTTCTTTGAGCAATATATGTATTAATCAGACAGCAGTGGCATTCTAGCTGTCAGATGGGTACAAGTTGGAGACTGTGGGTAGTTGCATGGTTGTCATGCATGTGTGTGTGTCTTCCTTCTGGTAATCTAAGCATCTTTCAGTCTGAGAGCCAGACAGTGTCTGAGACATTAGGATTTTTATCAAGATGAACAACCATCCTTATGGTGAGGTTTGAGAAAGCTTCATGTAAGTATCTTGGTACCTCCATTCTACCCTGCCCTGCTGTCTACCATTTTTTTAATGTTCTGACTTTGAATTTAAAACATTTGACTGAAAGGAGCCTGCTTGAAGTCTCCTGAGCCACTGTGCCTTGCCTGTCTCACGGGCCCTTTGCAGACAGAGATGAAGGTTGTTTATCCCTGTATACTGCCTTGCTTTCTAGTCACCTTTAATCATTTATCACAGTCACCTAGCAGGCCTGAGCTCAGAGCCAGATTGTTCCAGCCTAGCACTTCATAGCTTCTTTGCAGTTCTGTCTGAAATTGCTATGGAAATTGTGGTGGAAATAGCAGGTGATTTGTTTTCTGCCCTAAGTATGCTGTGAAGACCAGCTTCTTGGGGCTGTATGGGAGACTGAAATGATGGCTTTGGAATTTTACAGACAGCTGCCAGTCATTCATGTTTTGATCCCAGCTATTCCAGTGCCAGTTCTGTGCTTTTAGGGGGGAAAGCCTTATCTTTGCGAATGTGGCACCTGCAGAACTAGCTGTCAGTGCTAAAGTATCTGCACACCATTCTAGCAACCCTCATATAGATGGCTGATCGTGAAATTACTGCATTGAGGAAAGTCAGGCCAGGAAAAAACTTTGTCTAGTGAATGTCCAGAGCTATTGGATGTTGAATCCACCTGTTCCAGGAAAGCAGTATCTTGTTTACCAGGTGCCTTTCTCCTGCATTAGTCTGTTTTTGTAACTGTCCCTTTTAGTCCATCTCCTACTCTTTTTCCCAATTTCAATTTCTTGTTACATCTCAAGGTTGCTACCTTGCAGCATCCAACATGAACCCCAGATGCACTCCTCTCTCAAGAAGTAATATTTGCAAAATCTTACGTCTATGTTTCAAGGACCTCAAGCCTTTAATGTCAGAGTTCTTGCTGTGCTTCACAGCCTTGCATCAAAATTACAGGTACAGGGAGAGCAGCAAGTGAGTATCTTTAAACATGAATTGTGCATTAATTTCTCTTGCCAACCCTTTTTACAACACAGAAGGGATGTGTTCTGCAGTTGTTTGGGGTGAGGTTGGGGGCATTGAAACTCCAGTCAGACTTGCTTTCATTCTTCTTTAATAGAGATCCAGTAGCTGCTTGCTATTGTAAGGCTCTGGCTTGGTGTGTCACATCTCTGTTCAGAAGCTGGCTCCTATAGACACTAACTCAGATGGTAGAGACCTGTGCTTTAGGTTTTAAAGGTTTTTAGTTAATCACCTGCTGGTAACACATGGTGGGAAGTCATTGTGCTAATTAACTGCTGAGTTTGATGATACTTTTCCACTTGCTATTGCAGGATGTGCTCCCACCTGCATGAGCCAGTGGTTCACAGAGATGATACATAGCCAAGCAGCATGAAGAGGGAGGGAAGGCTGCAAACTTTGTCAGATCCTCCTTGATCTGGCAGCAACTGTCAGTTGTTAACTGTTGGCAACATAGCAGACAGTGCAGTGCTGCCTATGTAGCAGTGTGATTCAGCATCTTCTGTTCTTATGAGATTACTGGCTTAATACCTTGCAATCCTGAATGTGAACCTTCCTTAAAACAGTCCCATTGCCATGAGGAGGATTTGCCAGGAAAGCTGATAAAAGTCATGATTTAAACACACTTGACCTTAACAGTAATAACAGAGAACACTAAGAAACTTATGTTTTGGAATGGCAGTTTCTAACACTCTTTATTCATCAAGTTTAAACCTATGGAGAAGCAAAGATCGACTTAGTAACCTTGATTAGTTATTGTGAAAGGGTCAGCTTTGTAGGAACAGTCTGAGGTGTGTTCCTTGGTCAGGATCCCTCTGTTCTTTATTCTAACAATCTTTTGGGTGAGGGTTGGCCAGCTGAAGGTGGCAAATGCCATACTGCTATGCCACTTTCCTGTGCACAAGCCTAGTTTCTGCTGCAGTACAGACAAAGGTTCATTTTTCTTTATGACTGCCATTTCAGAAATCCTGAGGGCATTTGGCTGGCATTGAGACTAACCTAGCTGTTCCACAAGAGGGAGCAACCTGCAGCAGAATCTCTCTTTATTTATTTAATAAAAACCTCAGAGTTACAGTTATTGGAAGGTCTGCGTTTGAAGACTGTAGTCTTCAAACACTCTCTTCGTGACATTTCCTCTGCACTCTCTGGACTCCAAGGGTTGGGATTTCAAGTAAGTGTAAATTGATGTGACTCTGTTTTGCTTTCCATCAGGAGAAAAGCACTGAAAAGAGTGTTTTAATTAGAATTTGACCATCAGTATTTGCTTCCCCAAACAAAACCTGTCGGGCTGTAGCTGGAACAGAACAGTAACCGGTGTTTTGTGAGATCAGTGAAATAAAGTCATTGGGATTCCTGTACTGACTGACCAAATGTCTGAGTGGTCCAGATGTGAGGCAGTGGGTGCAGGGCAGAAGGTGTTCTGCATGGAATTTGGGCTGCTTCAATTTTCCCATTTGTGCTTGTGGAATAAGTTAGGTTCATTCTTATTAGTCCTCTTCCCTCCTTGTGTGGCAAATAACTTTCTGAGGCCAAAAGATGTTCTCTGGAGCAGCTGCTCTCTTTGAACTTTGCTTGACAAAGTACTTTTATCACTGGCAAAGTATTTCATCAAACTATCCATGGCTTCAAACCATGAAAAGCTGCAGGCTGCAACATTGCCTACTTCAGTTGTTTTTTTTAATGTGTAAACCCTGTTTTCATCTCTTCAGTCATTGGAAGATAGCTAGAGGGCTGCTAGGCTCATGCAGCTTCATCCTAGACAATTCAGCCATCTTAAAGGTTTCTGTTAACAGCAGCTTCAGGACACACATGTGCACACAGCAGCAGAGACTGGCCTGTTTCCAGGAACTGGACTTGTCCTGCATGAGTGGGGTTTGAGTGGAGATTCCTCTGCCAAGATTGCCTGTGATCTAGGTGGAGAACTTTGTGTCATGCACTGCTTATGGATGGGAGTGTCACCACTAGCTCTTGACTGCAAAGAGTTTTCTTTTTGCATCATGATTGGAAGGCCTTATTGATGCACAGAGGGCATTGGCAAGAGCTTCCTTTTTATCTCTCCCTCCTTCCTTCTGCTTTTTCAAGGATGCCCATTGTACAGGACACGTCTCTGCTTCCCCTCCAGTTTTTAGGCTGTTCATCCATTTCTTATGGGTACCTGAACAAGGAGCAGGACATGACACCTCATAGTATCTTGAGTGAATGCACTGAGAGCAAAACCAGAAACTTGTGGAAAGGTAACCAAGTGCATTATTTGATGGTAAACAAAGGTGTTCTTTGGCAGTTCCATCCTGTCCTTTCTCTATCTCTCAGAGAGTTGTTTTCAAGGGATGTGAGAGTGAACCAGCTGTCAGCATGGAAACACATGAAATTCTGAATACCTGAAATTCTCCATGGCCACACTTAGCAGCTTCCTTTCCAGAGGCCATGCACTCTGCACACCAGTTCCATTATAACTGTTTCCTTCTCTCAGGATCCTGCTGACAAAGTGAAAATCTCCTTAGCAGTGCCCTGTGCCCCTGCCAGCTGGGGAATGTAGGTAAGATTGCTTTTTCTCCCCTTTGCAGCAAGTGACCACCCATGTTGGCAAGTGTGTGTCATGAACACAAGATTGCCAAGTTTAGAACATCATAAAGTTCTTTCCTGCTGGGAAAGGAAGACTGAGGATATGAACACCACCTCCATAGCACACTTACTTTTTTCAAGGGGCTGTGGAACGCAAGCAGATAGGACTGAAAATTGTCTTTTGTTGTCTTTAAAGTACTAAGACCTTAGTGGAATGTCTTGGTTATGAGTTGCTTTACTTTTTTAACTCCCTTATGTTTACTTGAATGTCAAGGGCTACGATTATCACACTTAATATCTGAGGTAAGGGACATACTAGCACAGAAACACTCCTGCTGAATTTGCAGTTGCCAAGTAAGTTTATTGTATTCTCCCTCTTTGGAGAGCTTGCCCCTGACTGAGCAAGAGTTTGGAGCAGCAGTGAGAGGGGTTCTTTTGTAATTCTCTCATGTATTCTGAACCTTTCTTACTAATCCTCTGTGTGTGTGTGTGTGTGTGCTTCTGTCCCTGAACTGAATGTCTTCTAACTAAGGTGTAATTACTGCACCAGTGAGTGTGGATGTGAGAACGTTCCCTGGATCTGTAAATGTATTTTGCATAGGAGATCATGGAACATGAGGTAGAGTTTGGAATTTAATTTTGTAATAAATGCCTCTTTTTCAAACATTCTCTTTACATTTAGATCTTGGAGTGTGATTTCCACCCCCCCCTCCCCTTTTCTCTCTCCCTCGCACACATCCTGGAAGTAGCAGCATGAACTTGAAACGGACTCATTGGAGAGCTTGATCTAGGACAATGGGGATCTACATTAGCTTTTAGCACAAAAATGTTGCTGGACTGCAATTTTAGGAGGTCAGGTTTTACTGCAGTCCTGATAAGCACAGCAGAAAGCAAAACTGATCCATCTGGATGGGAATAGTGATGAAGCAGATTTATTTCTCCATGTTAACGATATGTCAAATTGTGATACGTAAAATATGTGAAGATTTAATGGGTATATTCATCAGGCTTCTGGTGTGTTGCCTGTGAACTCTTCATTTGACAGATCAAACACTTTATTCAGGAGCTCAGTGTTTCTCCAGAAGTCGTTCTTATGTTGGATGTGTCGTGTCCATAATATCAGAGCAATGAACAGGTCTGTACAAATGAGGCCCTGACTGTAAAGTGAATGTGGAATCTGTAGTGATGCTGGGACATGGTACATCAGAATCTGGCTCTGTGGCAGGCTGTAGTGATGGGGCAGCACAAACTTTTGAGTACAGTGTTAACAAGGGGGTTGCCATCCTTGGTGTGGAACTAGGTGGGGAAGAAACAAATACAGCTGCCTTCTTTGGGGCTACACAGCAATGTCCAGATCTGTGCTGGAGGAGGGCCAACCAGTGTGTTAGACGTGTTCCAAGGGATGCTAAAGTAAAGCCAGGATAGCTAGAAACTGGGCTATGGCTTGCACAAGATGATATAATAGTCTAATAGATGGTTACTGAAAAGCCTACTGACATCTTGTATTACAGAATACATCTGGCTGGAGGAGACCTCAAAGATCATCCAGTCCAACCCTCAACCCAGCACTGAAGGGTCAACACTAAGCCATGCCCCTAAGCGTTAGATCCACACAGCACTTGAACCCCTCCAGGGATGGTGACTCCACCACTGCCCTGGGCAGACCATTCCGGTGTTTGATAACCTTTTCAGTGAAGAAATATTTCCTAATATCCAGCTAAACCTGCCCTAGCAGGGCTTGCAACCATTTCCTCTAGTCATGTCTCTTGTCATCAAGGAGAAGAGGCTGGCCCCCTCCTGAATGGCTACTTTGCCTCAGTATTTGTCAGTGACACTAGCTGCTGCATGAGAATTCAGCCCTGGAACTGGAAGACCGGGATGGGGAGCAGAGAGCAGCTCCCACAATCCAGTAGGAAGTGATCAATGACCTATTGTGTCACTTGGATGTGCACAAGTCTGTGGGACCGGATGGGATCCACCTGATGAGCTCACCAAGCCACTCGCCATTATTTGTCCACAGTCCTGGCTAACTGGGGAGGTGCCACCTGACTGGAGATTGGCAAATGTGATGCCCATCTACAAGAAGGGCTGGAAGGACGACCCAGGGAACTACAAGCCTTTCAGTCTGACTTTGGTGTCAGGAAAGGCCATGGGCAGATCATCCTGAGTACTACCACAAGACAACCAGGTGATCAGGCCCAGTCAGCATGGGTTTTTTTGAAAGCAGGTCCTGCCTGGCTAATCTGATCTCCTTCTACAATAAGGTGACCTGCCCAGGGGCTGAGGAAAGGGCTGTGGATATTGCCTGACTGTAAAGCCTTTGACACTGCCTCCCACAGCATCCTCCCTCAGAAACTCTTCAGAAAGTGTAAGCGGATGTTTGGCTGTTGTCTGATCAGGGCTGTCATTCTGGAAGGAAGGACTGCTGATACAGAAACTGTGCTAGAGTGTAGGGAGACAAATGTGAAGAAAAGGCAGGAAGTACTTCTCAGAAAATACCAGATAATATCTGAAGTAAAACTTCTCACCACCCTCCAAAGGAAGAATGGCTGCTTTCTGCAGGCAAGTGTGCTTAGGTGGGTGGACACTGGTGACTGATGCCTTTTGTATTCGATTTGAACCTGACAGGTTTCTAGACACCTGAATTCCAGCCATCAGCCCATTATATGTTCCTCAACAAGAATAAGGCTTTTTTATAACCCACTTTTTCAATATAGATTTTGTGCTCTGGCTTCAAGCTGCTGCTTAGTGGTTTTTTTGCTAACCAGACAGAAACTTTCAGTGCAAGTTGCTTTCTCTGGCCACAAATCTCCTGTGCTGCTTCACTCATTTTCATTGGTTTTCCAAAGTGTACAGTGTCATCCAGTATAAGTCTCCCCAGCTCCATAGGCTGAAATAAATCTTCATTGCTTCCTGGTTTTAATCCAAGGGTTGTGGTTGTCTCACACTGTGGAGTTGTTTTCTGATACACCCTCTTTAACTCTGTAGCTCTGGCCCATGTATAATGCATGCTCTGGAAACAGAAGGTTTGTGCTTTATCTGAATGGTCACAGTCTACCAAGTGTTAGGGTTGCTGTAAATTGTTTTGTCCATATTTACTATTCTTGCAGTCATTGTTTTATCTCCACATTTCATCCAAAGCTAGTCATCCTGCTGTCTGCCAGCTGCCATCCTTGCAGATGACAAAAGACAGTTTTCAGGTTTCACTCGATATGATCTTGGTTTTCACCAGGTGTTTTAGGATGAGGTACTTCATGGAATCATAGAATGGTCTGGGTTGGAAGGGACCTCTGAAAGTCATCTAGTTCAACCCCCTCTGCAGTCAGCAGGGGCATCCTCAACTAGGTCAGGTTGCCCAGAGCCCTGTCAAACCTCTCCTTGAATATCTCCAGGGGTGGGCCCTCAAATACCTCCCTGGGCAACCTGTTCCAGTGTTCCACTACCCTGATGGTGAAGAACTTGTTCCTAACATCCAATCTAAATCTACTCTTCTCAAGTTTGAAACCATTGCCCCTCATCCTGTCACTACAGACCTTTGTAAACAGTCCTTTTCCAGCCTTCCTGTAGGTCCCTTTCAGGTACTAGAAGGTCATTAGGTCTCCCCAGAGCCTTCTCCAGGCTGAACAGCCCCAGCTCCCTCAGCCTGTCTTTGTGGCAGAGGCGCTTCAACCCCCTTATCATTTTTGTAGCCCTCCTCTGGACCCACTCTGTCAGGTCCATGTCCTTCCTGTATTGAGGGCTCCAGAGCTGGGAATCCCTGGGCTTCTTCACTGACCAGAAAGGAGTTTAGATTATTCACCCATAAGAAGGCATCTCTGTTGGGTCAGCTGAGTCCCACCCTACCTGCTGATCCCTTGGAATGCTTTAGAGGCAACTCTCTGTGAAGTAGGGAGGGTTGGTTGAAATGAGAATGTGAACGTGCAGAAGGTGGTACATCTTTATTTAAGATATGTGAACTGTGTGAGAACAGCCAGATAAAGCCAGTGCAGCTGTAGAAAATGAATTTAAACAACTTGATAACTTTTCAGGCAAAATCCCACTGGAACCAAGTCTGAGGAGCAATATTTAAATAAAGGTCAACAAGAGCACAAGCACTAATTATCCCAGTGCAAAGCAAGACCAGGAAGAGCCAAAGATGAGAAGATGAGTAACAAGTTAATTAGCTGACTTCAAATGCAAGAGAGAGAGAAATCAAGAGAGAGAACTCAAATTACTAAGGACTGCTATAAAAGAGTCCTAGAGAAGGGGAAAGCAAAAAGGCTGGCTCACAAAATGAAGATTTAATGAGGAGTATCAAAAGGTAATTGAAAGCTGTCAGGACATAGGTAGTAAGAGATGGATCAAGAATTAGACCACTACTTGGCAAAGACAGAAAGGCATGAACTGATGGATTGGTGTATACATCTGAAATGCTTCAATAATAAACTCCCTGCTGGGTTTTTTATTATTTCCTTTGTGTTGCCAGGCATGTTAGCTACAGAGCCATGTTGAGCTACCAAGGCTGGAGAGCTTTGGGACCACATAGAATCAGAGAATTGTTAGGGTTGGAAGGGACCTCAAGGCTCATCCAGTTCCAACCCCCCCTGCCATGGGCAGGGACACTTCACACTAGATCAGGTTGCTCAGAGCCACATCCCGCCTGGCCTTAAAAACCTCCAGGGATGAGGCTTCCACCACCACCTCCCCGAGCAACCTGTTCCAGTGTCTCACCACCCTCATGGGGAAGAATTTCTTCCTAACATCCAATATGAATCTACTCATTTCTAGTTTTGTTTCATTCCCCCTAGTCCTATAATTACCTGACACCCTAAGAAGTCTCTCACCAGCTTTCTGCTTACATCCCACCAGCTTGGAGTGCACACACCTCTGTGGTTCTGTCTTATGATCAAGGTCAGCTTGCATTTCAAGGCTCACACCAGAGGTTGACTTTCTGAACTTGGTAGAGTGACTTGCAAAAGGGAGAGGTTGCTCCTTGGAAGGTAAAGTAGGTGTAGCAACTGGTGGATTATCACTGTGCTAGAGAGCCCAAAGTGAATAAAAACTGAGCTAAGGTCTGAGCATCTGTGACTGCCAGACCTGGTCCAGGAGCCTCTTAAGTCAAGAACACTCAGGCTACAGCTCTCTGTATAGTCCCCTTTGGCTCCTTTCCTTGCTTCATGCACTGTCAGCCTTGGATTGTTTTCAGCTGCCTGTACAAACTTTCCCAAGCTGGCTCTGGGAGATCCAAGATGAACCTGGGGATGTCTAGTAGCAAATAGGAATCAAAAGGCATATTTTCATTTTATTTTGTTGTTGGATCCTCTTCTACACATTGTTCCTCCTCCCTCTGCCTATCCCTCTCTCCTTAGCCCAAATGCTCAAGGTCGGCACTGCTGCCCTGCTCTCCCTGCGGGCACAAGTGGCAGCCAGCAAGCTCTGCAGCTGTTGCCTTCATCATTTTATAGGCAAGATTATTCCCTCCTGCATCTCTTCTGCTTCTTGTTATGCAACTGTATTTCATGATTTGCTTTGGCACATGTCCTGAGGAGGTAGCTTGAGAAGAGTGATGGGAAGGTTGCATGACTCCTGCTTCTACCTGAAGATGGAGACAGAAGTTTGGGAAAGAGAGAAACCAATGTGGTCTGTTGTTTTGAGACTAGGGGCAAGGGGAAAGAAAGGGGATTAGCTAAGACCAAGGAGTCCATATCTAAGGTGAGCAAGGAGCCTGAAGCAGCTAGATCAGAGTGACATTATTCATAAAGAGTCACAGATGTGGAATTGGAAATGAGCAGGAGTCCAAAGGGGAATTTGGGTTTATTGGTACAATAGCTGAGCTGCAAACTGACGGTGCCACAGCAGTGTGTGCAAACCAGTCATCCCTGGGCCAGGCTGATGTGGTGTCTCTGTCAAGTGAGGGCTGATCTCTAAGCACCCTGAACCCCAGGTGCAGGGTTAGGGGGCTCTTGTTTGCAAGCTTATTCCTAGTTATGTCACACTGTTCTATGAGCTTGGGCAAGTTTCTTTCCCTGTGGGTAAACTGAGACACTGAACAATTAAAGCTGACACTTAGCAAGAGGAGTTATGAGTGTTGGTATCAGAACTTGAAGGGACTGCAGATTACAACAGCAAGATCCAGTGCAAACTAAAAATATGTGTGCTTCCAAAGCACAAAAGAGCTTTGATATCCTCTTTGCAAGTCAGTTGGTTTCTCCAAATGGCCTACATGTGCTTTTGGAGCAGTCTGTGTTGCTGACCTGATGTTGCATCACTCATGAGAGCTCCAAGAACAGTCATGTAGAAATCCAAGAATATCTCCAAAAAGAGCAGAGCTGCTGGGCTAGGTAAGTAAGGGAGCTGGGGACCGCTGAAGGAAACCCTCACACCAGGGAACCATCTGCAGTGCTCAGTCTCTTGATGCATTCTTGGAGCTTCCTCATGCTTGAATGCTCACAAAACACTTCAACAAGAAGGGAGGTTTGCCTGCTTGTCTTTTGTTGTGCTCTATATCCCCTCTGGACTCAGCTTGAACTGTCTTCACATCACTGCTGTGGCAGCAGGAGGAACTCCTTTGACAGCCACGTAACTCTGAAGGAGAAGCTGCTTTGCACATATGGTGGTGGTTCAGATGTTTCTGACCCCTGAGCTCTCCCTCTCTTCCAGTTTAAGTCCAAGAAGGAAGGATGTTGACTTGCTGGAACGAGTCCAGAGAAGAGCAACAAAGTTGGTGAGGGGTTTGGAACACAAGCCCTACGAGGAGAGGCTGAGGGAGCTGGGGTTGCTTAGCCTGGAGAAGAGGAGACTCAGGGGTGACCTTATTACTCTCTACAACTACCTGAAGGGAGGTTGTAGAGAGATGGATGTTGGTCTCTTCTCCCAGGCAGCCAGTACCAGAACAAGAGGACACAGTCTCAGGCTGCGCCACGGGAGGTTCAGGCTGGATGTTAGGAAAAAGTTCTATACAGAAAGAGTGATTGCCCATTGGAATGGGCTGCCTGGGGAGGTGGTGGAGTCGCCATCACTGGAGGTTTTCAGGAGGAGACTTGACGGGGTGCTTGGTGCCGTGGGTTAGTTGTTTGGGTGGTGTTTGATTGGTTGATGGGTTGGACGCGGTGATCTTGAAGGTCTCTTCCAACCTGGTTTATTCTATATATGTATTCTATGTATGTATTCATTATAGCTCTCTGCTCCTGTGCTGGAAGATCTGTACTGTCATGGGGGAAAAAACCCTGCTAGTTTTATTAAGAGACAATCCCTTTTATTAAGGGGTAGTTTATTACCTGGCACTGGTGATGTACCAGTGGCAGCATGCAGTAAAGGAATGGATTCACTGTTTAGAGGGGCAGGAAGGTGGAAAACTTCTCCTGAATGTGCCCCTACCCTGTCCAAAAAGAGTTGTTATTAGTATCAGGGAAAGAATTAACTCTGGACCCTTGGATTATGCTGTCATAATAGTGTGGAGTTTGGGTGGGCAGCAGGGGTATGGTCAGGATATTGTCCCTTTGGTCAGCTGGGGCACCTGTATGTTCAGATTCACAGATTGCTTCAGGTTGGAAGAGACCCTCAAAGGTTGTCTTGTCCAACTCACATGCAGTGAGCATGGATCTCCAACTAGACCAGGCTGCCTAAGGCCACATCAAGTCTAATCTTCAATATCTCCAGGGCCAGGACCTCAACCACATCCCTGGGCAGCCTGTTCTGCTATTTTGCCACTCTCATTGTAAATTGCTTCCTTATGTCCAACTTAAATCTACCCTGCTCCAGTTTAAAACTGTTGTCCCTTATCCTATTGCTACAAGCCCTTCTAAACAGCACTGCCCCAGCCTTCTGGTAGGTCCCCCTTCAGGTGCTGAAATGCAGCTTTATAGCTGGGTCTCCCCAGGCCCTTCTCTTCTGCAGGCTGAACAGCTCAGATTCTTTCAGCCTGTCATCATAGGAGAGATGCTACAGTCCTCTGAGCATTTTTGTGGCCCTCCTCTGGACCCCAGTTGTGTTGGGGGTTGCATAGCTGGACACAGTACTCCAAGTGAGCTCTCACCAGAGCAGAGTAGTGTGGCAGAATCACCTCTCTTGATCTGCTGGCCATGCTTCTTTTGATGCAGCCCAAGATGCAGCGGGCTTTCTGGGCTTCAAGCACACACTGTTGGCTCCAGTACACCCAAGTACAGGACACGTCAGGCTCAGTAGTCTTGTTGCTGACATTTGTATCTTCTCTGTGAGTGCTCAGCATGCAGCCACCATCTGCAGCACAAAGGGAAGGTGTGGGGGAGAAGACTTTGGACAAGAGCCACCATTTTGCCTTGCTGTCATGGCTTCACTGCTATTGTCTGAGATACCCTTGCCATCAGGAATGAAGACTGAATCTGCATTTTGTTGTTGCCCTGGGATATGGCAGCTGGAATAGTGCCTGCAGGGACTCAGAAAGGTGTCCCACATGCCAGCTGAGCTTTAGAAGCCAATCATTCTTAACTACAACCACTTGCTTTTGTGATGCTTCTCTTCCTCCTCTACTAGCCAGCAATGAATATATTGAGAATGTTGCTAGGCAAATACTCAGCCTGCCTCTTCTGCACCACCTTCTCGTTAGCAGGGTCAGGCTGAACTGTCCAGCCAGGCTCTGGTGAAGCTCCACGTCAGTGTGGTTGTGACAACTGGCTGGCATGTGAGAGCAGCTTGTGCATATGCATGTAGGATGACCATGCTCTCTGTTGGTGTGCTCAGCCAGCTGCAAGACAGTGAAAGGTTAATGTTCATCTTGGCACTATGCAGCTTGTGTTAGCCCCCCTGCCCAGGTTAACCTACCATTTCCTGCTGCTCTTGCAGACTCCTTGCAGCTTCAGTAGTTATCATTGTACTGTTTTGTCATCAGTCCCCCATGTGAATGGTTTCTTTCCACACAGCTAAGATTTTGCTTTTAGTGGGGGCTGCTTATGGAACAGAAGATGGTGGCCAACAGCAGAGAGCACTGTGGCCTGTCAGGTTGCATGTTCTGGACCCTCAGCCATGAGATGGCCCTGCAGCTCGTGCCATTTCTTTATTATTGGATGCTTTCTATTTATCCCCTGTTTGCTAAGAATGTAGACATGTAGAGGTCATGTGCTTTCCTGGCTTTTCTTAGTTGAAAGCTAAAATGCTGTATTTGTAAGAGGAGCCCTGAGAGAAGCTACTTGCATCTTTCTGGGACCTTTGACACGAATTCTTTTCTAGCAATAGCATTCAAAACACAGTATGCCTGGAACGTTGTTTGTTTTCTGGCTCAGCAGCCAGAGGTCTAAAATATTTGTGGAATTCCCTGGTCCCATCTGACAGTTCAATTTCTTTGCAAGTTTGTTGGACTCTAAGCTTTAGGATAGGGTTCTCCAGCTTCCTTTAATATATATGGAGCTTTTCCTACACAGCATCTTGTCTGATGTGTGCTGAGAGTGTGACATCTCAAAAGCCTGAGTAATTTATTCTGGCACTTACAGAGATGTCTCGGGTGGCTTCCTGCTGTCACTGCAGTCACTGCTGTCACTCTGGCTCTTTAGGAGAAAGGCCCCTGGGAGGCAAGCTGGGGCTGGGGCTGAGGATATAGCGTTGTGCCTTTGAACTTGTCTCCTCCCAGGGATTATTTTCAGTACTCTGATGAGAAAGGCCTCGTTTCTGCCTACACTGATTCGGTGGGTTCCTGTGCTGGGTCAGAGTTTGCTGTTTTCTCCCTGATTGCAGGAAGTAAGTTTGATGTGTAGAACCAGAACCTGCCATAAAATCAGCACAACTGTTATTTCAGAGCAGACTGTGATGGTTTCCATAACATTATGTTGCTTGCATCCTCTGAAAACTGTAGCTTGCATGACTGCTCTGGCTTTCCTGGCTTCTGTTGTGCTGCCTGAGACCTCGCTTGCCCCTTCTCGCTTTGTTTCCTCCGTTCTGTCTGAATCCCAGGGCCAAATTAAAGGCAGCATTTCCCTTTGTCTGAGCGATAGAGAAGCGGGGTGTCCTGATCATCTTTGACAAAGATGACATGTCTTCTGATCTGTTATTAATGACTTTGCCTGGTTCAGCTGTTTTAATTAGCCTCAAATTAAACATGAATCTTTCAGTGTCTAGACTGCATCTGTCTGTGGAGATAGCAGGTGGCAGTGGGGCATCCTAAATTGCAGTGAAAGTGGCCAAGAGCAGGAGGATGCTGTAGTGTGGGAGCAATGCCCATGACCACCCCAGCGAAGCTGCACTTGGAAGGAGCTATGCTGAATGGGGAGCAAACACCGTGGGTCACGGTGGTCCCGACCTTGCTGCTCCACGGCTGTATGTCAGCCATGAAGGAGCTGAACTTTGTTCTCTGCCCTGCGGCAGAGCCTCCTTGTGCGGGCAAGTCGGGGTGTGTGTGTTAATTTCTTTTTTGTTCCTTTCCTTGGGTGGGAAACACAAAATGAGTTCTCCCTTACCACTGAGGAGGGCGGAGAAGCCCCGAGTGGCGGAGAGGGTCGCCGGGGAGTTGCAGCAGGCGGCAGGGCGGGGCGCGGGTGCCCGCCGCGGCGGGGGCGCGGGGCTGGACCCCAGGTGAGCGTGGAGCTGCGGGTGCGGGAGGGCAGGGGCGGACGGCGGCCCCACCACGGCAGAGCGAGGGGCGGGCGGCTGCCTCTCGGCGGCCCCTCCGTCCGCGGAGCCAGCCCTGCCAGGGTCGGTGCCAACGCAGCGCCTCGGCGAGGGCGGCGCGGGTCAGGTCCCCGCTCCCCGCCATGGATAGCGGGATGCCGCTGTCCGGTGTGCAGCGAGCGCTGATCCGGGAGAGCTGGCAGCGAGTGAGCGGCAGCCCCGTGCAGCACGGCCTCGTTCTCTTCACCAGGTGAGTGGGGCGGCGGGGACGGGAGGCGGCTACCGCCCCCCCACCCCGGCCGCCCGCCCGGACCGACCCGGGGGCGACGGACGGGCTCCGCTTCTCGCAGTGAACCCTTCCCTTCGCCCAGCGACGGCTCTGGCCGGCTGCCGCACGCCGCCCTCTCACGGAGGGGCTGGGGTCCCGGGAGGAGCGACGTGGGGATGAGGCTCATCCACCGCCAAGGGCAGCAGCGGGCAAGGCCGCCCGCCGGTGAGAAGTTTGTTCTAGAGAGATGGAGAGCGAGGGAGAGGGGCAGGATTTGTGCATGTCTGTCCATTGACCCTCTGCCTTGCCAACGTTGCTTCAACCCTTTGAAGAGCTGCGTGGACGCCCAGCTCTGGGGAGCGGATGGAAGGCACCTCAGGTGGTCGGTGGCACGGCACCCTGCAGCCCAGCCAAAGCACTGGTGAGAGGCTCAGCCTCCAGGCAGATGAAGCGGTGTGCCAGTGGAACGGCTGAACCCCAACTCCTTGCCTCTCCTAAGCAGATTCATGTCTCGATTATGGGAAGAGAAAAAGGGGAAATCTATGAGAAGTCATTTTAAAAGGACAGTTGGAGAGCTGATAACTAACTTAAGGCGCAGGATCTATCAGGTGGGAGCCAAAACTTGCAGAGCAGAGCTGGGAGCAGTGACAACAATTTGGCAGTTTTAGTGGAGGGGATGCACCAGTTTGACATGCAGACTGGGGAGAAGAGAGACTGTCTGGCCTGAATTCCCTGTGGCCTCCATGGACAGCACCAGCCTGTTAGACCTGCTTGAATATCTGCTGCCGAATACGTGCTTGGCATATGCTGGTGTGGTGGATGAGAAAGAACAAAATAGGAGCTGCTGGTGGTGTGGGAGAGTGGGACATTAGGTGAGTTTATAAGTGCCCTCCTTGCTCAAATAGGAAAGGTAACTGCTGGAGCTTGCAGGCCTTCCCCAGACTTGGAAGCTTTTGGGCTCTAGGGGTTAATGAAGTGAGAACAGGAAGAGGTCAGACAACAACCAAGACTTTAGGAAGAAGGGCCAGGCTGGTGAATTTCTGATCCTCAAGCACCTGTCTGAGTGCTGGGTGATGTGAGCTGAGGAAATAGTGACTTTTTAGACTATTGATAACTAGGATTGCCCCAAAGTAAGGCTTCATAATTTCTGGGTCCTTTACGTATAGAGAGGGATCAGTAGATGGGAAGAAAGGCAGAGGGGGCCTGTGAGTGTGGTGCTGATGAAGTTGTTTGTGGAGTGAGCAGAGTTCTAAATAAAGCTGAGGAAATGAGAAGATGGAGGTTTCTTTCTTGCTCTTGCAGGTTATTTGACTTGGACCCTGACCTGTTGCCCCTTTTCCAGTACAACTGCAAGCAGTTTGCCAGCCCTCAGGAGTGCCTCTCTGCCCCTGAGTTTCTGGATCACATCAAGAAGGTGAGAGAGGGGCTGTGGCATGACCTGAGCACAGCCTCTGTAGAGGAGGGAGCCCTTAGGCGGCGGCTTGGCAGTGTGGGGTGGGGTGTCTGGCTGGGGAACCACTGGGAACCACTGGGGGTTACTTGTGCTGGCAGAAAGTGTTATTGCCAAGTCAAAGTGCCCTACAACAGTGGGGAGACGATGAGGATGCAGGTTGTGGTGGGGAAGAAGAATCACACTGATTTCCATGCCTTTATCTGGGAGTGGAGCTCTTCTTGTGAATGTTGGAAGGCCTCTTCTACTGTGGTGAACTCACTTCTGTCCCAACGAGGACTAAAGCCCTCCGCTTGGTCACATGTGGACCCACTGTTTGGAGAGGCTGTTAGTGTGCTGCAGAGCCAGAAGGCCCACAGAATCTCTTGGACAACCTCTGGAGGAGTGCTGACATATGCTGAAAGAGAGAAGAGCAATACTGATGTCACTGGGAGAGCTCAGGCATGGACAGAATTACACCTGGTGCAGCAGATACTGCGCTGAGCCCTGAAGGGCAGCCATACTGGGGCAGGGCTCAGCCTTGGCTTGCAGATGCTTTCATAAACTCTCTGTCTCCATCTTTAAACCAGTTTGGTGCTATCTTTATACCATTTTGGTGCCTTGTTTGCCTGTCCTTATTCCTCATAAGAGGCTGTTTCAGGATTGTGCTCTTCTGATACCTGAAAGATTTTTGTTATTTTCCATCCTCTATTTATTGGCAAAGTTAAGTCCATTTTTACTTCTGCTATTATTGCTTTGAGCTGAAATAGCTCTTTGCTCTTGTTGGAGATAATTTCCCTGTTGAAATTATAGAGTACAATTCTATCACCTCTTGGCTTTGCCAAGCTAACTGTGCCCTGGCTTTAATCTCCTCTAATTTGTTGTGTCTGTTCCCTTCATCCCACATTAACCCTTCTCTGTCCTATTTCTGTTTGACTTTTCATGCTCCTGGGATGCTGCAGTGGTACAATGCCTTACCAGACCAGGTTTCTTGGCTGTATTATCTACCTCATCCACTTGAAATACTTGGTTGGTCTTAGAATTGGAGTTGCCTTACTTGTAACTGCATTGTCTTGGCGACTTCTGGGTGGAAACTCTAGTCCTTGCAGCTTCCAGGGCTCCCTGGAGTTGTCCTGGGATCCTAAGAGCTGTAATGACTGCATCAGCATTACAGCTTTACCTGTAGCTGCTCTGCTTTAGGGCTGTTTACCCACTCCAGGAGGTCAGCAGTGCTGCTTGCAGTTTGCATCTCTGGTAGTCCCCCATGGAAGGATTTGGTGTGTGCTGCTGCCATCATACCTCATTGATGTGACACACAGATCACACTAAAGCAAAGGAAAGATCAGAGGGCACCTGCTGGGCTGGGAGGTGGTTGGGCTGAGAAGGGAAAAGTAGAGGGGCCAGGCTGTTACTCTGGGAGGGCAGCAAAACCCTTGTTGTTTATTGCCATTCTGCCCCTCTGTTCCTGCAGGTGATGCTGGTGATTGATGCTGCTGTGAGCCACCTGGAGAACTTGTCCTCTCTGGAAGAGTATCTCTACAACCTTGGCAAGAAGCACCAGGCAGTTGGTGTGAAGGTTGAGTCTTTCTCGGTGAGGCATCCTCTCTTGTCCACTACAGTTGTTTATGCAGCCCTGCCTGCAGCCCTGCTGCCCTCCATCCCTCTGTGCCCACCTGATAGGTTCTGCTGGCTGGAGAGGAAGTTGGTCACTCAGGGCAGTCCCTGAGCTGCTGATACCTGTGTAGTGATGGTGGCTCGATAAGGGAAACTCTTGTTTTCTGTCCTCTCCCAATAAGCTCAGGGAGAAAGAAGAGGGGAGAAGGGGATTTACCCTGTTTGAAGACCACAGTTGGGTTACTGTGACAAAGGGATGTAGACTCAGCCTTTGTCCTGGACCCTGGACCTCTGCATCAAATGCTCTGGGCAAACCTCACTGCACCTGGGAAAGAGAGCATCTACCTCTTTGTGTCTGCACTGTATGATGGGCTGCCTGCACCTTGACCTTGACCCTTGCTTCCTCCATGGCAGTAAGACAGCAACATCCTCCATATTAAACCCTTGCTTATTCCTTTCCTGCCATCAAGCACAGGCAGAAATGCTGGATCATGCAGTGGGAAAGGGCAGGGTAAAGGAAAGGTGTCTAATTAACACATGCCTCCCTCCTGACGACCACTAGATTTGGTCCTCTTCAGAGGAAGCAGAGTCTCCTTTGCCTGGTATGCTGATCTTCACAAGCCCTGTGCACAATGTGTAGATGGTTGAGGCCCCATCCCTGGAGGTGTTTTAAGACCAGGCTGGATGAGGCTCTGGCCAGTCTGACCTAGTGTGAGGTGTCCCTGCCCATGGCAGGGGGGTTGGAACTAGATGATCCATGTGGTCCCTTCCAACCGTGACTGATTCTATGATTCTTTTGGGTTGAGCTGCTCACAACAACATGAGGAGCAGTGCCCTGTTGAGGCAAATGCTGAGCATTCAGCCTGGGGTCTCAGCCACTCTCCTGACATCAGAGCATTGCTCAGCTCTGCTGATCCACTCCTGTGACAGGGAATGGGGCTGGCTATCTCCATTGGGAAGCCACGAGGACAGACATGTGCCTCTCTCCTGGTGTCACAGGAGCAGTATCAGCCCTTGCTCCCTGCCTGCACTCCCCACTCACCTAGGGTGGGGTAAGGGTCAGCACAGGGCAGGGAAAGGGTATGTCACACACTGGCTCTGGGCCCTATCTGAGCAGAGAGGGATCAGGTGGCCTGGCCTTGCTGGTGGAGGAGGAGCATCTGCTCTGCAATGGGAGAAGTACAAAAGGCAGTGAAGCGAGATAAGGGGCTGCATGTCATCCCCCTCGAACTGAGCTCGATGCCTTTATGTTTGGTTTGCAGACTGTTGGTGAGTCCTTGCTGTACATGCTGGAGAAATGCCTTGGCACTGCCTTCAGCCCAGACATGCAGGAGGCTTGGAGCAGACTCTATGGTGCTGTGGTGAAAGCCATGCGACGTGGCTGGGACACTCTCCCAGAAGGGGTCTAGATTCTGCCAGCCATCCCCATCCCCAACCATGCAGCCGTCCTGGGTAAGGGGAGCGCTCACGCCATGCTCTCTGCCTTTCTCCATCCCTGTCTTTCTCTGTGCACTGGCCCATTGCTGTCTTTTCAGTCACTGTGCTTCAGGGCTCTCCCAGTGATTCTGCCTTGCTTTGACATGACCACATCTCTGCTTTTGCCAAGGGCTGGCAGGGTACATCTGCAGTGAAGCCTAGGAGTGCCACAGCACAGGTACACTGCTCTGCCCCAAGTTCCTTCCAGCTAGCTGGAGTGCTAGCACCTACGTACCTACTCTGGTTTTTAGCTGGTTTGTCTTCCCTCCTTTTGCTACCCACTCCAGTCAGATGACAGCTACCACAGGCCTCTCAGACTTCTCTGCCTGAGATCCTATTTTCCATGTTCAAGACCTGCCAAGTCTGGCACTGCTTACTTGTCCTGTTCTGCTGTGCCCAGAGATTTTGGCTCCCTCCCAGAGGTAGGGGAAACAGAGGTGGGGAGCTGGCCGTGCTATGCAGCCATCCTCCTCAAACCTTGTGTAGAGCTTTTCCCCTTGTCCCTTCAGCACCATTGTCACTACCAGATGGTTAATTCTGGTACTTTCTTCTGCCTTGCCTCTTCCCTGGATGGCATCCGTGACTTTTCCTTGTGTCAGCTTGGCCACAGCTCAGTGTGTTTCCTGAGGATGCTTCAAGCAGTGGCATCAAGTTAACCCTGGTTAACTTGATGAGGTTAGTTTTAGCAGATCTGGGCTGCCAGCTGAAAGGCTTTGTGTTGCTTTGGCTGTTTGGTTTAAGCTCAGAGCCAGCAGAAATGCAGCAGCAGTGGTGGCTCGCTACTGCTTTGTTTTGAGGAGAGTAAACACAAAGGCAAGATGTCTTAAAGTAAAAATGAAGCTTGCAATCATGTCATGGCAACAGCTTCCAGAAAACATTTTGGCTCTTGGCCAGAGGAAGCACAGCTGAAATTTCTCTGGTGATGCTGTCAGGACCTGGAGCACTTCCCAGCTGCACACAGTGCCCATCTGCAGAACTACTCACCCTTTATTAATTCCTACCAGCCATACTTGAGACCCAGCCACTTTGGAGCAGAAGAAAGCCCCCAGTCAGGTGTGAGCAGCAGTGCAGTGGGGTTAGGACAGGAGAGAGAAGACAGCATCTACGAGAAGAAATCCCAGGATGTGGCTGAAAGGCAGCACCTGAAGGCTCTGAGGGTAGCTGAATTTGAGCACTTTAAAAGTGCTCCTCTTTATGGGGAAGTTGCTGTGGGACAGGCATAATCATGTTTACAACCATCACTAGTCCCAGGGCAGGGACATGGAGCAAGTTTTCAGTCACAGGTAGTGTAGCTCCCTTTTTTTACTGCTCCTTACAGGCAGGAGAAGCCTGTCGTTGAGAGCTAAGCTGGTTCTGTTCTAGAGACACATTTCTCCTACACTTGGATGTCCTCCGCTCTGGGGCAGAATAGAGCTGCCTGCACATCACAGCTGCAGCTGAGGTCTCCCAGCCCCATGCCATGGAGAGGATGTTGTGGTGCCCTGTGAGATGGGGCTTTGGTTCCATAAGACCAGGCCTGGTGGTGGCCATGAGCTTCCAGTGAGCAAGGAGCTTTCCAGCTGTTTGGGTGGGGTGATGAGGGGTGGTGTGGCATAGGCAGTGAACGGCCTCATGTAGGATGCTTGCTGTCCTCCCCTGGGGAGCAGGCTCTGCTTCTGCAGTTCTACACCATGGTATGCATTCTGGCCCATGGCTCTTTCCATCAGCTGGGTCAGGTGAGGGTCCTTCCCTTCTTGTGCCAGGCAGTAAGGGATGGAGGAGCTGGGGCTGGGAAGAGGCACTGATTGTGATGGCATGGTATGGCGCAGGAGAGTTTGGGAATAGGGACATCCTGTTTGCAACCCTGTTCTGGGGCATCAGCCTTCAGCAACACAAAGCAGACCTTCTGACGCTGACAAGTAGGCAGCTGTGTGATGGGTAGGGTGTGGGTGTTCCTGCTACTGCCCTGAACCATCCCTGGTCCCTCTAGCTTTCCCAGCTCTTTGACTTCTCTTCTGTACCATGTTTTGTGTAACTCCTAAGAGAACTGATCTAGTCTGTGTGCCTCTTATACCCAGCTGTACTGTTTAATAAAGAACAACAGTGAATCTTGGCCATTTTTGCTGCCTTGTGTTTATTTTAATATAAAAGGCTTAAGCAAGAAAAAAGAAAAGGAAAAAAAAAAGAGGATGGCAGAGAGGGGTTTACTGGTTTCATGCTGGCTCTAACTTTGGAGATACTGGTCACTGAGAGTGATTGTGTAGTCCAGATTGACTGACATGAGAAGGCATCCAGCACCAAATGTCTGTTGAGAGCTTTTGTGCACTGTAATTGAATGGGTGAGCAGCAGAGGAGCTAGCAAAGGCATCCCACTGCTGGCTGCTCATTACCTTTCCATTTAACAATCTCTAATGCAATTAGAATTTTAAGCAATCAGCCTAAAAATCCCCTTCCCATCGTTCAGCTGCTTTTGTTCTTTGAGCTAGCATCAGCTCACCCATTGCTGGTTGCCCACAGCAGCAGGGCACAACCTTGAAGCGAAGTCCTTCCTACTTCCTTGCAGTGTCTACCCTGCCAGCTTGGACTTCAGAGCACCCCAGCAGCCCTGCCCCAGGGAACAGCTGGTGAGGATGCAGGAGGTCCTGTCTTCCTCCTCCTCAGGCCTGTTCTGACTTTAGCAGGGTGGGTTTGCAGCCCTGGGACAGTCGGACACTTGGCACTGAAGTATGATGACCTCTAGAGCAGGTAAGCAAACGTGACGACTGTAACAGCATGACCCGGGCAGGAAATCCCAGCCCTGCCATGAGAGAGCATGGCCAGCATCCTGGGAAAGCCATGCAGCTCTGCCTTGGGAGGTGGCTGGGTCTAGAGGGCAACAAGCAACAGGCTGTGAAAGGCAAGTAGAGAAGCAGAGATCGGAATGCAAATAAATCTTCCCTGTGGTTCAATGATAAGTATTTCAGCTCTTCCTGGGCTGGAGCACTGCTGCCAGCCCCAGGGCTAGTTAGGGGGGCCCAGTCCCAGTGCTGCAGGAAAGAGACAGTGATCCCCTTAGCAGCACCCTCATCTTTGACTTGCTGTGCCAGCACAGAGGTTTGCCACAGCTGCCACAAAGCACCCCAGGGAGGCTCTGGGCACTGCCTGCCCCTGGCCAGCGGTGGGAGGCACGGTGTGACTGCTGGGACCCTGCCTGCCAGGGGCTTATGTATAAGGCAGGCTGTGCATTTCCTGAGGGCAGGAGTGGCAAGGCACAGCCTGATGGGGCTCACACCACCTCATTAGGCTGGGAACAGCTTCCTTGGCGTGAGGGCTGGGAGAGCCATGAGGTGAGGGGGCAATCACGACCCTTGCCCACAGCAAGAGCTCCTGCCTCAGCTCCCTGGTGTCAGCCAGGCCCTGCATCTAGCCTTGTTGACAAAGTTATCAATGGTGGGTGGCCTTTGTGGGGGCATGTGATGAGGAGAGTGGGGTTTAAAATGTTCCATTTTTTTCACCCAACAGGAAGCCCTCCCTGAGTCCCCTGTCTGGGACCTGTGGAGCATCCAGCAGGAAGCTGAAACAAGAGGCAAATAATTCCAGTAGGAATTTGAGTATAACAAGTGCTATCTGCTCAAAACCTAGAGAAAGGCTCTCACCGTGGAAGGTGTCCCTGCCCTATGGTGGGGGCAGGGTTGGAAACTAGATGATCATTAGGGTCCTCTCCAACCCCAACCCTTCTATGATTCTAAAACATTGTTCACCCCCTTCCCTGGGACTTGGTGGTGGCAGTTTAGTTTTGGGAACATCTGCTCCCTCCCCAGATAAGATGGGCCCCCCTGCTACTTCCACTCCTTGCTGTGGTCCTAGAGGACTTCCAGGCTGTCCTTCTGTTCCCTCCAGGCAGTGTGTACCACTTTGCTGGTGTCCTGAGCCAGCCCTGGCTGTGGGACAAGGACTGGCAGAAGGGCAGGGGAGGCACATGCCTGTTCCAGTGCCGCACCCAGCCCCCAGTGTTTGGGATGGTGCTAAGGGCTGTGGCAACCTTTCTGAGAGGAGAGGGTGGGGTGCTTCCTCACTCCTGCACCTTTGCTGCTTCTGCCCACTTGCTGGGGTTTTCTTCTGTAGGGCCTATGGTAGGTAGCAAGGTGACTGGAGGTAGAGAAGTGTCCCATGAGTCTCCTCACCCCTGAAGCCTCTGCAGGACATCCCCAAGAAGGGTCAAAAGCAACCTGCAGCTGGGAAAAGAGGCTTGAGGTCCTGGGCAGGATGTGCAGAGGTGACATGAGGCAGCAGCTGGGTGAAGTCATTTTATTCAAGGCACAGTCATAGCAATAAATCACAAGAAGGTACAAACCTCTGGCACATTCCAACAGCGGGGCAGCCAGGGGCAATCGGACCAGCAGCCCGAGCTCCTCAAGACATGGTGCCACTCACAGACACTTGCTTCCACCCAGAGACAGGCCACCAGCATCTTCCTGCTCCAGCCAGGGGCAGGCAGTGAGGGCAGCAGCTGAGCTGCAGGCAGCCCCACGGACACCTGGGCAGGAAGCTGTGAGCTCCCCACAGTGCTTGTTGGGGTTGGGAAGGAGAGGCTGAACTCAAGTCTCCTGCAAGGCAACTGCTCAGTGGCTAGTGTGCTGCAGCCATCATCCCAGCATGCAGGAGCATGGGTGAGACGGGCTAAAGAGCTGCCAGCTAGCCAAGCTGAGACCCACCAGCCCACAGGGATGTCCCAGGGCTCACCTAAGTCCAACAAAGCCCCACAGCTCACTGCTGGGCTGCCCCCTTCACAGGACTGACCAGGTTCACTCTGCCAGTGGCAACAGTAATGCTGAGTGGTGCCAAGTATTTGCCTTTGCAAAGCAGCACTCCCCATACCAGCAGCCTTGGTGCCATCAGAGCTGTGACAACACAGCCCTGGTTCTTCCCTCCCTGCACAGCCCTGGGATGACAGCTAGAATTGCTCTGAAGCCAGGTAAGTCAGGAGCAGGAAAATGGGCCCTAAGATCAAAGCAGAGCCAAGCAAGGAGCCAGCAGGATGGGACAGGTTAGCCTGATGGGATAGAGGCCAAGCAGGGTGAAGATCTACCCTCATCCCCAGAGGCCTCCATGGCTGCTGTGGAAGAGCCAGGAAACACCAGGGATGCTGCCCAGGCAAGGAGCTGGCACATTTACACTCAACCAAGCAGGACTCACACTCAAGAGACAGTGTGACTGCTGGTGGAGCATCCCATGGATGCAGCTTGTCAGTAAAGGTAGGTGGCACACCAGGACCTGAAGGCTGGGGTCCTGCCAACCTCCCCACCCCTCATTTCTCCTGCAATGGGATGGAGCCAGCCCCACAGGGAGCCTGAGCACAAGGGAGATGCTACCCAGGAGAGAGGGATGATAAGGAACTGCCCTTATAGCCATTAAAACAACTGTGCCTTCTCCCTCTGCTCCTCCCTGAGGACCCAAGGCCACAGGTATGCTGCAGCAGTGGAGGGACGGAGTGGCAGAGCAGGGAAGAGCTTGGTTTGTGTTTTGACATCTGCCTCAGGGTAGGACCACTGGTGCTTAGGCAAAGATGGGAGCAGCCCCTCAATAAAACACACTCCTCTCAGCAGTCCCTGCTTTATTGGGCAAAGCCTTGGGGGTGGCAGCAGGGGTGGGCAGGAGGCTGCAAGGCCAGCATTTGAGGAGGCAGCGGGACAGCCGCCACGAGCAGCGGGAGGGCATGATGGGAAGCGAGGATTAGGAGTGTCTGCCCCATGCCACGGAGGACCTGGAGGACAGCACGGGGGTGGGCACATTCATCTGAGCTGTCTGGGCTGCTATTCCCCTCACAGAGGGGCCAGGGCCTCCCTCCTGCCCACAAAAGCATTGCCTTTCAGAGAGATCCTCTCCCCACATCACTGCACCCTCTCTTCCCCAAGATGAGCTGGAAAAGGTAGGTGGGTACAGGGGCAACATGGGGACTGAGCCAGTCCAGGCAGCGGGAGGGACCAGCAGAGCCTCCTGCCACTTCACACACAATGAGGTCTCTCCTTCACATCAATCCTGGTGTCCCCAAGCCCCGTCAGCAAGGTGGCCCCCACCAGTACTGGGAAGGCTCCTTCCTACTCCCTGGCACATACTCCACTTGGCACAGCTGGTCCTTGCCCTGGTGGATGCTCACTGGTAGCGTGCCTGGCTCTCCATCACCGGGCCACTCCTGTACTCGCCCTCCACTGTCTCCAGTTCTGTCTCAAAGCTCTGCAGCCCTCCATCCTCTCCATCCTCTGCTGGCTCCAGGTGGTTGCCCATGGTGCCATAGGACTGGTGTGCTGGGGAGGCTGCTGGCGTCAGACTCAACTCAGGCTCCTGTAGGACAGTGGCCACAAAGAGCTGCCCCGGGAGGGGGCAGTGGAGTATCAGAACCCAGGGGACTGAGACTGGGGTGGCCACAGTAGGGCTGGGGTCGGTTACTCACGTTGGAATTAGGGGTAGAGGAGACACTGCTCCGCTCCACGTCATTGAAGGCTCCCTCAGACTGATCAGACATCTGGGGAGAGGGAGGTTGGGATGAAACCACAGTTTGGGAGTCCACAGCTCATGCTGGGGCAGCCAGGCACTACCTCAGACTCTCCAGAGAGGCAAGGAGGGGATGCAGTGAGGCAAGGAAACAGGACAGGCACATGCCTGCACTCACCTGGTAGCTAGAGGGTTTCCGTGGCTGCAGCTTCTTCAGACAGAGGCCAAGGAAAGAGAAGACGATGCAGGCAAGGAGGACCACAAAGGTGAAGAGGGTGACAGGGCGAGTGGGACCTAGAGCACAGAGACACTGGGGCAGTACATGAGCATCCAAGGACCTGCCACACATCCAGTGAGCTCCAGGCTGCTTTGAGTATTACAAGTTCTCAACCCTCCTCCCAACACACCAGGTGACACCCACCTCTTCTGCCAGGTCTCCATCACACATTCCCCGCTCCCATCCCCCTTCCCACCCTCCATGCTGTGCCTGACTTAGACATATCGTCCCACTAAGCACGAGATGTGACCATCAGCAGTGTCAGGAGGCAGCCCCAGGCCCTCCCTACCAAGGCGCAGGACGGAGAAGAAGAGCAGCCAGAACATGCAGAGGATGGGGGCCACCACAACCTGGCTGATGGCAGCAACGTGGAGGCGCTGGTTGAGCTTGGTGGGGATGTACACGTAGTAAATGTTGTAGCGGTCCACCATGTGCTTCAGCAGCATGTAGAGCAGCCCTGGCGAGAGGAGAAGGGCCACTTGCGGGGGACAGAGCGTGGGGTACAGCAGGGCAGGCCCAGGGTATAATGCCCACGGGTGCCCTCCTGCACCACACAGGATGCTTATGCTCCTACACTGCTGCTGGTGGCTGGGACAAGCTGCTGGTGGCGTGGCCAGGGACAGCGGGACTGTGGCCGTGGGATGGCACTCACCGAAGGGGACGATGATGGGGCAGGTGATGCTGTAGGTCATAACGACAGAGAAGATGCAGCAGGTCCAGGCGTACTCCAGTCCAAACTGGAACTGGTAGGCTTGGCTCTGAGGCACAATCAGCAGCATCATTAGTGTCCCTGCCACTGCAAAGGCTGGACCTGCCTTTGCAGCCTGACCCACACAATTGCCTCCCTCTGTCAGCCCCTACGAGGTCTGCAGAAGTCCCAAGCCTCCCCGCTGCAGCAGGCCAGCCTGAGTTTCTGTGGCAATGCATCCAAAACCCCTTTCCCCACCGTGGAGTCGGGAAGGGGGTGAAGATCAAGACGTGTGGGAAGAGAGGTAAGGAGGAAGGCAGCTCCCCATTTTCATGGCTGTGCCAGCTGACACCTGGGCCCCTTCCCCCAAGTCGCATGTCAGGGCAAAGCCCTGGACCAGCACAACGCAGAATCAGTTTCTTGCCCTTTTTTGGCCTGTGGAATAGGATCTGTGGCATTTGTGACATGTGGGCCAGGAGCTGATATAAAATGGGTTGGCTAGAGAGCACTAGAGGCTCTTCCTGGGGTTTTCCCCTCTGCACATGTGGACCACACTTTGCAGGCCAGAAGGATTCCTCGAGAAACAGAGACACTAGGAGGACTACCCCCACCTGGAACCAGCGTTGTGAGTATATTTGGAACCTGCCTGAGTCTCCAGGGAATACCTTCTCTCGTTAGGAGGGGCAATATACTGCTCTTGGGTCCTATCATTTTGCAAGCACTGATCTTCACCCATCTGCACCCGTTCCTGTGCTCTGGCAGATACTGTGCCACCGAGCAGCCAAGCTGTCAACAGCACTTTTCCGAAGGTGTGTCTCAGTCAGGCGGGTGGCAGGGTTTCTACGTTCATACAGCAGTTGGTGTTTCTGTTAGCTTCCTGCCTGCACCCCTCTATCCCTAACAGTTTCCAGCAAACACAGCCCCGCCGCGCTGGGTGCCGCGCACGCCCGGGTGCGACCAGAGCCACCTACCCGCTTGACGTGGAGCCGCTCAGGCTCGGACTTGGCGAAGCAGAGCCGGGCGGTGTAGACGAGGAGGCCTGGGATGCGCAGCAGCTCCATGGCCGTCCCGATCAGGCTGGAGGTGACCACGTAGTTGACGAAGAAAGCGCCATTGTCCGGCAGGAAAACGCACCTGGCCAAGAGATGCAGAAGGGGAGAGGATGCTTGGGCAGCTGGCCAGGGCAGCAGCCAAGGGCTGATGTCAGGAGCTCTCCCTTGCTGTGGAGGTTTGGGAGCTCCTTGATACTCACTGGAACTTGATATCGGCCTCATCCAGAAAGCGGGTATCGAAGAGCCAGCGGAAAAAAAGGTCCAGGCTGAAGAGGGAAGAAGGAGAGCGAGCTGCCCTTATGAAGGAGAAAAGTCACAGAGCAACGTGGGAAGCTTCTAGTGGGCATGTGCTTTCCTCTGACCTGGGTGGGTGACACCCTCTAGACTCTACCAAAGCAGCCCCTTCTGCCACATGGGATCACTGTGGCTGGGTGCTCACCTCCTAGCCAGGATTGCTGTAGCTGGGGCTGGGCTACACAGATACCTGACTTGGTCCTCTCAGGGTCTGCTAAAGGGCTGACCCCAAGCAGGACACCACCAGCACACCCTGGGTCCACCCTGGCAGCCTAGCAAGCTGCGTCACTCTCCTCCTCCCTTGCAGGGAATCTTTTTGTCTGTAACCATCTGAGTGCTCAGCACAGCTAGAGAGCAAGTGTTTTCCTCCCCAGAGCCAGCCCTGTTTCAGCAGCAGTGGGCCCTCTGCCCTTTGAGGCTAGCACATGGGAAGTGAGGGGCCCAAGTGTGCTCCTGGCTGCCAGGAGTAGGGACTAACAGCATGGCAGGGAGGTCTATACCTGCTCAGCCCCAGTGAGGGCAGGATGATGACCATGAACACCAGGAAGAAGAAGCACTTGTGCATGGTGAGTTGATTTTCACTTGACCTGCAGAAAGGGGAGGGAAGAGAAGAACATTGCACTTTCCAAGGCAGAGATTCCAAGGAAGAATCTGGGCTGGGTCTCACTCTTCACCAAGGTGCTGCTTCCAGCCCCAGGAAGCCAAATGCATTTGATCTGTTCATCTACTGGGGCCTTGTAAGACCTTTCTGAGGCCAGTGGAAATCACCATAAGGAATCTGCTCCAGCAAAAGCTCTTGTCCTCCCAGCCTCTCCCCTCCATCATCCCCATCATCGCCCACCATCCCTGCTGGTGTAGACACCCAACATGTCAGCTAGGTGTCTACAATGAGTTCAGGAACCCACATTTCCCTCAAGAAGTGATGACAAATCTCCTGTAAGGACTCAGAAAATCAGGATTGAGGGCTGGGGATGGTGGAGGGTCAGAGAAGGTACATCACAGGAGTTGGGCAGACTGCTTACAAGACTTTGAGTACCCCAAACTTCTACTTCCACCGTGGAGGTCTGGGAGCATAGCTACGATGTGCCACCCAAGTCAGGGACTTGGTGCTGCCAATCCACCATCACACTATCCCTTTCAAAACCTTCTTCAGATTCACATTAAACCCAGACCCATGTGCCTTCGGCAGCACTCTGGAAGGACTGGGGGTTATTGCAAGGAAATGGTTCCTTTGGGCACCGACTTGGGGCTCTTTCATGAAGGGCAACACCCAGTGGGCTCTGCAGGCGTCTGCCAATCCACTGCCTGCCCCACTGCAGGCCAAGTCCCATGAGTCCTCCCATGTCCCACAGCCCTTAGGGAGTGGGGGGGTGAGCCCCTTTACCTTGTCCAGTGTGACTCGAAGAATGCTGAGTAGTAGACGAGGAAAGGCAGGAAGACAGAGAAGGCCCAGAGCAACAGTGTGGGGAAGAACTGGGTGATGATAGGGTTCTACAGGAGGAGAGAAGTCAGACACCCCCTCAGGAACCCACCAGAACTCAGTCACGTTTGAGGCAGCTTCCTGGGCCTCCCAGCACAGGATGATATGTGCAACAGGTGGGCTGGGGCATCCCCTCCCTGAGCAGCAGTGTTTGTTTCAGGAAATAAGAGCCTGAGGCTAGCCAAAAGCATCACAGGTATGCTCTGAGCCCCAGTGCCCACCCAACAGCTCACAGGTCAGTGAGCAGGAAGGCAATGTGCTGCTGGCAGCTCCTGAAATCTTGAGCTCTTTCCATCCCTGTCCTCTTGCATGGACACTAACCTGCCCTAGCCCATGGACAACAGCACTAAAGCTCAGGTTTGCACAGGTGCTAGGGCTCTGCCACTGGAAACACATGGGGATGGATAGCAAACAGGGGCATGACCACTCCTTGCCTCTCATTAATGCCCATCCCAGTGATGCCTCATCTTCTCAAGCCAGAGTAGACCCAGTACTTTCCCCCTGTTATGGGCCAAGCTAGAAACTGAGACTCTTTGGGAAAGCTGGCACATAGCCCCAGGGACTACCTTCAGGCTCTCCACAGGGTGTGTGACGTTGAACATGTCCATAGTGTTGACAATGATGGCTGGTGTGGTGAGGAAGAAGAGGAGGATGAAGAGGCAGGTATTAAGGAGAATGAATCTTAGCCACCAGGATGTGCCACGGACGGATAAATTCTCCCTGTGAGAGGAAAACACAACTCAGGCATGGTGTGGAGGAAGACCCACGTGTTCTGGGTCTCCTAGCTTGGCTCCCCAAAGCTCTGCCTCCCACTGCCTGCACCAGCCATCCTGGCAGCCATTGCTGTGAGCTCACCCCTCCCCTCTCTACTGTAAAGACACTTGCAGAGACCTCAGAACCAGAGTCTGTACCACCAGGAGACTTTAAAGTCAGGCTGAAGAAATTGGAGCCTGACAATCACTCCAAATCTCATGTGGCTGAGGCGATCACTATCTCCCTTGCTGACTTCTGTTATGGACACAGGAGGGATTGTCAGTCCCTGCCACACTGGGAAAGTGCCCTGTAGATATGGGCACGGTTTCCCTACAGCTGTGTGGGCTTTCTGCTGTGAGCTCCCTACAGGTATGGATGCTGGTTCCCCTTGGCTGCTCCCCTCCCTTCCTCCTTCCCACCACAGGGTTCACCAGATGATATCGCTGGGTGCAGGAGCATAGCAAATGCCCCACTGGTGTGACTTGACCACGGTGGTGACAGACGACTGCTGGGGGTGCTTGCGGCAGCGGATGTGGCTGTAGTCCTTCAAAATCCTGCAGGAGAGAGCCAGGTGTCAGGTTCAGACTAAGGGCTCAGGACCCCACACACATTTCTGGTCAGACTCTTTCTGCAGCCCCAACAGAGTGGCCATATCTGCAGATGGCAGAGGCACAAAGGAGACAGACCCTGCTGCCTGGCTTTGGCTGGAGAAGCCGGCAAGGTGCCCCAGTTCCCTAACAGTGGTGGTCACCGGGCTAGGGGATGTCCCCATGGCCGCTGGCGAGGGGTACTCACACAGCTGTCATCCGCTCATCCTGGAAGGTGACGAAGGCCACGTCGAGCCGCTTGAGCGTGATGCGGTTGCGCTCGGCATTAAACTCATCCGTCAGCTTCTCCTCCAGCTCCCCATAGTACTGCTCTGCATCCACCTGCAGGAGCAGCCAGGGCTCTGCTGTGCTCGCCGGGCTGGGGCACAGGCGAGCTGCCACGCTCTGCCTCGCCCCGGTGGGGCTGTGCTGCCAGCAGCCTCATACCTGCTCAAAGCCACAGAAGCGGCAGCAGAAGAGGCGGGCGCAGGGGTGGGTTTTGATCATGATCTTCCCCTCCTTCTGCGCCTTGGTGGTGAAGTAAAGGCGTCCCTTCATCGCCTTGCGCCTGCCGGGAAGCAAGCAGGGGTGAAGCTCATTTGGGCAGTGGCAGCCAGCCAGCCAGCCTGGGTCCCTTGACACGGTAGGGAGGCAGGGCGCAGCCACTCGCAGCGGGGAGCTGCCTGCACTCACCTCTCCCCATCCAGCTTCATCAGCTTGCGCACGTCGAAGCAGAACTGGACGTTGGTGACGGTGCAGCTGGGATAAGCCTCACTGTGGACACAAGGACACGGTGGCACCGGGAACTGGGTGAGACAGAAGCAGGCCCTGCCTCCTGCTTGCCAGCCACCTGGTGAGGCTGTGGCACACCACTACTTACTGGAAATGCTTGATGATAAGGGAAGGGTCTGTGATCTCCTTGGGGATGTGGGTAACCATCAGTGTCCGGGCAACCTCAGGAAGGAGAAAGTACAGAGGAGGTGGATGGGCTGGGGGGTCTTTGGGACCCGTCACTGCCACCCCTGGCCACCCAGCCACCAAGAAGGCAGAAGTGAGCCAGGTCACTGATTACTACCCCAGAGGCTGCTCAGCAGAGACCTCTTCAATTTCCACTCCCAGGCCCCAGCGGCATAGCGGAATGCTGTCACCCCCCAGGCAAGATGGGCACAGCAGAGCTTCAATCTCAAGAGACAAGGCAGTAAAACATTTGCCTCTGGGGTGCTGGCCTTTCTCCAGAAGCTGGAGAAAAACAGCTATTTCCTTCCCTGGCTGCTCAGTCCAAGGCTGTTTCTAAAGCTCTCCCTACATACTGGGAACATCCTTTCTGCAAAGCACGGAGTTGTCCATTGGCATTGAACAAGGCAGAGCTGGAGGAGGAGCAGTTGCTCACCTTCTCATTCTCTCTGTATTCAAGGTGGACAGAGTGGTGAGCCATGCAGAGGATGGTGAGGATGAAATAGATGAGGGCGAAGATGCTGTGCAGCCACAGGAGACGGTCTCTAGAGGAGGGGAAGAGGAGACCAGTGAGCAATGTGGCAGGCATGTGGCATGCAGGCCAGCCTGGCGTTCAGTGTCTCACCTATGGCCATCCCCACTACCCAGGAGGACCTTCCTGAGCTGGCCACAGGGCCCCCACCCTAGGGATGAGAAGTGCAGCATCCAGGATGTTGTCTGAGAAATGAGGCTGCCCAGTGTCCCCAAGAGCACTTCTGCCAGCAGTGCCAGTGTGACAGCTGCTGTGATGGTGCTCACACATGGTGCAAACCACCACCAGACACGGGGCTACTGCGACTGGCATACTGCTCAACATGAACCTGTCCCTGCTGCGCATGGGGCTGTGATGAGTGCTGCTCCTGGGGGCTCCCAGCAGTGCCCACCACAGCAACAGCACCCATAGCCCCCCCGGACACAGGAGCCACATACTGTGTTGGGATGTTGGCGATGGTTGTCCGTCCAAAGTGGGTAGGATTGTGTCCTGCAGGGAAAGAGAAGCATGAGGTTAAAAGATTAAACCAAGGAGGTGTGCATGACCGTGCTCGCAGGGTTAGTGTCTGTGATCTTTGCTCCCTCCTTCTCCTCAGGTCCCCACCAGGTTCCCACTGCCCTGAAGCTCCCTGTCCCTTGCATTCCTTGATCCCACAGCTGATTGTGGATTCCTGTGCACAGAATCACAAAATTATTGAGGCTGGAACGGACCTCTGAGCTCATCAAGTCCAGCCTATGACCTAACACGACCACATTGACTAGGCCATATCCAGTCTTTCCTTAAAAACCTCCACGGACAGCAACTCCACCACCTCCCTGGGCAGTCCATTCCAGTGCCTAATTACCCTTTCCATCAGGAAGTGCTTCCTAACATCCAACCTAACCCTCCCCTGGCACAGCTTCAGGCCATGCCCTTTCATCTTGTCACAAACTGCCTGGGAGAAGAGCCTGACTCCCACCTGACTACAACTTCTGTTCAGGTAGTTGTAGAGTGCGATAAGGTCACCCCCGAGTTTCCTCCAGGCTAAACAGCCCCAGCTCCCTCAGCCTCTCCTCATAAGACTTTCCCCCTAGTCCCTTCACCAGGGGGACTGCTGACAAAAAAGGGCCCTCCATCCCTGCAGCATGGTGCTTGCCTCAAGACTGGGGAAGCTTGCATCACACTCCTAAGCCATCTTGTGACTGGAGAAGAACCTACCCAGAAGGTCCCCCGAGAAGTTGACAGGCAGGATGACAGCCACAGAGAGCATGCAGACCAGCATCAGCAGAACCAGGAGGTGCCGCTGGAAGGAGAGGTAGGTGGTGGCATCGACTCCACACTTGCTCTGAATCTCCTCATCCCTGGGGGAGAGATGAGTAGGAATGAGAACCAGAGGTGCCTCCCCACCATCTCCCTCCCCAGGGACACTGGCTGCTCTGGCCTCACACAACCCACTTCATGACATCCTGCCCACGGCATGTGGGATTTGGGCACAGAGGGAATGAGGGACACAAGCAGCCCTCAGGTTGCCATACTATTACAGGACCAGTTCCTATCAGAGGAGGCTGAAGCCCTTTTCTGTGGGACACTATCCAGGGCTCAGTGGAAATGCAGAGGGGAGCCTTCTGCTCTCTCTCCAGGTTGTATGTTTTAAGAAGGCTCTCCTCTGCCACTCATCCCAGCAGCCCTGGGTCATGGGCCACCACCTGTGGCCACTGGCTCCCCGGGTGGGCAGCAATGGGGCACAGCCATGATGCTGAGGGCATACTTACTTCATCTGGTAGATAGAAATGAGCCAGGAGCAGAATCCCTGGAAGGGAAAAGAATTGGGATGAGGTGGGGTCACCACTCCCCATAGAGGAGACAAGGAACAACATGCACTGGAGACACATGTGGCAGTGGTACGATGCCTGAGGCCCCAGGACTGAGCAAATGGAAGCAGAACCCCAAGCAGCTCAGTAATGCTCAGCCCAGTTGGCTTATCCTCACTGATGGCAAAGGCTTCAGGAGCAGCAGGACATCTCTAGAACACAGACTTCTGGCTTCCCTCCTCTGCCCCACCCCTCATGGTCCTCAATGTGCAGTGTGCTTTTTTGACCACTGCCGAGCACTGCGCCAGCACTGCTGCACAGGGCCTCGGGCACAGGCTGGATGTTGTGCAAGGGCTCACTCCCTGTCACTGCCTAGGCAGTATCTCTCCCATCCATTATTTCATGTTTTACAGACACCAGAGGTCATGCAAGTTCAAGGGCCCTCTGCAGTCTTCCTGGTCATGGCTGTACCCAGTAACACTCAGCTACCTGGTCATTCTTTTCACACTTTCTGGAGGGTTTATGCTGACCTTGGATGGGAGGCACCTCAGGTAGCTCCCTGTGGGATTGCCTTAACCTGCCCCATCAGAGCTGGCAGTTTCTTCCTCCTCTCCACCTCCTGGCTTTAGCCATGCCAGGACCTTCTCTCCTTCCCCACAGCTGAGTTTAATCTGATTGACAGCAGCAGGAGACTTGGGAAGTGCAAGTGTCTTTGTGCCCATCAGCTGTGCAGTAGTTGGACAGCTCCATAGCACATCCACACTGATTTCCTTCCTACACCTTACTCCAGGGCTCTGCTCCATAGAACATCTAGGAGGCTGTCTGTGTAGACTCTAAGATCTCTGGCCTGTAATTTCTTGGATTTGTAGGGTTTCCAGAAACTGTCCTGATAAAACATCATTTGTTAGCTGATTCCCAGCTCTCCAGGACCCCCATGGGCAGGAGAGAGGTTGCACACTGCAGTCAGTAGCTTGGCTATTTGTCTCAGGGTGAGAGAGGAGTCATCTGCCCGCTCCTGGGAATTGGTCAGGCTGCTTTTACTGCAACCTCATCTTCTAGCCCCGCTGCTAGAGGGACACTCCAGTGCTTTCCCAAAGAGAAGGGCTCTCTGTAAGGAATTTGGTCAAGCTCCTCCTCGCTGAATACAGGCACCAAAACTTTATTTAGCTCTCCTGCTCCATTGTTGCCTTCTCCATCAACTGGTTTCCATCTTCAACATCTACAGCCCTACAAACTCTCTGGCAGGTTTCCCGTTTCAAATGTGTGAAGAAAAATCCAGGCTCTCCACCTTTTTTTTCCTCAAAAGGAACCTTCTCCCCCTCTTAGACTATTTGGTATCTAACCTCATGGAGTTTAGATTTTCCTCACTTGGGAACAGACTGGCTTTTAAAAAGATGCCTTCTTCCTTCTGGTATTCTCCTTTGATCTGCTCTTCAGCAGTGCTGGCTTTCCCTGTGGTCTTTTTCTCAGTTATTTGTTTAATAAGCAATATAGATTTGCTCAGAGCATCCAGTGCAGAGCCTTTAAACAGACCTCCTGCCACCTGCAAGGATTTTGCTTCTCTAGCTTTCCTGCCTAGGTGTTTGGTTTTTTAAATAGGTCATGCCATTATTTTTGTTGTTTTCATCAGCACACAGGTGACTGATTTTTGAACTCCTGTTGACAAAGAAAAAGAAGGGGAAAAAAAGAGAAAGAGACAGCAAAAGATGTCCATCCATGCTTGTTTCCAGCAAAGCCTGATTTGTGCCTGGTGTGGAAGAGAAACAGAAGATGTCTTTAAAGCCCCTGCAGCCCACCACATCAGCAGAGGTGGAGGTATGTCATGCTGGGACCAGAAAGTCTGAGAGCACACAGTGAGGCTCTGCCCATGAACACAGCTAGCTCCCTGCAGCTGGCAGGGATGGCCATGCAGCTGGGAGACATTCACCCTGGCAAGAGCACCCCTTCTGAGCTGCCATTCAAGGCAGAGGACTCAAAACAAATCAAGACAAATAAGCCTACCAACTGTCCCAGGAATACCCTGCTGCTAGAGGGTGTTAAGGAGGAAAAACCTGCTAGAGGGTTTAACTTTGACCATTTAACTTCTGACCTGGATTTCTGGTGAAGAGCAGGTCAGGCTAGGCCAGGAGGAGCCCAGCCTGGGCTCCCACTGTCATGTCCACTGGCACTCACCATGTCCTTGTTGTCAACATCCAGAGGGCTGCTCTCTGATGGGGACTTCTCCTTCTCGCTCTGCTCTCCGTAGAAAAGCGACGTCAAACTTTGGAGTGAGGGAAGGAGTGGAGCAGTGAGGCAGGAGAAAAGCAGCAGACAGAAAAGGATGAGCACTCTCAGAGAGGCTTCTCCTAGGACAGCAGCCCAGGAGATACCTCCTCACTCCCTGTATCCTACACTAGGGCTGGACTGCCACTGGGCTCAGGGTGGGGGCTGCATCTGGCTGCCTCCATGCCATCTTTGCAGCGGTTCTGTGACCCTGGCCCATGCTAGGATGGCTCGTGGAGAAATGATCTTAGCTCCAGGACAAGGGGCTGCTCAACCAGATTTTTTCTGTTCCACTTGTTTCAGTCCTCTCAAGTGGTATTACAGTAAAAAGGAAGGTAATATTAAGCCTTGATTGGTCCTTTGATCTCCCTGGTGAAAGGAAAAGTCTCCTATCTATTGCCAGACTCACTCCAGAGCCCAAGGCCAAGAGAAGCTGGAGAAGGTGAGAAGACAAGAGAAAGCCTATATGGAATTTGCTTCTGCAGGCTGCCCAACCTTGCAGAGACCCCTCCTGTGTCACCTGCTTGCGCAAAGAAAGATGCACTGCTGCCTGGGGTGAGCTGTGCTGCGGCAGGCAGGCAGCTGCTGGCAGCACAGCCTGCCTGGAAATCTGGTCTGGCAGGACACCAGTATTTTTTGTGGAATTCTGCATGTAGCCCAAAGGATGTGCCAGGCAAGCTGCCTTGGTGACAGAAGTAACAGTGTCATTGCTGCATGTCTCCCTCTGCCTCCTCCACTGGCCCACCCTGCTCATCCTCAGAGAGTCATGAGAAGAGGCAGCAGCTTGGTCCCCTCTTGAAAGCAGCTCTTGGGCCTCTGATCTTCCTAGGACAGTTCCCTCCCTGGCACAGAGAGTACCATCACCAGATGGTGCCTGCAAGAGGGAATCAAAGCTGTCCTGAGCTTTCCCTCTACCTGCAGCAGATGGTGCCTGTGCCTTCACAGGCAAGGACAGCCAGGCCATTTGTAGTGGGAAGAAGGGACAAGAACAACTGCTGAGCTTCTCCATGAGCCACCCTGCAGTGCTGGCCCTCCTGACAGCACTCTTGGAGACTGGAGCCACTACCCATGGTGACTTTGCATTCTTCTCACCTGTCATTGTCCATCAGCAAGGCCAGGCGCCCATAGTCCCAAGCTGCTTTCCGAAGGCAGGAGAAGACCAAGAGGAGAAGCTGGAAGAAGAGGGAAGAGTAAAGTTGAAGGTGTTTGCCACAGGGTCTCACCTCAGAGGGTCTCCTCCCATCCCTCCCATCTGTTTTCTCACTCAGGAGCCCAAGTTTGTGCAAAACTCTTGCCTCAAGGCAAACTTCTGCTGCTCCATGGTTACATCACTGCTGCCCAAATGCCACCTGCTACCCACCATGACACGGGCAAAGCTTTTGGCTCCCTGCAGTCACCCTTGTTCCCTTAATAAGCTAGGTGCACCAGAAACAGGCTGCACTCATGTGGCTGTCAGCACACCCATACCACACTCACCCATCTGTGCTCACAGCCAGTTGCTGGCAGCACAGCTGAGGGCTGTAGCCTTGTGGTAGTTTCAGGCTATGCCTAGAAAATTTTCCACAGATGCTGAACAGAAAGTGGTAGAATGCAAATAAATCACCACTGGATGTAAAAAGAGAAATAATGATGAGCTCTAAATAATCCCACTGGACAAACTGGCAACATAAGCCAGTTCTGTAAAGTGCCTTTCGCTCTTTTTGCTCCCTCCACTCTGGCTGATGCTTCTGCTGGTGTCTGCTGACCTTGGCTGCATTGCTTGGTTATGGCTAAGTCTAACAAACAACTTGCTGCTCTTTCTCTTGTCCCTTGTGTACAGGGGGGGAGAGGGAAGGAGAAGCTATTAGCTCCCCTGGTTTGTCCAGGGGGATTCTTGTGCTGTTTATAAGCTGTAAATATTGTCTATTTTGCACATATTCAGTGCATTTCATCCTAGATTGTAGCTGTGCTTGTAAATACAGCCTCCTTTGCTTCCAGCCCAGCCGTCTGGCAGTTTAATGCTGGGGGGAATTTTCAACCCACCACAAGCACCCACAGACCCATGTCCTGGGCTGCTCACCAGCCAGAGGATGAAGTTGATGGCAAGCACCGTGGGCACCCCTCCGAAGGGCAGCCCTTCCAGGACGGTGCTGCGGGAGCGGGCGCTGAAGCACTGCTCCTCCGTGCTGTTCCCCAGGGCGTCCAGCAGGCTGAGCGCGGCCGGCCAGGTGGGGCTGGCACCGTCCCCCATCGGCTCCACAGAGTACACACTCTCCATTGATGCCATTGTGGGGCCTCACCCTGCAACACACAGAAAGAGGACTGCAGCTGGAGAAGCCTTTGCTTGAAAAGGGGCCTTGGCTCTTTTAGGTCCTCCAATGAGCCCTGACGAGCTAAGGGCAGGGAAGGGAAAGAACTGGCTGGTAACCCTGGAGCTTCCCCAGTCCCTGTCACTTCCAAGGAGATGCTACAGGACACTTGGCAGAGGGTGCTGCTGGAGAAATCTCACAGCTACCTCATACGCTTTCCCCACTCCATTAAACTACATGGTACTTGGTTATCTCCACCATACCTGAGACAGGTCTCTCACCACCTCTGCCCCTCAGTCTTGGAAGCTGGGTTGAGCCATGGTCACCCTGGTGTGGTCAGCAGACAGGAATGAGGACCTGAAGCATTTGCTTGAGTTTCTGAGAATAAGAGCAATGATGGTGTTAACAACTGGGATGCGAATACTGCACTTCTTTGCTTCCCAAAGCCAGATAACCACTGTGTATGGAACATCTTAAGCCCCCTTTTCTCCTCTGGCATCATGATCTGTGTGACTCAGGAGTTGTGGGACCTCCCTTTCATCTTTCCACCAGAGCAGAACTGTTCCTTCCAAGGTATCTTGATGACTCAAGAAGAATCAGCTTCTCAAAATCCTGAATGTCAGGCCACCCCACACTTCCCCAAGAACTAATACCACAAGCTACCATCCTCACTGGTAGGAAACATGGCTTGTTTCCAAAACATTTCCTACAGCCATACTTTAGGTACGAGAGGAACGTCTCCAAAACCGCAGTGCCTGGGACCCCTGAGAACAGGCACTCTACAGCAGCCATCATGGCTGTTACTTATGGAATGCCACAAGCCTGCACACCAGACGGTGCTGAACAGCCACTGCACTCACCAGGACAGGAAGAGAGTGAACCAGCACAGCAAACAATAACAAACCTAGGGTGGGGGCAACAGGGACAGAGTCTCTTATCCCAGCATTCTGTCAAGTCATTGTGCCTTGGAGCCCCACCAGCACCTTTAGTCAGCTGCTCCTGGCTGTGGTGAGACAACCACAGGCACCTTGGGACACTTGGAGATCTTCAAGATGTTCTAACTATGGTCTGTCAATAGTTTGGGGGTGGTGACAACCAGGTTGGAGCATTTTCAAAAGAGACATTAGGGACCCAAGCTAGGATGTGTAACACTTTTTAGGTAGATAACCCCAGCAGGCTGAAAGCCTTGCTTACTGGAAGACTGGGGTTACCACTGTAGGGGAAAACAGACAAAGAAGCATTGTCTTTGGAGGCCTGGAGCAACAAAAGATAATTTTGAAGTTGGCCTGGTTCTGAACAAAGGCTTTTATCAGATGTGATCTCCAAGTGGGTCCTTCCCACTGCACTTATTCTACCTCTGTTCTGGGGAACTTGTGCTCCCGGCAACAACATCTTCTGTCTTGTCTGAAGTTTATAAAGGAGCCTTGTCCTGCAGACATGCTGAGCACAGTCTGTTGTGACCAGTATGTTGTCCAGTGAGTTTTGTATTCAAGTCACTGATTTCCTTCCCTCCTTTTTAATCTATATTCCAGCCACAACCTGGACCCTGCTGTAGTCCCTGCAGTCACCTAGCGACAGCTGATCCCTTTGGCAAGATGCTCACAGACCACATGGACAGGATGGAGGTAGAGGAGTAGGAGCCATGGTCTGATTAAGCAGTGCAGGAGGATGCAAACAAAGACAGCCAACACCTCCAGGGACCTGGAGATGCAAAGTGTTTATGGCATGTTTCTCCCAACAAGACCAAATAGGATCAACTCTTCTTCAACACCAAAGGAAATCTGATGGAGAGGCCCTTGGGGAGCTCAGAGAGAGCATGCACAAATGCCTTGGCTTAGAAAGAGGATCTTTCCGAGTTCTACACAGATTTGGTTTTGTTGGGAAACATTTACTTCTGACGTGTCAGTGTGACAGATGGGAGACTACAGCAGCACGTGGTTTTATGTGCACTGCTGTAGCCTCAGCCTCTCTCTCAGACCATGCTGCTTCCTGCTTGAGGAGATAAATCCCACTCTTAAGCTCCTGAGAAGCCCAGCTATCCTCCAGCCCATGGCTGAGCAGAGCATGTAGTACAGGGGTGCTGGGGCAGGAACTGATGTATGTTACACACCTGAGACACTGACTCTCTTTGACCTCTTCATCCTGGGACAGACTGAGGGAGGTTTTCAAACACATATTGAACGCCCACCATGCCCCCCACCCCTGCTAAAAAACAAACACAAAAAGGCTCTGAAAGACTGACAGCCTGACAAAGGCAATGAGGTGGACCAGGGGTTCCCACACAGTCTCTCAAGATGGCTGAAGAATGTAAGAACTAGCCTTGGTTCCGGCAGTTTCCAAACTAAACACAGAGACAGGGACTTTCTATCCTCTTTGTTTCTGTAGCGTAAATTCCAGCCCAGAGAAAAATCTCCACTGTCACTCAGTGTCTGAAACAGATCTGCCCATGTTGCCCTCTTCAGTCCTCCTCAGAGGTCCCTGGCCGCATACCTACTGACCTGTCCAGTCCCTATCGTCTGCAGACATCACAGCCCGAGCTGGGACAGCTGACTACCAGAATGGCTCCCACAGGAACTGCCAAGTCACCTGAGAGATGCTGACACTGTTCCAAAGGACATCTCAGTAGACTTGGGATTGAAGTACCATCCCTGCAGTCAGATGTGAAGTGGGGAGTGGGCCAGGAAAGGCTCCCTGTAGTGTCCTCAGTTGTGGCCTACCTCTCAGACACAGCTGGGAGTCCTGTACCCACAGGCTCAGTGTGGCCCCACTGGGATAACAACCCCTGAAGAGGGAACTCCAAAAAGGAGAGATGTGGGAAATGAGTGGGTCACTCTGGCAAGCAGCAGCTCTTTGCCCTGGCCTGTCTGCATCCTGCTTGCCATCAGGTGGCTGTGAAACCACCTGGGCCAGGGGGACCTCTGGCCAGGATCAGCTTTTTGCTATGGAGACGTTCTCAATCTGTTCTCCCCACGTGCACATATCCCTGCCTCCCTTCCTCCTGTAAGCAGCAGAGCCATCGCCATCTGGCATTTTCAGCTGCTAAATAATTAATTGCCTTTTTTGTTAACAAGGAAAGTGTGCCTCTGACTAAGGGAGCTATTGGACTTTCAGCAAATAAGCAAGGAGACTCTTAGCAACCTCTGAGTCCCTTCTCTGCTACCACCACTTCACTACCAAGTGGTAAGGTCCAGCAGCTTGTTTCCAGGCACCATCTTCACACTTGTAGAAGGAACATCCTGCTGGAGGATGGAAGGGTGAGGGGGATTTTCACATGGATTGGTACAGGTTGTCTTTCACTGTGAAGTCCTTGTTGCTGTTCCCTTCCTCCAGTAGCAGATGTTTTGCTCCTGGTGGCCAAATGCAGTGAGTTCCTCCTGGAGATGGTGCTTGTATTTCCTGCTTCAAGTTCTGCAGCCCTCAAGTCTCCCACATGCAAGCATTCACTCACCCAGCAAAACTCTACACAGCATGGCTGTTTCAATGCCAGAGCCTTACTGCACAGAGAAATTTCAGGAGCAGAAAAATCCTGAAGCCACCAGTTCAGCTCTGTCCCCTCTCCCTCTGGCACCTTCAGCTACATTGCCCAAAGGAGCCACAGCATCATGTTCAGGCCTGTAAAGCAGTCCTTGCAGCTCCTCTGAAGCTAATCACAAGCTTATTCTCCTGTCTTTTCCCAGGTCCCTTCACCCTTAGATACCCATGGAACCCACTTCCAAATACCCAAACCAGTACTTTTAGACTGTTTTTTCCAGCTAATCTCACCTTTTATGGTGCTGCTCCTAGAAGATCTTATGCAAATTATATAGCTGCAGTGTTACCATTAAAATAACCATTGGGAACAATCAGCTAAAAGTAAATCATCTAAATGTTCTAGGAACAGCACATGCAGCAGAAACAGTGAGAGATTTCTGCTCACACATGCCAAGAATAGCTTGAACTCAGACCTGGAGGACATATTCAGCCTCCTTCCAACTGGAGGAGATACCTGACTTGACATACAGAGTGAGAGATCAGATGGACACTGTAGATCAGACTTGATCTCACCATTACACACCCAAGCTAAATTTTCACACCAGACCTATGAGATAATTCAGCATTTTGCAGTACTTGGCTGACAGCACTCTGCAATGGGATCTTAAAGGAACAAACAAACCCCACAGCATCACCAGACCAATTCCCCTTCCCAGTCACACCACTGCCATCGTTAAGGGCTAGAGGAGGAAATGTGGCTGTGACTAAGAGAGCTGACACCCTCCAAAGGGTGTCAGGAGAGCTTCCTGTTAGCTGTGTATGAGGTAGTGCCTCCAGATGCCAACCACAGACAGGTGATAAATCAGCAACACAGGGGCAGAAACTGCAATACATGGTCTACCAAATCCAGGCCTAACTTAGAGGAAAGATGCTAAAAATAGGCTCAGAAAACACACAGAGCTACAGAGAAAGACAATTCTTCTTCCTCCTCTTTGTGATGGTTGTGTATGGACAGTGAATTTATGAGGTTTAACACTGAAAGAGATTTGCTGGATAATGTCTATGAAGCATTTCCAGTGTGTAAGGTTTGCCTTGAATATTCAGTGCCCTGTTTGTGCTGTTGATAAACCAGCATATGTTTCTCCTCTCCGGCTGGGTGGGCACTCATCCAGAGAATCAGATTTCCAATTAAAAATAAGGCATGTCTTTTATGCAAATGCAATTTCTCAACATTTATCTTTCCCTTCAAGCACCCTGCCAGCAAATTCATTTGCTAGGGGATTCATGGACAGCTGGAGCAGCAAAACACCAAAACAAAGTCTTGGGAGCGCTCAGATGACTAAGCTGGACTTCTTGGAGTGCCTGCACTCACCCAGCCTTGGTGTCCTGCTCTGGCAGGGAGGGGATTACTCACTCTGGCTGGCAGGGGGGCGCCTGGGGTGCAAGGCTGCTGATGCTCTAGCCATGTGTAGCCAGCAGAAATGCCAGGCTGAGAAGCTAGACCTATCTCCTAGAAAGCAAGCATCTCCACTACATGACTGCCTCTGCATCCTGCTTCCTTTGCAAGGAGACGTGGCCAGGCTGCAGAAGGGGAAATTAAGAACCCCTGTAAGGGGCACTGGTGTGCCCACGACTGGGCAGGGAGGTGAGCCTCTGGCTTCCCATCGTGCAGGACTGCAGTGACTGACCTTGAAGTACTGCAGTGATGGGGAGACCAGGAAACCAGAGCCACTGCCACTGACTCAGCACAGCTAATGACAACCTCAGGCTGGGAAAAGGCTCATCACTGCACTGAGCTCAGATCACACCTTGGCAGAGGTAGCTTGGGCACAAAAGGGCATGGTGACCTCTTTGTCCCTCAAGCTCAGTGTACAGGACAGTGAGCACATTACAAGCCTCCTCCATCCCTGAGAAGGATGGGACCACAGACATGACCCACCAAAACCCCACAAGGGTCCAATGCATTCCTCCCCAGCTCTCCCTTTGTCCTGTCTCTTTGTGTCATGGCTTCCAGGTCCAAGTTGCAAAAAGAAGGTCAGGTTGCTGATGGTCCATGGAATGGGACTATGGCATGAAGCAGCAGCATCTGTAGGCAGGGCTTTTTGCACCACCTTCAGCATTGTCAGGGCAGGTGCCCGCAGAGGAGACCAACCTCCCTATGATGGTGCTTACCTCCCCTAGGCTGTGATCCACAGACTCACAGGATTAGAACCAGATTCCCCTGGGGAGGCCAAGAAACTGGATGCAGAGAGACTGGTAGCACAAACACACTGGTGTGAATGCTGTGCTCTGCTAAGGCCATGGCACAATCAACCCACCAGTAGAAGACCCTGTCCCATCACCAGCAGGATGGCAGCTGCCTCACATGGGATACACCAGTCTGTCCCACTAGCCTGCTGCAAACCAGACACATCTTCCAAACAAGGAGAACCACACCATGAATGGCAATCTGGCTGGTGGGCTAAGGGGCTGGAGTCCATAACATCTGGAGGCAAGGACCATTCTGCAGCAGCAGATCACAGAACACATTGGGTTGGAAAAGACCCTTAAAGGTCATCTTGATGACTCCTAATAGGTATAAAACACCTCCTCAAAGACTAGTATTGTCATTGCTAACAAAGATATGATTACTCAGAGTATGAAGGACTCTGCAGCCAATGTCCCTTGTCCCCATGTCACCCACAAATGACCACATGTACCAGGGTGGATATGAGTATGGGAGCCAGTGGGATCAATAAGGAAATGTGTGAGCATATGGCTCAGTACAATAAACCCACTTAAAGATGGTGCAAATAAATATCACCTTCCCCACCTGTGATCTCTAGCACTGATGTTCTACAGAGGGGTGCAAAAGCCTGCCATGCTCACTGCCAGCTGTGGCAGGATGGTGAGGGTGTCCCACAAACCCACCAGGCCCTGGTGATGCAGACCTCACAGCAAGTCACCTGCACTCAGTGGTGAGCCCACATTTGGCACCACTGCTCTCATCCCCATTTCTTATGTGTGTCCCTGGCCCTCAGGGAGCATCCCACAGAAGGAGATGGCATGGAAGCACAGGAACCTACTGCAAGGGACCATAGGGGTAGCAGGGTGAGGGTAGATGCATTTGTTGCTGGGACAGAAAACTGATGTCTTCCCTGCTCTCCTATCCTCACCCACCACTCCCAACCTGCTCTGCCAGCACTGACCATCAAATATTTCAACCTAACAGAAGGGCAAGACTGTGAACCCATTTTGGGGAATCATGCAACTTTTTCTGCTCTCAGGATTGGCAAGTTGTTACCACCTTCAGAAAACCCTGTGCAGGTTCATGCTGCCCCAGAGACTCACCTGAAACCAGTACAGCATTTGAAAGCAAACCCCTCCCCTGCCACAGGCCCCTCAGCTTCTGCTTCCTCCAGCCCTCTCCTCCTTTCCCAGAACTACCATGCAGACCCTGGGTGCTATGTTTTGGCACTGTGACAGACTAAGCTTAATGGATGAGGTTTCTGAAAGAGGTGTCATCTCAGCCCCCAGCCTCCAGCAGGGCTCTCTGCAGGACAACATTCGTGGCCTTCCTCTGTGGTACAGCAGCCACCTGCAGAAGCCCCATCTCCCAGAGGGATGCTGTAGACCAAGCACAGCAGCGCTGACACCGCAGAGTTCCTCAGCAAAAGAATAAAGCCAGGCCATGGAGAGCAAATGGTGCTCACAGGGAGAGCTACAGCCTGGGAGGTTGGTTTGGGCCAGCGTGTGGGAGATGCCACGCACAGAGCAGCTCTTCTCCAGGGCCCCTCCACGCATGCGTAAGCCAGCAGCTGCTGGAGCCAGCACACGGCAACTGGCAAAGAAGAATCAGAGCAGAGTTTATTTGTTTCCCCCCCAGTCCTTCTCACCACATGACTCAGCTGCTCTGCAGGCTGGCTCCAGCCCGTGTTTGGTTTGTATTTTGGTACCCTGCTGTGCACACCGTGTGCTCACCCCACGCTTCCTGTGTGCAAAGCACTGAGTAAACATCAGCTAACTGGGCTGCAAGGTCCCCAGGGCAGTGGCCTGTCACTCATTCTGCAGCATCCACCCTTGTCCTCTGATAACATTTAAATCAAGGCTCTTCAGCACAAAGGATAACCCCAGCCAGGTCCAGCCCAAACGTAGGGCAAAGAGCCACTGGGCTGCCTGTGGGTGATGGATGAGACAAGAGAAAGGAAAGATGGGAAGGGACTTTATAACAGGGCCTGTAGAGACACAAAAAGGGGCAATGGTTTTAAACTAAAAGGACAGTGATTTAGATTAGATAAGGAAGATATTTTTTACAATGAGGGTGAGGTGAAACACTGGAACAGATTGGCCAGGGAGATGGTAGCTGCTCCATCCCTGGAAATGTTGAAGGTCAGGTTGGATGGGGCAGTAACCACCTGATCTAGTTAAAGATGTCCCTGCTCACTGCAGAGAGGGTGAACCTTTCAACCCAAACTTTTCTGTGATGCTATGAAAAAGCCAAGGCTGACTGTGGGGAACAGAGGCTCAGGTTGCTCACAGGAAGGAAAGGGGCAGTGAGTTGTGCCAGGGCTCTCAGCTGACATACATATGTGCACATACATGGAAAGGAAAACACTAAAGAGACCTTCAGGCACCACCAGGTCCCCACTCTCAGCTGGGATGTTGAATGCTGTGTGCAGTCCCCAGAGCAACCCCTGTGCTTGTGATTAATGAAGGCTGATAAACATGGGTGAGGACAACTCCCAGACCCTGCTCTCTGCAAGACCACTGCCACAGCCAGTCCTAGGGAAGGGCTTGAGCTTCAGGGCAAAGGGTAACCTCAGGTTGCTTATCACCTGCCAGCTCCAAGACCACAGCATGCTGTGCCCATGCACAGCCAGCCAGGAACCATCAGCTCCCATTTGGCATCAAAGGCGAAAGAAGACTCCTCTCAGTAAAGCTGCAACAGCAGTGGGATGGTAGGCATTTATGCACAGATGACTCCTCCTTCACCAGGTAACTGTACTCAAACAGAAGATTTTAAAGAAGGAAAGTGTCATTTCCACTAAGAAAAATACTCCCTTATGGAAGCCCATACAGAAACCAGGAGCATCTGGGAGCCAGCCTGAAGCTGTCACTACAGGCCATGGTCATGTTTCACAGTGCCACAAGGTGTCAGGAGTACTGAGGTCCCTGGACAAGGAGGAAAAGGCAGGATGGAGATAGCAGAAGAGGCAGCCGTTTCCTTCTGCTGTTTGGGGAGCAGGGAGCTGTAGCAGGTGGAGAGCAGAGTGGGAGGTTTATCTACTGTCTTTTATAAAGCCACCTGCTGCAGAGAGCCTGCCAGCCACAGCGGCATGCAGCACGGCTACAGCCATCACCAGTGAGTAGAGGAAGCCTCATCCTAGAGAAGAGAGAGGAAGAACACTGGCAAGGAGAGGACCTAGGCTGTGCATAAGAAGGACAGAAACCAGGAAGCCAAATATTGCACTGCTTGGACCAGGCAATGCTGGTGGCACTGCACCCCAGTGTCCTGCCTAGCCAAGATGGCATGGCATGTTTGGGTAAGGCAGGGACCTCACTGCTGAGGGTGCATTTCAAATCCCCTGCATAGTTGCTCTCAGCTGCTGGGCTCCAGCCAGCCCTCCTCATGGCTAAAGCTCGCAGGGGAAGGTGTTTGGCACTCATACTGCTAGGCTCAACTCTGCTCTACTCCAGCCTGCTGATGCCTGACAGGAACCTGGGAACATCCTGCCACCTAGCACCCTCATTCCACAGCCTCCTAGGGGCCAATACCAGGTGGACAGCATCATATCTGTCCCATTGATGCCCTTCTTTTCAGGCTCCCCACACACTTCCCTCCACACCATTCTGGGAGACTGAGCTGCTGTCATTTGCCTCCTCTTTGCTCCTCCCCAGTGTCAAGCAGCCACAACTTTCCCTGCAGCTGATACTGCTGCAGGAGCATAGAAACACTCCTGCCCTGGCCAGCTTCCCTATTTGCAAGCACAAAAGCTTCTTCCTGAGAGCAGTGGATTACACCACCATACACACACACATGCATACATTAAATATCATTTCAGAGCTAGAACATTTCTATCACCTGTGCCTGATGCCAGCAGCACAGTGAGATTTGGGCTGCAGCAGGAGCCCACAGGCACACTGCTCACCAATGCTGGCCCCACCAAGGCTTTCCTCTCACCTCTGCCCAGCTTCTGAGCAGACTTGGGTAACACCAGATGACCAGGGTGAATCACACCAAGCTGGGAGCATGTGAGATGGCAGCTCAGTGAAAGCCCTGGCACTGGTAGGTTGCACAAGCAGGGATGGCCCTGGCAGCTGCTGCACAAGCCACATCCAGACATGCCAGAGGGATTAGCTCTCAGCATACCAGTTTGAGTCAATAGTGCATCAGAGAGAAATGGAAGCCTTTGATGGTGAACACAGAGTCTTGCAAGGGGAGGATGAGAGAAAATGCTTAGATGCTCCTCAAGGCCTGGCTTGGCCACATCCATCCCTTAGGGATGCATCCATAAGGGATCCATCAAATTGCTATCTATCCTCCAGTGTGCAAACAAATTTGGTCCTTGAAAAGGAGGAGGGAAAAAGCTGAAGCCATTACAGTCACAGCACCAGACGGCACTGCCTTCGTCTGGGCTGTGGGCCAGCCACCTACCCTCCCACCAAATCCTGACCATGTGCAGGGACAGTCCAGAGCTGCTTTTTGCTGGGGCAGCAGAGGGAGCACACAGTCTGTCTTCCCGGGTCACTGGAGCATGCATCCAGATGCCGCTGCAGCCCACACAGTCTTTAGGAGAGGTCAGAGGAAAGCTGCTGCTGTGACTGGGCAGATGAGCAGATGTGACGTGTGGCGCTGCACAGCACTGATGGCTCCAGCCTTCTCCCAGCACAATAGCTGCTTGCAAGCAAGGCAACTTGTCCCCATCACTCCCATCCTCCTGGAGATTTCTGCTTGCTCTGGACACCCATGCATAGCCCCAGCCACCTACCTACCACAGGGCAGAGCAGAGTGGAGCTGGGTAAAGCAGACAGATCACCATGCCCACCAGCCTGCTCTTGTCCATGGTCTTATGAATGGCCCTGAAGCATCAGAATTAAGAAGGAAATCACGGGGCTGTTGGGATGGGCACATCAGTGCATCTCATGCCAGCAGGAGCAGGGATGAGATGCATGGCAAGAACCAAGGTTTAGGATTCAACCCAACACACACCTACTGCAGGGTGAATGGCCCAGCACACAGGGCTAGGTGGGACACAGACACTCCCTGCAGCCTCTGATACAGAGCCTACACCCACCACACTGCCTTCCTGCTCTGCCCTGGCCATGCCCACCAGCTGCCCACAAGGGCTGTTGAGAGCATCTGATGTGACAGAGAGAAACACAAGAAATGGTTTCTTTCTGTTCATGCAGAGAAGGGAGTGTCACATCCAGACATGTACAGCAGTCAGGCTGGGAAAGGGATAAGGAACAGGAAGGAGAGGAGCTGTGGGCTGGGATGCACAGAGGATGCAGTAAAACAGATGGCAGATTTGGCAGCGAGGTGGTCATGGAGTGACCTGCAAGATCTTCCTGCTGCAAGAGCAGGCAACACAACACTGTAGGGGCTGTCAGCCCAGCCTGGCAGAATTAGAGGGGATTGCATCCATTCAAACATGCCACACTGAACTACAAGCATTAGAGGTGTTCCATGTGCAAGTCAGCCTTGGAAAAAGACTATCTGGGATCAAGTGGAAAATGGGAAAAAATATCAGGATGGCAAGTTTTAGAGGCAGGGAGCCAGAAAGATTGGCCCTGGATCTTCTGCACAAGCCTGCCTTCCATGCACACAGGGCTGTGGAGCCCTTGCAGCACTCTGCCCATCCTCCTAAAAGCACAGGGTCCCCAGGCAGCCACCCTCTGTGCTCCACATCACCACTCATATGGAAGAGGAAAGGAAAGGAAATTAAACATGAGGTGCTGTAGCAGATGGCTGCAAAAGGAGCCTCCCCAAGCCTGTGCCCCCTTGTCCTTCCAGCGCACTTTTGGCACAGCAGTGTCAGCACTGGGAATACAGCTGGCCAACGAGGGGGCCCAGGCAAGAAGCAGTCTTCCAGTAACAGCCACTGCAACTTCTCCACAGCACAGCAGCTCTTGACACAATTAACAGGAACCAGGCAGGCTCTGTGTCTGTTCTGGAAGGGATGCTCAGGGATGCAGCACTGATAAGGAGGGGTTTTCACAGTGGCTGGGTGTTCTGGCTCAGGCCAACCTTTTGCTTCTTGGCTGGTTTTGAATATGCTGTTCTCCTTGCCTGCATCCCCACCTAGCACATTCCAAACCTGCCACTGTGAACACTGCTCTTGCCTGGCTGGGCTGACCCTGCAGTGAGCACCTGGAGATCCTGTATTTGGCCTCTGCAGTACCAGCAAGACAATAATTAAACAAGGAAGGGGCTCCACCTCCTCATTCACTACACAGCTGATATCAGAGGCCGTCTGGTACATGCTGTACTGCGTAGCTGCCGTCCCTGCTGTGGGAAACATCCCCCCAACTGGAAAAACAAAGAGCCTCCAGCCAATCTGAGAAAACCAAAGGTGCACAGGACCTCAGCACACAGCCACACACCCCCTCCCAGCCTGGTTTCCTGGGATAACCAGTGCTTCCAGTAACACATGGACACGTCACACCCTGAAGCACCCTTTCACCAGTACCAGCACCACACCTGCACTTTCTAGAGACAAAAAGCTGTGAAACTGCTGTGGAGCCTCTGGCTCACCTTGATATCCCTAAGCTGACCACAGCCCTGGGAGGGCAAGCAGAGGTCTGCACAGGTGGCCAAGCCTTCCGCCAGAGTGGCAGGAACCAACATTTAAAACCCTGGGAACAGGACCATCTGCAGGACACATTGCCCTCCAAATCCTGCCCAGCTGCTTTCCATGCTCCTCCTGGCAGCACAGTATGGTTGCAGGGCACATGGATGTCATGTTGGAGGGAAAGGACCAAATAAAGAACCCTGCCCTGTAGCACTGAGAGCAGTATTAGACCTGAAGCTCAACAGGTCCCATGACATGCCTGCATATGCCTTCTCCTGCCCCACTGGATGTGAAAGACACAGCACCGGCACAGCAGACTCCCCTGGGCAGTCAAGGAGGTGGAGGGACACCTGTGATTATCACTCCCAGACAGGAGTTAAAGGCTACAGATTGTGCAGAAACTTAATTCTGACACCAGGATATTTCCCACCAAAAAAAAAATCCCAAGCCCAAAGAAGAGTGCAATCTCTGCTCTGCTGAAACCAACTGCAACATGCCTTGCACAAGGGCCAGAAATTCACCTCCTTGTTATGGAGGAAAAGCCCCCCCTCCCAAAGTCTGACTCTGTGCCAGGGCTGTCCAGCTAACCAACTGGCCCCTCAGACTTAGGATGAAAGAATCCTGAAAGCTACTGATTACCCTGGGACACACATGAAGCTGCAGTTAGGAGAGTGTATATACACACCCAAGACAAGGCTTAGGGCACGGTCATAGTTTCTCTAAGTCCAGTTACTGAAGTTTTGCGTAGCTAGGTTTATCCAGCCCAGTGTGCAGGACATTAGAGGACTGCATCTACAGAAATACCCATTCCCTGGCTTCCCTGCAATGATTGAACTAGCCTGAGTTAGTTCAATCTAACTGTTCTCAGGAGGTGGCCCAGCCACTGTAGCTGTTATTAGCAGGATTGGCTTTGTTGAGGTGTTTTTGTTGTTGTTGTTGTTTCTGAACATGGAAGAATGTGATGCAATTTCATGGAAGAAAACACAAGAAATTAAAAACTTGAATGAAAGAAAATTAAGCTTGATGGAAAAAAAACCCCAGAACAGAAAAATCCAATGAAACTACCTGATGAGAAGATTAGCAGCAAGGCAATATGAAAAGAAAAAGCAATAAAGATAGCTTGGAACCAGAACAAATAAAAGAATTATGACTTTTGGAAACACATACTCAAGTCAAAAGTAATCAGATTTTGCCTGACCTAAAAACTTATTAAATGAAAAGACAGTCAGTTTAAAACTGGGAGTTCTAGCAAGCCACATGCTAAGCCCATGGATCATTCTCATCGGTGGAAAAAATGCCAGGAGAAACTCGTGCAGTCCGTCCTTGCCGCCAGAGCCGCTCACTGGCTGAGCCCCTGAAGCTAAAGCCTGATGAACTGCTAAAGCACCTGACAGCAGCAACCTTTTGAAAGGGGGTGGGGGAGGGGAGAAATGTTTCAGTTAATTTAGTACACTGATTACTTTACAGTATCACTAAGGTTGGAAGAGACCTCAAAGAGCATCGAGTCCAACCTGTCACCAGAGACCTCATGACTAGACCATTACTGCAGGTTAACGTGGGAGAGACGGGTTCCCTTTCCAAGCCCGATGAAGATGAAATGCAAGAGGATAATCTCTACTCGTTCTGAAATCCTAAAAGCCAGAAATCATCAGGTTATATCTTACATCTTCTGTTTAGGCTTGGTCTCAGAAAGAAGTTCTTCACAGAAAGAGAGATTGCCCGTTGGAATGGGCTGCCCAGGGAGGTGGTGGGGTCAATGTCCCTGGAGGTGTTTAAGAAGAGACTGGACGAGGCACTCGGTGCCTTGGTCTAGTTGATTAGTTAGGGTTGGGTGACCGGTTGGACTTGATGATCTTGGAGGCCTCTTCCAATCTGGTTGATTCTATGATTCTGTAATAAAAGTCTGTTCCTTTAATGTAGCATTAAAGCAACACAATATAGTATGGCAACACAATATTGTTACCTCCATTACATATACAAACAACGCTTTCATAAGCTTATTCTTCTTTTCTTTTGTGGGCACATACATTTTAAGCAGTTTTATTTAACCAACTGGAAACCATTTTCTTTTAAATGCCAGCTTTCTGCCTTTTGAATTGATTTTCATTTTACACCTATTTGCTGGACCAAATAACAAAGTGGTAGCTAATAAACGAATGTGAGGCTCACCATCTTCTACTGCAAGAAATACAGACATCAAGAATCTAAATAACTGTGTTACACTGTAAGCCCCTTCACTTAAGCATGGTGCAGCCTCCTGTTCAGCCCTGAACACCACAATATACTCATCAATGAGAAGCAACTTGTCCTTAAGGAAAGAGCAGAAATGTACAAATATAACAAGATTAAAACTATGTACTTCAATTGTGGCTTTCTGATTTAAATCATCACTTTAATCCATCCATCCTACCCAGCTACAGGTCAAGAGCCAAACAAGGTGCAGATCAAACTTACTCTGAAGCCTGTTAATTTTGGTTTGGTTTTCTGCCATTTTTGCCACTTCCCTTCCACACAGTTCTGCCATTTGCAACTTCTTCCTGAGAAAAGCAGCCTGGAAACACAAGGAAAGGTGCACGTTCCCAGCCTGGAACCTGCAACTCCTGGGGGTCTTTTACTGGTGCAGAGACCTCGGGATCACTGCTTGCAGGCTCAGGCAAGATAGGCAAACTTCCAAACTTCTGGTCACTTCTCTAATGCTGCCTTAGGGATTATCCCACAGTGACCAAATTTGACAGAAGATGGGACAACTAATCACAGAAGGGTTGAGGCTGAAAGGTGATTGTCTAGTTCAGCCTCCCTTCTCAAAGCATGGTCAACCAGAAGAGGTTGCTCAGGGCCATTTCCAAACAGATTTTGAGTATCTCCAAAACCAAAGCCACCCACTGTTGCAACCAGGTTTTCTATCCAGCTAGGTTCCAACCCCTGGGCTAATGGGGGCTGTCCCAGCACCAGCTGGGTTCCTAGCTGCACTGGTACCCTGAGGCCCATGACTGGCCAATTCCAAGCCTCATGAGCACCCCTCAGCCTGCCAGTCCTCACACTAAACCTCAGCACCTCAGCCTATGCCACTCCCTGGTGTGTCATCCTACCATGCACCACCAGGCTTGGTAGTGCAGCAAAGGGACTCCTCCAGCAGGGCCATCTTCATTTGACCAATGCAGGGTCCCCAGGCCTTGTCTTAGAGTTCTACAGACTCACTTTGGACCACAGCTGAGAGCTACTCCCCAAATTCCAAATGTGGAATTTGCCCTAAACCCCCTAGTTTTACCTTCTCTGAATTTCAGTCTCACCTAGCCCATCCAAACCAACACATCAAGCATCTTGTCTCAATCTCTATCACCTCCTGCCCCAGCTATCTCCTACCACCAAATCCCAAGTAACAACAAAGTGCTGTCCAGTGAACCAGAGATAGAGTCCCTTCCCTTTGAGGAGAAACTCAAAATTACATGGCAACATATTTTTCCACCTCTCATAATCTGCCTTTTAGCACTCGAGGTGCAGTGCATCTCAGATCATTCAGATCCTGCCTTTCTCTTAGCTCACCCACGGTCTGCAGATGACAAGACAGAAGATGCTGGGGCTGGGGCTAGGGCTAGGAGGATCAGGTCACTCAAAGCTTTCACATGCTCCCACTGAACAGAAGCACAGAGCCTCTTTGCTCTGGTACTCCACTTTAAAGGCATTTTTACTTGAGATCAAACAATGACAGCACAGAAGCTCCTTCTTGGTCAAAAGGGTACCCACAGCATTTCATGGGGACTCTGCTGGGGACTGCACAACTGATCCCAGTGTTGAAATTCTTCTATACTGTGGTATTCATGCTCCCCAGAGGTTGGGCAACATTACAATAATTTCAATTAGGGAGACATTTTTTCAGCCAAAGAGATTTTCTCTGCAGCCCTTCGCATGGCTGCGGCTCTTATGCCAACACAGCCATCCACTAAGAGAGTTGTACCAGGACAGGCAAGGCAGGACACAGCTGGGGCTTAGGTAGCCACCAAGATGAATCATAAAAAGTGAACGTAATCAGAGGGTGTGAGACCAAGCAATGACTGAACTGATAGAGAGGAGAAGGCGAGAAAGGGACTGGGACAGCAGGATGGGAGAGTTCGTACTCCATGCCCGTCTACTCCACTTCTCCTCCCCATGTCTCTGCAGAGACGTCCTGTGGGACCTGCCATGCCCGGTCTTCCCCATTAGTCAGCAACAACAGTGGCCTGGGGGATGGGAAGGACTGCACACAGCTACCTGGCCAGGGCTGTCCCATTGTTGCTGTAAGAGTGAGAGCAAATTGCTGCCATTGTCCCCACGTAGTAACTAGGTGTGATCACTGCCTAATTACCAGTCCCAGCTATATTTAAAACAATAACTTCAAGGCAGCTTTTACAAGATGTTTATGCATCTTAAAAGTGTGGGTTGATGCCAAGTGGGATCTTCAAAAGCTCTAAGACCTCTCATTGTTGAGGGATCTAATGGGTGGTTAAGGATTAAATGTAATCAAAACATAGCTGAAGGAAATCGGGACTGGAGCTGTTCCTCCCGAAACAATCTCACAGCAAACCTGAGCACAGTGCATCAGCAATGCAACGTTTTCTTCAACCTTAGGGCTAAGTACATGAAACATATTTACAGCAATTAAAGTAGGTAAGAACAGCAAATGCAGAAGTGAAAATGCTAAAAAGCTTTGGTGTTTATAGGACTCGTGGAGGAGTCGCATTTGCACAGCACACTGGTGTTTGCCTAAGAGTTCAGATGACTGATTAGTTTAACATCAATTGAATTCACTTGTGGGTGTTAGAAACATTTCTCCTTCTCCTTGCTGCTTTGGAAAAGCTCTTACAGTCTGTTAAGACGGGAATGTTTCCTGCAAGGAATATTTTAAGCCAGTGACACTCCCTCCTTTTACAACTCTGCAGATGTAGGCTCTGAACCTGTGTTGAAATCTGCCTTACTTTCCCTTGCACCAGAAGTCTCTGCATGGAAGGAGAGTCTTTACCTGCAAGGCCTACACACACACCTGACCAGCATTCCCAATAAGCACTGCTATCCTTGTTTGCAGGACCGCCCTATGCTTACCACTGTCAGCAGCCACCAAACCAGGGATGAATCAGTTAACCTTAGGGAGAGCTCTGAAGAGGAGAGCAGCTACAGAGCAATTCAAATGTTATCATTAGGAAAAAAAAAGAAAAGACCTGAAAGCATTCAGATAGCATTGCAGGAGCCAGAATGCTGCAATGGGAAGAAGACAGAGGTTTCAGTTTAACAGGAAAGCTGGAAAAGCATGTGCTATGAAGTCAGAGGCTGTAGGGGTGCCACCAGCCTCCTTGCTTTTGTTTATTACTTACTTGTTTGCCAATGGCTGTTTGCCAGGCTACTTAAGACAAATCCTTCTTGAAAGAGCTGCTTCTGCTTCCCTCTCCATCTGGTACCCAGCCCTGACCACCACTGTGTGTAATTGCAGGGAAAACAGCAAAGCGAAGGTTCAGATCTGGTCTCTGTCTTACTGCCTTCTGCAGCACACTTCCTCCCCTGAACAAATACCACCACCCACTTCAGCAGCACCTTTTATCCCAAGCAGCACATTTTTCTGTGTCTCTGCTGCTCAGACAGACAGCCTGACCCAAAACACAGCACTGTAAAACCCCAACATGGGGCAAGGTGATTTCTGATATCTCATTTGCCCATTCAGCTTTACCCCCACCTCCAGCTCCCCCCCGTACTCTATGAAAGGGGAGAAGGCAGGCATGTGTGTCAGTACTGGAGATGTGTCTAAGCAGTTAAAAGGAGAAAGAAATAACATCAGACAGTCAGACAAAGGTCTCTGTTCTTCCTGGATAACACCCATTCTGTTCAGGTGGTTCCTGAATTGCAAACCCCCTGTGCAGCATCACTGTTGCCAGAGAGGATGGGGAAGCAAGCGAAGGAGAAAGCAGGGCCTTGATTCATGGACAAATCGGGATGAAGTTGTAAATTGGGGAAGAGCAGCTTAGCCACAGCATTAGATCATCCTGTCCTGACAGCCCTTTCAGAGTCATCAGTCTCTCCAAGCTGTGTGAGAAGTGGGGAGATGTTCCCGCTCCTCCTCCCTAATAGCACTAAGCATTTCTAACACCATCAGGTGTGGCTCCAGTAGGGAGGATTCTGTGGCCAGGATGACGTGGGAACTGAGCAAAAACCATGGCATGACATAGCTGTGGGATGACATTTTATCTCGCATCAAAGGACAGTAGGGCAGGCCAGCACGCGTGCAATTGGAGAGGACACAGAGGGACTGGGGCTCCCTCCCTACCGCTGACTTACTCCAGCAGGCCAGGGAAGCCCCTGCTCCTCACTGGGCCTCCGACACCCATGAGGCGGCCGGAGATGAGCATTAGTTAAAACCACTTGGGCAGGTGATAATAAGGGCAGGAAAACAGTATCTGAATAGAGCTAAGCGCCCAGAAATCTCCCACAACAACAAACCAAAACCATTTCTGAAGTCCAGACCCGCAGAGTCGCCCTGGCGACCTCTGCCCGGGCGCTGCCAAGGCGGGGCTGGCACACCCGCCCAGGGGATCGCGCAAGTTGCCGTGAGCATCCCTCCAGCAGTCCCAAAGCCGGGCCCACCTAGGACGCGCAGCAAAGCACGGCGGGGCATAAGCCCCACGCACGCCGAGGCTTTCTTCTCACCCCGATCACCCCACCGGCAAGAGCGCCCCCGACTCTTTCAGCGCCCCCGGTCACCCTTCGCTTGAGCTCCACTGCCTGCCGGGACTCCTGTCCGCTGCCGCGGCAGGTACCAGCTGACCCCCACAGCCCAAACCGCGGCTCCCGCCCCGGACTGACCTGCTGAGAGGGGTGGTCCTGGCTCCGCTCCGGGCCCTGCGCCTGCCGTGCCTCCCTCCTCCTCTCTTCCCCGCGTCTCCCCCGCGCCGCCCGGCCGTGGGCTGCCCGGCCCGGCCTCTCTAGCATGGGAAAGGGCCGGGGCCGCCGCCGCTCCGCCCCACCGCCCGCCCCGCTGCGGCGGGGAGGCCGCGGTCCCCGGACTTCTCCCCCCCTCCTCACCGATGCTCGGGCGCCGAGGCCTGCGCTGCCGGCCGCCGGAGCTGCGGTTCCCGCTGGGGGAGCCACTTCCCAGCCCGAAATGGGGGTGGGCAGCCCCCACTGCGCTGCCTACCGTGCGCCCCGCAGCATCCGAGCGGAGGGCGAGGCGGTGGTTCCGGCTCCTGAGTGCAGGGAGCTGCCGGCAGAGCGCCTGGGTGCGGGGCTGCGCGTCTCAGGCTATTTCTGTGCCCGCCGCACCAGCCTCTCCGAGCAGCTTCCGCGGCGCTCGGGCTCCTCGGGATGGCTGCCGGGCGTGTGCCACTGCGGAAGGCGAAGGGGCCTGCCGGGCTGTCAGCTTAGGCAGCAGGGGCACACGGGGGTCAGCCCTCAACATAGCGGCAAGGGCAGGTGGATTGGTGCGCAGACGACCTCAATGGCGTTTGCAAACCCTCTCCCGTTGATGGAGCATCGCTCAGTTGCTTCCTTGGGGTGATACCTAAGATAATTCCTAGGGGTCTTATTTCTGCGGAGCAGCTGTACCTTCCTGCCATCAGAAGTGACCAGCAGGTGGGACAGAGACCTGAGTCACGAAGGTGAAAAAGGGCTTTGAGAAGCCGGTTTTCCTTAAGCATCCCGCCCTGTTCCCCATCTCTCCAAACCGTGAGAACGCAAGCAGTGCACCCCGGCCTGGAGAAACAGCCACTGTCACACCTGCAACTGGGCTACCGGGAAACAGCCTCCAGAATGTGATGGCATGGACGTTCCACTAACATTGCAAGTGCTTCATTGCTACCACCTCACCTGGGGTCCCACATCTGTGGCTTCTCCAGATGCTGAGTAAACAGTGTTGCTCTGCAGCAAACTCCAAAGGCTCGTTTGGGCTCATTTTGTCTCTTTCAGGCTGAAGAAGCACAGTCCATTGGCTAAACTGCCATTTGAAGGACCTTCCAAGTCTGACAAACACAGCTGTGAAAGTCACCCGGAGAAGCATCAGGGAACTACAACATGTAATGAGCTGTCAGCCAAGAACTTCCCTCCATACTGCAATAGGCTGGCACAGCTCATGGACCATAATGGACCAAGGGGTGAAAAATAGCTGTCTCCTATAACATCCTTCCTTTTATTTCCCCTAGGCTTCCCAAGGCTGAGGGGATTTCAGCTGATTTCTGCTCTGCTGGAGCATGGTGCAGAGCACAGGTGGGCTACAACATGATGCCTTTTGATAAAACTTTGCTGTAAATGGACTTTTGCCCCAGGCTGACTTCTAGGAGCTACCATAGCCTAAACAACAACATATGCATAAAATGTTAGGGAACAGCTGAACAAAAAAAGAGTTCTGAGTCTCTTTCACTGCTGTTTCCTTCAGCCCCAGCAAGATGTCTGCGTCCTACAGCATCACCAAGGCTTGGAGACCTTGAGTTCTGCCTTGCATCAGGTGACATTGTCTGCCTCAGGAAAGAGCAGAGAGGAGACTTGGTGCATGTCCTCTGCAAGCACTGAGCAATGGGGGCCTGTGGGAGAAACAAATTTTCTAAAATGCCTTGCAAATGTGATCTGCCACTGGGTCCCAAATATTTGATACCCTAATTCTCAGCAGGTACAGTCTGTGTGTTTCATGAGCCAAGGCTTCTGTGACTTGCTGAACTGGAAATCAAAACACTCTGTCACTGAAACTGGCAAATGCTGCTGGGAAATCTTTACTTCTCAGCAGAGCTGCCAGCCTTACTGCTGGTGTACTGCCCCAGACCCAAAGAAATGAACACTTGCTCCTCATCCCTTGACCTGGCAAGACATCAGGGATCAAACACAGCTGGCCAAGCCTGCCTTGTGTATAAGCCAGGTTAGGGTTAAGGTTAGGGATACTTATTTCTTCCTAACTGATCCAGATTGTGCCTAGCTGGGATGGAATTGAGTGGGAATGGAGTGGAATAGCATAGCATAGCATAGCATAGCATAGCATAGCACAGAATAATAAACCAAGAGGGAAACACAGAGGAGTACAAACATAGAGAAAAACTCCTTCATTTTCTTTTATGTATTAGGCCTCAGTGGCTGTGATTTTTCCCAAGAAGAGTCTTACAAGGGTTCAGACATCCCGTGATTTTTATGTCCCTCCACATTCCTGGCAAGCACAAGCAGTGTGTGCCTGAGCCTCCAGCTCTGTGTGTGAAGAAGCCTGTTACCTCCTTCCTGTGCTGCCTATAACCCTGCAGCAGTGCACAAGAGACATGGAGCTGCAGACTGAGGCAGCAGGAAGATGAGGCACAGGGAGCTGCTTCACAGTTGGAGCTGTAGCACTGCGTCGGGCTATCTGTGTACTGCTCTCGGTTGTAACTCCTCTTTTCCATCATTTATGGCTTTAATATTTAAACTGAATTTCTCCAGGCAGGCTCAGGGGTTTGGGCTGAGTTTGTCTACAGGCATTTCAGGCAAGATGGTATAACTGTTCTAAGAACAACATCAGCAGAAAAAAGAATATTTTGCCCATGCTTTTTGAAAAGGGCTGGTGGTTTCTCCTCGGCCAGCTCCAAGAAATGCTGGCAAAGGTGTGGCCTTTACCCAGGCATATGCCGTGGAATATGCCTGTGGAGCCAGTGCATGTCCCTGGAAAACCAGAGTTTGCCTGGACTGGGGGCAGACAAGAAGGGTGTGAAAATGAAAATACCTGTTAGTTCCTGCTCCTAGAGCAAATGTGTCTGTGTCTGTGTCCCTGACTGGCAGCCCAGCCTGGTGCAGCATGGTGGTGCTGGGATGTCCCCGTGCTTCTGCTTCGTGTCAGGATAGGCCAACTGCCCATGAGCAAAGCCCTCAGCTGGGGCATGCCTGTAGGCAACCATCAGTGCGAGCCCTCACCTCCCTAGCTGTGGGGAAGAGGCCAGAATGAGATTTCATGAGGCCATGTGGTGCAGATGGGTCTGGACATGGCACCTGGGAGGCTGGGAATGGGCAATGGCATAAAATGGTGCTGGTGCAGCACAGCCCTGGATGTGATCCCATACTTTCTTGCCTGCAAACTGCTTCAAGGACAGAATGGTTTCCTTGGAGGATTTTTCCTTCATTGTTACATTATGTTCATTCTTCAAAAGCAGGAATTAATATCTTCTCATCCCTGGGACAAGTGTAGGATTATCACCCAGGTAGAGATGGAAACTCACACCTGAAGAGACTGAAGTTGCAATTATCCAGTGGTGCTGGGTGGTTTCTTGGGCATCCAGCACAGATCAACACTGCAGCCCTTCTGTGCTAACTTTATCTCTGGCTGTGTGTGCTTGGCATTTCTTCCAGATGGACTCTGTGGCACCGAGTGGACACATGGAAAGATGAAGGTTAATCTCGGTGTAAGGGAAGTGTTAGTGAAGCACCCTGCCTTGCACAGCCCAGGGATTGGTGGCAGGAGAAAGGCTGCTCCCCAAGGCAGTGTTACCCCTCTTCTCCTGAGATCTGCCTTTCCCAGCACTGCTTGCCTCCTTCTTGAAACACCTCCTGCCTGCCGTAACTAAGGAAACAGGGCTCCTGTAGGCAGCAGCTTCTTTCAGTGGGCCTCAGAGTGCAAAGGACCAGCAGGCACCATCCTGGCCTGAGGCAGTGCCAGTCCCCTCCACAGCCTGGCCAGGGGCCTTCAGGCTGCCCTGTAGCCCGTTCTCAGATCCCAAATATCAGACATCACCTCTCACATGCACCCCCCAAAATCTGGGGCAGAGCTGGCTGTGATGGATCCACATCCCTCCAAACAGGGAAGGGCTCCCTGCCTTTCGCTGAGATCTGCCTGGCAGGGGCCCTTGGCCCCAAGCGAGATGCTTCTCCCTTCCCACAGGAGGCTTGAGCTTTTCAAAAACAGAGGCTGGAAGAGCTGCAGCAAAGACTGAGCTGCCATCACACCAGCCACCTCAATTCCATTAATTAAAAAAGTTAATTTCTTAATTTTTGAGTGCTCACCTCAGACCTTTGCAGTGCTCTTTGAAGGCAGCTTGCCATTGGAAACTGGGGCCGCAGCTGCTAAGCTGGGAAATTGTCTCTCTCCTATGCCAACTCCCTCAAGGTTTGGTGTCTGCATGCTTGTAATTTCAAATTTGCTTCAAACATTACCCACCACCCAGGCTGTGTGACCAGGCACTAATCGGTTACATTAAAATATGCTAATTGGCTCTTCACAATTGCCAGTCAGGCAGGACAGTGTGGCTCAGTGCTTGCAGGCACTACATTTCTCCATGGCTCTAGATTGCAGTTTTATAGCTGGCCTGGGGTAGCAAGTTGTTCCCACAGTGCTACCCCACCACTGCCAGCACTGCCTCTAAAGACATCATGGCTGGGCCTTCAACACAGGACTCACAGCTTGTCCAAGCCACTGATGCAGTTTAAATCCAACTACTCATCTCAATGAATACTATCCTTGGTCTCCCTGACTGTCAATCACCCCTGCCTCCAGTGGTGCTTCTACGGGTGCTCCCACCTGCTCCTGTATCACTGAAAGCAACTGGTGTAGCTTCTTGCTTGAGGCTTTCCTCTCTCCACCCCAGAGTCCTGCCTTTTGCACCACAAAGTGCTTCACTCAACCCCTTGAAGAAGGACCCATTGCAGGTCTTCTAGACCTGCAGGCTTGCACTGCCAAATGCCAAACCAGCATTTGTGTAATCAATATCCTCTGTTCCTGTGCAAATAGCTAGTTTGCACTTCCACAGAGTTCAGACCTACTGCCCACCTGCCCTTTCAGTGACTGATGCTCTGACCTGACCCTGTGTCTGCTCTGAAAGCCCAGAGTGTGATGTGTTGCTTGCTTGTGGCTCTAGAGAGGTACACACAGAGGAATACAAATGCATTCATTCTGTGGAAAATACATCTTCTTTTCTTTTGCATGTATGTGTGAAAGGAAAACAAAATTAATACATGGTTATATGGAGCTTGAAGGGGAGGTCATGGATCAGAGTCAAATTTTTACTGTACATCTCAAGGCAATGACCCCTTTGCAGCAGGAGGTGCAACCAGTAATTCCTGACAGACAAGAAGATGATCCAGGCTGAGCACTTGACCTTCTGAAGCAGGAAATGGCATTTGCAATGATGCTTCAAGCAATGAAAGGTTGATTGCAGAGATACCAGGGAAAAGTGATGGTAGCTTTAATGAGAATGTCAGTGGACTATGGGGGAAGGATGTAAGATGACAGGCTGAGCTGGGAGAGCCAGCAAGGAATATGCACATCATGTAATGAACAATATTACCATGCTGGCCAAACACAGGGCTCTGTGCAGGCTGTGTCTCTGCCCACATGCTCGACTTTCCTGGGGGCAAACACTCAGTTTGCACTGATGTTCTCCCCAGCTAAAACAGTTTCCAGCAGAGCAGCTAGCTAATGCACAGTGGCACGGTCCTTTATGAAAGGCATTAACTCCAAACAAGCTGTCTCATATACAAAATATTCCACAAAAGCATCTCTGCTAACTAGCTCTTTGGCCTGTCCTCCATGTATAGCATAGTGTTAAAATGAAAAAAGAAAAGACCAAGATAAAATAAAACCAAAGGCTACCCTGAGCCGAAAAAAACGGGATTTGTGTGCAGTAGCATTTGATTTCTGGAAGCAGCTGGCAGAAAACACCTTGAGAAGAGCAAATGCATCTTGAAAGAGATTCAGAAGCCACATAAAATGTGAGCATCCACAGCACCTTGCAGCAAGGTATTCCTCGGGTAAGCCATGTGTTGTGTGAAAAGCACAGTCTCCTTACAGTTCTGACCCACTCACCAGCTATTTTCACCCACTTCTCAGCCTGCAGCATGCAGTCAATGTTTGAGCCTTTTCATGATTTCCTTGCTCATGCTGCTGGCTTTACCTATGGATTTACTGCATGTGTAATATATCATCTTCAATTTCATCACAATCTTTGCACCTGCTTTCTCCATCCCCTCCTTTCACATGTACTGAAACGAAACCATCACTCAGGCAGAGACAATATGGGGTTTATCAGGCTGGAATTACACCAGAGACCAGTTGGGAACACTCAGCTGAACTGAAACTGTAAGGGAAATGTGAGTGGATGGCATGCTATTAATGTTATCTCATTATAAAAGCAAAATGCTAAAGTACTGGTGGTCACTGATGATCACAGCCCTGCTTCTGGATGGTCCTTATCTGCCTTTCTGGGTGGCTCAGCAACTAGCAGCTCTGCCACAGCTTCAGCAGATCGCTGAGAGCCCCAGGGCTCTAGCACGCTGAGACAGGGCAGAAGCAGCAGCCCTCTTGCTCTGTCTGTTGGTGATCAGTGTACTATGTGGTGTAACAAATATGTAGAAAGCACTGGAGCTCCCAAGCAACAGCTTGAAGAACTGGAGCATGTTTAGCTATGTTGCAATGGAGCACGAATCACTGCAGTGGGCAAGAGTCACATCTGATGCAGATTTTATCCTCCTGCAGTGAGGCCTGCAATCCTCATCAGTAGTAATGTGAGGAGTTCTGGGTGGGGGATGCTGCTCCGCAGGTGGATCCTTCTTGGGGGAAAGTGCTGCCCTCCCAGGGAAGATCACAGCTGGGTGCTGCCCAACAGAGTTGAAGAGGGAGGCATGGTAGAAGTCTGTCTTGGGTTATGGTGGTTGGCTCCTATGTCCTTGAGATGCTTAACTCCTGACCCATGATGGTGGCAGCCCATGCTGTGGGTGACCTAGGGAATGGATGTGTAAGCTTGTGGCCCCCAGTCTACCTCCTGCAGCACTGCTGCACCCTACACTGCCCCCATCTTACTGCAGGGCTCCCACTCTCTTATCCCTTACATATCTTTATTGAAAACTCTCTCCACCCCCTACTATCTGTCCTCCTATTGCCTTTTGTTGTGAGGGATGTAGAGTTGTGCTCAGAAGAGCTGATTGCCACAGGGCATATGCTCCACAGTCAGTGCTGGCCACTGCCTCCTGACTGTTCCAGATCCTTGCTGAGGGGGTTGAGAGCCAAGCAAGCTCCCCAAACTCTACAACCTAGGGGTCTGAAAATACTGCACACCATCACGTAGCAGATGTGGTACAGGCCTGGCTTACAGCTACTGACCTAAACACCTCTTGCTCAGCAGATCCATTCCCCTCTGTGCCAGCACTTTGCCCAGTTTATACTAGCCTCTGAGAAGGTGGCATTTTGCTAAGAGATGGGTGTGGAGCTCCCCAGGGGCATATTTATTGGGTAGGTTGGAGCCAGCTGAGCCTTGATGTTGTCTGTCTTGGACACATAGGAAGCAAGCACCATAGGAAAAGTCAGTTTTCCTGGAGTTTGGTGGTCTGTGTTGATATCCTCTCTGTGCAGCCTCTGGATTTGCTGCTCCTTCCCCATGGGCAAGATGATAAAGGCTTTGAGGAGGTGACTCTATCCCGGCCCGGCCGAGCGTGGGATTGCTGCTCCCCTTTACTTTGGTCATTGCTCCACTGCCTCTGGTAAGGAAGAACATAGGTAGGAGCCATGCTTTTCTGAAGAAGACTTTGTTTGCCTCCGTCTGCGTCTTCCCATGGGAGTTGCGCAATGAACGCTGAAAGCCTGGCTCCGCAGAGGCTTTCTGCCACCTACAGGAAGACCTGACTCTGAGGGGCACCACGGCTAACCGGGTGGGAACACCCTTGAGAAGCCGCTCGGCGAGGCTTGCCGGGGCGACTCTGTAGCCACGGCTGCGCTCCCCTCTAGTCCCTCCCGCCGCTCCCGGCGGGCTCCCAGCGCCACCTGCCGGCTCTCCCAGGCATCCCCGCCGCGGCCGGCGCCGGTGCGGGGTGGTGGCGGGGATGCTCCCCTGTCCTTGTGTGCCAGCCCACCCCCGGCCGTCCCTGGGGGCCGCTCCTCAGTAGATGACAGGCTCAGCCGTCACACGCGGCCCGGCAGCTCTTCTTTCGGCTGGAGAAAGGCCCGCGGCAGCCCTAGAATACTGGGAGCGGGACGGTACCTGAGTGTCCTGGGGTGATCCGGTGAGAAGTGGAAGGATTGGGAGAGTGCTCGGCAAGGAAGTGCCTCCTGCACAAAGTCCCTCTCATCTTGGTGATCACCCCAGCCACTCCACTGGCTCTTCCTGACTCCAAGTGCCCTTGGTTTTTCCAGTTTTCATGTCACATCCAGCATCTTCCTCTCTTCTGCTTCTGTTTCTCAGTCTGCCCTGTACATCATGCCAGGGCCCCTTGTGTCTGTGCCCTCCCTAGGGCTTCCCCTGGCCCCAGTCCCCCCAGAGTCCCCAAAGTGGTCATGCTCCCTCTTCCCTCTGCGCAGCTGCTGCTCCTCGCTCCCTGGGTACAGCCTGCCTGCTGTCCTCTCCAGCCCTATGGAGCAGCCTCCTTTCCCCCGCTGTGAGTGAAGAAGATGTTTGCTTCTGCTTCTGGGAGGCATTTTGGAAACCTGGATACTGGCTGTGTTTATCTGAAATCCACCAGACAGGAGTCTGAGCGAAGCAAGTGAATCTTGGAAAAAAAATCCGTGTCCCACTGCCTTCTCCCTTACATTTGTTTCCTTTTTTTTGTTGTTGTTTCCTCCCATAACTCCTCACTCTGTCTTTAGAGGTGAATAATTCACCTCCCTCCCTGCTGCTTAAAAGCACTGCTGCAGTGCTTTTAAAAGTAGACTGCAGACTTCTCCCTTACATCTATTCCCATTTTTTTGTTTCCTCCCATAAGTCCTCACTCAGTCTTCAGAGGTGAATAATTCACCTCCCTCCCTGCTGCTTAAAAGCACTGCTGCAGTGCTTTTCAAACCCTGATGCAGTGCTTTTCAAACCCTGATGCAGTGCTTTTAAAAGCCTGTGTGCTGGTAGGGCCAAACAGGCCCAGGATGGGTCTGGAACATGTCCCAGTAGGTCAAGCCTCAGGCCCCCACTTCCCCCTCCTGCTGGGGGATTTTTTGGCTCGAGATAGACAATGGGGCTAGGAGTCTGGTGACCTGAACGTGGCCCAGACTTGCCTGGACATAGCCTGGGGCCCAGGAAAACCAACTGCACATGTTGCACACGGGTCTGACCTTGTGACACCTATTGGCCTGTCTGTGTGTCTGACCATGTTTGGCCAAACTCGGTTCCATAGGTTAAGGTATCGCGTTTCTGTCTTTCAGTCTTTTCTACCATTGGTCATTAATTGTCTATGGATGTTATTAGTACAAGCTGAAATGGTGAACAACTTGCCTTGTTCTGCCTTGGTCTGTATCTGAAAAGTCAACAAGAGCTGCTGTCGAGGTTACAGCTGAAAAAAACTCTTATAGCAGGCAAGTTGTACAGCCACTGAGCCAAAAGCTGCAGGGGCAAGAGCTGATCCAGACTCATGAGTCTCACCTTGCAAATCAGCAAGCTGCCCCAGACCCATGAGTCTCACCCTGTGAATCAGCAAGCTAAGGAATCGGTCAGCTAAGGAATTGTGCACTCTGCATGCGTCCAGCAGCTGCCCTCAGAACGCTGGCTGCAGCAGCAGTGCTTTTTTTAAGCCCACTGCAGTGCTTTTAATGCTCCACTGTGGAAGTCCACTGGTCCTCCATTGTAGTCCTCTCTAGAGTTTTCCTCACTCAATCACTGTGCTTGCAAGAAGGGAAAGTACAGTCACAGGTGCTATCCCCACAGCAGACACTCTGTAGGCCTTGGACCCCCATTGGCCTTTGTAGATGCCCAGAAGCTTGTAGATAAGGAAAATTACCATCTAACAGGAGCATGTGCTGTCTTCAGGCAGCCTGATGTTTGGTTGCCCTTGATCAGGTGCCACTAATTTAACAGTGGGCTTATACAAAGCAGTGCTAAGGGCTTCGTTTGTCTGATTCAAATACATCAGGTGGCTACTGGAACCTGGCAAATATTTACCCTTGATCAAATAATGTCTTTCTTTTCTTCTGGCTAAGAAAATTATTCTTCCATGGCTCATTTAAGGAGGGTGTTTCACTGGACTCCTAGCATCTGTAGGGATACTCCCCACCCAGGCACAAAAAAGAGTGGCCACCCCTGAGAATCCAGGCCACACAAGGGCTGGGAACAGGTGAATGTGGGGCTGCCTCCATCTTCCTGAGGAGGTCCTGGTTCTGCCTTTTATCCTCATCCTGAACACGGCTTTGAATTTCTTCTGCTAAAGCAAGCCTAGTCTGCTCTGAGAAAAGATTTTGTTGATCACAAATAGGGACAGAAAGCTGCCCAGAGAATGCCCTGACTGGTGATGAGGCAGAGCAGATGTCTAGCTCCGGGATGCACAAAAAGCACCTCAACCTACCCGGGAATCAGTGTGGGAATCTCCCCCATGTGAGCACCTGACTGGCAGGGATAATGGCCCTTCTTCTGCACTAAATCCAGGGCTTAAATCTGTGCTCAGAAAGTGAGGTGTCTGGGCTCTAAGTCCTCTAAATCTGTCAGACTTTGATCCCAGCATCTTTCATACCAAGCTATCTGATGGATGGAATGGGCTCTGTTCCTTTAATAGAGCCAGGCATCTGTGTGTATGACGACACGGGGACAGAGAAGGGCAAGAAGCAAGATAGTGGTCAGAGGCCTGGTCTCTGCTCATGGTGCTGTTAGTGCATTTTGTGTAATGAGTGATAAATGGAAACTGCATCGACTGGGGCAGGTGGAAATGAAGCAGGCAGAATCCAGCCCTCCATGTAGCGAACAAGTAATCAGTTAAATCCTGGCCAGCTGCAGCACGGCTGGGACAGTGGTGGTGTGCAGAGCTGCTACTGCACTAGGCACAGCCAGTGTTTTTGCAGAGACAGAGTAATTTAGGAGCTGCTCTTTACAGACCCACTGCAGGAGTACCTTGATGACAGAGCAGCAGCCGTGAGATGGCAGGGAGAGAGATTACTTTTCCTAGAGCACTGCTGCAGCAGGCAGGAGGATTAATCCAAGTCTGTTTTCAGGAATTGATTGAATACCGTGTTCGTTTATCTGCAGCTCCTGCTGAAACATTTCATATTTCACATATGATTTCGCTGTTTCCAAGGCTGAAAGGCTTCCTTCTCTAGGGAGCAGCAGTTCTGCAAGAGAACAAGTTGGAGCCCAAGGGAAGCAGCAAAAGGGAAGGTCTATTTCATCTTTAGTAACCGGTCACTTCCATTTTGGAGTCAGAGAAAGAAGAACTATCTGGTGGGTGTTGAGTATGCACTGTGTGAATGGTGACTTGGTTATGAATACGTGCATGTGTTATTGTTATTTATTATTGATAGGATTCCTTAGGTGTGCATGACACTTCACAAGCCTTCACAGGCTCTTGCACCTTGATGTGCCAAATATAAATATGACACAATGCTCAGCAGCAACAGAGCACAGCAGGTGGGGGCTAGGCGAGCAGCTGAGGGTGGGGAGGAAGATTCCACCAGTGTCCAAAAAGGCAGTACACAACTTCTGGAGCTGGAGCTGCTTCTGCTACTGCCAGCAGATTGCTTCAGAGTACCACCTTCACATATTCATGCCTGATATTTTGGGTTTTAATCCTCCTCTGCAATAAACACCATTTACTTTTATTATTTTAATTCTCTACTGAAGATCTCTGCTTCCACAGTGTCCTGCCTGGAAGTGATGCAGAATGAAAGGAATCTTGGTTCAGCACCTTTCCTTGCTGTGTTATTCACCTAGGTGTGATGGGGCTGCTCAGTTGGCTTGAGTTTTTTGTCTCAGGAGCATCAAATCAGTCAGCTGAAACAAAAAGAGACATTTTACTGTGCACTTTTCCTGCTAGATAAAGTACCTTGGAAGCAAGAAGAGGAATGCCATAAAATCCCAGGATGGCATCTTCTTGTCTGGGTATAATATCCAGCACTGAAGCCTGCTGGGGATGATGGGAATTTGAGAGCACCCAGACACCTGCAGAGGATGCTTAGAGCTTTGCAGGAAGAAGCTGTCTGTAGTTACTTCCCCCTCATCTTGTCCTTCTTTTCACTGCCTGAGCTTTTCTACAGCAGCTCTTGCCACTGGCATTTACCCATTGCTCTGGTGCCACACCAGTACTGTGGGCCAGGTTTGATGAAAGGAGAAGTCTAAGCACTTGAACTGAAAGATTTTGGGTCCCTTGGAGGGACACTCCCCACACCACTATGGGGACAGGGCTTGGGGCATCTGTGTGGCCCGGGGGACAGAGGAATGAGTGCCCCTGTCCTGACCTCTGGCCCGTAAGTGCCTTCTCTCCTTCAACACTCCCTTCCCACCCATCAATATTTTCTATTCCTGCTGTTGGGCTCTGACACACTGAACTTTATTTGACTGCAAAAGTTCATTTCCCAGCACCACCAGCAAGCAGCAAATGAGTCAAATGTTGATTTTTGTGACAGCTTTCCTAACACAGCAGTGCTTTGTAGATTGTGACTTTATGTGCTTGTTTCAAACAGGCCTGGGGTTTTGTTGCACAGGTCAGCTAGAATTGCCCAGAATATCAACAGTGCCCTATCTCAACTCCTTGTAAATACATTGGCCATTCAGCCTTTCTCCTCTGCTCCCAAAAAGAGATGTTTATATGACTCCAAGAATGAGGGAGATAGGGCCAGCAAGGACAGGGAGACACACAAGAACTTTCACGCAGGATGAGGCCATGTTAGTGACTGCTCTGGTCTTTTGTGGGAAGAGCTCTGTAATCCTTGTTGAACATCTGTAAACAGCTGGTGTCCCTCAGTCACAGGACTCTCCTTGTTAGTCATCACCTGTGTCAGAGAAATGGCAGCCCCTTGGTTGCAGCCCCAGGTAGCCAGCACCAATTCAGACAGAATAGCAAATCAGCTCTTGTTTTGAGGGATGGCCTTCCTTGTACCCTAGGCATCAACTCCTGTGCTTAAAAATGATAATAATAATTTTTTTAATCCTATGAGTTAGAAGACTTGTAAGACACAACTTAGAAACTCATCTTTCTTTTTTTTTTTTTGCTGCTCTAAATATACCCTTGGTGCTCAAACTACTGGGGTCACCTGAGTTTTGGACTTTCTGACAGAAGTGACAGCCACCTGGTCTCTGTGGTGGGTTGCTATTCAGAGGTTCAGAATGTGGGTTTTCTTTAATAGACTTGAAACATCCTCTACAGCCTACTCAACTCATTCTTCATTTGGAGGCAACTGACCTTTTGTCAATAAGCCTTTCACCTTGCCTTCTGAAGTGCTGGAAATCCATTCACTAAAGAACATCACCACAGGGAAAGGCAGAGAAGAAGCCCCTTTGAAGAGTGAAGTTCTAGGTGCATTTTTTCCCCCTCAGTTTCATTTCTCCCCTTCATTCATGTAGCTTATTGACCTGAAAATATCTGTCAAGTACAAAGATGCAGCCATGAATATGTCTTTAGATGGCAGATTATTTGCTTATTTAGTTTAGAACTGTTTGGATTAGTTTTCAACGTGTACCACTATCTGGATCATAATGTGTCCCTGCCTAAATGCCTTGTACACCAAACATTACCTCCTAGCTTCATTTTACACTGAATCATAAGCTGTGAAGTTAGTAATGAAAAAAGCGCAGGTTCACCAGCTTGGGGGAGGCTCTACACACTGAGGCAGGATGTATGGCTGTATAAACCCCTTCTCCTCCTCAACACTGTCCTTGGAGGAAGGAGAAGGGGAGGGCAGGTGAAGATTGGCCAGATGGGAGCTGAAAATGAGGTTCAGTAGCTTAAGTCATAAATTCAAATGCAGTATGGTCTTGACAGTGTGCTAAAGTTGTGACCATCTGTCAACTGTTTAGTTATCATCTCCTTCCTTGTTAATAACTGTCCTCCTCACTGAAAACCCCAGCACAACTGATGCAGCACAACTGGCAATCTGGGTCAAAATGATTAAAACCTGGCTACCTAAAACTATGCTGTCAGTCTGTCTGGCTGCCCTCAGCTCTCAGGTACTTGCACAACAGACACAATACCCTGTGTCCTTCAGTCTTTCTTGCAAAGGTTTCCAAAACACAACCTAAGAAGAAAGATTGAGACAACAGGAGTGCTTCATCTAGAGAAGACATGGTAACCACTTTCAAGTATGTAAAAGACTGCAGAGAGGAAAGGATGTATCTGTTCTCTGTATCCACTGGGCTAAGGACTAAGACCTTAGATTGCTGTAAGGGAGTGTCAAGTTAGGTATGAGGACATACTCTGAAAGGACAATGAGCTGAATGGATTGCCTAGCAATGGTTAAGAATCTCCATCACTAGAGATCTTAGGGACCTGATTGGATAGGATAGGTGTACCTGGGACAAGAATATGGAGAAACTGGGAAAGATGGTTGAGTTGGCCTCTGAATGTCATTTTGCACTCGGAGTTGGAGCTTAGCATTAGTTTTCTGTGCCAGGAAGATCAGGTCCTTCCTGACAACCTCAGCAATGTAACCCAGAGCTGAATGAAGAAAGGATTGAGGTCCCTTTTCCTCTCTGTTCATGTCTCCACGTAGGCAGATTAGAAGGCAGAGCTGCATGCTGCCAACCATGCTATACTTGTTCTGTTGCTAAATTGAAGACCTGCTGCTTTTTATGGCCAATCAACTTTCCCTAACCAAAGTGGAAGCCTCTCCAGACATTGAGGGATGTTCAAATTTTCAAAGCTAACTAACTAAAAAAAAATTTTAAAAAAAGAAAATAAAAAGCCCACAAAAACTTCCTAAGGCTTGTATTTAAGTGATAATTTGAGGCAAGTAGCACTGGGTTTACCACAGAGCACATTCATTTCTCCCAAACTATCATAGAAAATAGCAGAGATTAACTCACTCGTTTCAGAGTTAAAAATCACCACTGGGCTGTAATCTTGAATGCTGAACTAATGGGGCTGTCTGAGGCAATGCACCTTTTGAATTGGAGGAAATGGTACATCATTTGGGATGTAATTTAAATCAAGGCTTTCAAAGATGTTGGGTAGGCATAACAGAGCATGGCATCAACTGTAACTGTATTTTATTCTGCTTAAAGTGTCTAAACGCAAGGAAGATTCAGGGATCAAGATACCGACACTGTCATCTGCCAGTCATCAAACGTAGCCCAGGTATTTGAACTAGATCTTGAAAACACCGGCTGTCTGACAACTGCATGGTTTATACCACTGCCCTCCTACCTTGCTTGTTAAAGGGACATATTGTGAATGGGTTCATACAGCTATGTGCAAAGCCCCTCTGCACAGCTGCCCAGGAGGTGAGTGTGGACTGGTAACACTCAGCGACATCAAGGATAGGCTGAGAGAAAGGGGCTGGCTGCAGTATGCTGCATGAATTTCTGGAGAACATCTGCATTGTAGATAATAGCAACAATAAATTGCTCTTTCAGGTGTTACTTGTGGCCAGTTACCAAGGTCTTCCTGAGAAAGGCATCTGGCATAATCCCTACCCTAGAAAGGAAAGAAAGGAAAATCTTGACATACGGGTTGTGTGTACCTGTTGTTGAAAAGCAGGATGGTTATAGTACTCCATCCCCTGGGTCACAACCAAATTCTGTCTAGGGAAGCTCTGTCTCCCCAGGGGTCAAAGAGGAAGATAGTATTTCTGAGTGCCACACATCCAGATTCTCTCATGATGTCGATTTTACAGCAGCAGAAAATTAAATTGCTCCAAATTAACTTCCGTTCTCATTATTCACTTACTCTCTGTGCTAATCTCCTTATTTACCCATCTCTTTCTTACATACCCATGCATATGCAGGGTGGCTAAGGGCCAAGGCCTAGCCAACATGGATTTAGGAAGGGCAAGTCCTGCTTCACCAACCTGATCTCCTTCTATGATCAGGTGACCTGCCTGGTGGATGTGGGGAAGGCTGTGGATGTAGTCTACCTGGACTTCAGCAAGGCCTTTGACACCATCCCCCACAGCAAACTCCTGGCCAAGCTGTCAGCCTGTGGCTTGGACAGCAGCACTCTGTGCTGGGTTAGGAACTGGCTGGAGGGCTGAGCCCAGAGAGTGGTGGTGAATGGTGCCACATCCAGCTGGTAGCCAGTCACTAGTGGTGTGCCCCAGGGATCAGTGCTGGGCCCAATCCTATTCAATATATTTATTGATGATCTGGAATTGAGTCCATCATCAGTAAATTTGCAGATGACACCAATTTAGGAGTGGGTGTTGATCTGTTAGAGGGTAGAAGGGCTCTCCAGAGGGACCTTGACAGGCTGGACAGATGGGCAGAGTCCAACAAGATGGCATTTAATAAGTCCAAGTGTGGGGTGCTGCACTTTGGCCACAACAAGCCCATGCAGCACTACAGGCTGGGGTTGGAGTGGCTGAAGAACAGCCAGGCAGAAAGGGACCTGGGGATAGTGGTTGACAGCCAGCTGAACATGAGCCATCAGTGTGCCCAGGTGGCCAAGAAGGCCAATGGCATCCTGGCCTGCATCAGAAACAGTGTGGGCAGCAAGAGCAGGGAAGTCATTGTGCCCCTGTACTCAGCACTGGTTAGGCCACACCTTGAGTCCTGTGTCCAGTTCTGGGCTCCTCAGTTTAAGAAGGACATTGAGACTCTTGAATGTGTCCAGAGAAAGGCAAAGAGGCTGGGAAGAGGCCTCGAGCACAAGCCCTACGAGGAGAGGCTGAGGGAGCTGGGGTTGTTTAGCCTGGAGAAGAGGAGGCTCAAGGGAGACATTATTGCTGTCTACAACTACCTGAAAGGAAGCTGTAGACAGGTGGGGGTTGGTCTCTTTTCCCAGGCAATCAGCACCAGAACAAGAGGACACAGTCTCAAGCTGTGCCAGGGGAAGTTTAGCCTCAAGGTGAGGAGAAAGTTCATCACAGAAAGAGTTGTTTGCCATTGGAATGTGCTGCCCAGGGAAGTGGTGGAGTCACTGTCTCTGGAGGTGTTAAAGAGGGGATTGGACGTGGCACTTGAAGCCATGGTTTAGTTAGTCATGAGGTGTTGGGTAACAGGTTGGACTTGATGATATCTGAGGTCTTTTCCAACCTTATTGATTCTATGATTCTATGATATGCATAGACAAATTCATCCCCAGGCAACTTCTCCCCCATCCTGCCAACAGCTCATTGTAACACCACAAACAGCACTGAAAGAGGAATTTATATATATGTATTACTATATTCTAAAATATGAAAGCAGTATTTTGACAGTGAGAAATCATAAACACCAATTTGCAGGGGCATTTTAATGAGACTGTGCAGATAATCTTGCTTCACCATTCTTCCATGCCTGTGGAAAGCAGTTCCCTTCCTTTCCTTTCCCTTCCCTTTAGCTACAGCTGGTAATACCCCCTACACAGGCAGGATTAATGTCTTTCATGAGATACAGTCCCTTCAGTCAAAAATCTTTCATGACATGAAAAGGTTTCTCTGTAATTCTTTTTATTATTATTTTGATGTAAGCTGTTAAAATATGGAGAAAACACTGTCTGATTATTTAAAGATAAAATCCAGGCTGGGTCACGTATCTTTATTGCAAGGCTCAGACTACTTTAAGTTGATGAGTTGAGGGAATATTGGAGGATTTTTATTCTCAGTAGTCGTGACAGGAGAATGAGGGAGGTGGGAGTGAAAGCTCAATCGTTTCTGAGCAGCTTTCCCCCCAGCTCTGCTGAAGGTGTCTCTTAGTTGTTCATCACTGCTGATCCAGTGCCTGCAGATAGGGTTTGCATTTTCTTTTATTATTGCCCCTGTTTGTCTCAGAAATGTTGAATCATGAAAGTTATCTGTGGGGGGGGAAAGAAGAGGGGGTGGGGGGAAAGTTATTTCTGATAAAGAACCCCTGAATGCTTGTTTGCTTTTGTCATCCTCCTTGCTAGTGCACAAGCAGGAGACAAACATGGCTAGTCTTTTCTCCAGGCTTCTCTCCCTAGAAACTGAGACAAGAAACATACTTTAATTTTGCTCTGAACCTTCAGGCAAAGGGAAAGCCTCTTTTGCAGAAACAGAGTCTGTGCTTTGGGGCTGGTCAGTAAGGCTGAGATTTAGTTAAAACCATCTTTCTTTGACTTTTGATGAGCGCAGAGTTTGACTGTCTCCAGGGGCAAAGATGCAGCTCAGCAACACTCTTCTCTCCCTTTCTCCTGTCATGGGTGGCTCATCTGTGGAGGGAGAGAGGAATGCTTTCCTTCAGAGCCAGGGAGGTACAGCGTGTAGGTGTGTAGGAGAGTGAGAGGCTGTGCACAGCGCCTATGTAGACAATACAAGGATTGTGTGGGTGGGCAGAGAGGGGTGAGAGTGTGCAGCTGTCAGAGGGTAAACACATCTGCAAAGCTTCTGCCAGCATGTCATACTGCCCAGCCGCCACCTGCCCAGTTCAAAGCATTTTCTAACTACCTGCTGTTGCTCTGCAACCCCAGGGACGCTTTGAACCTGCAGAGATTTTCCTTCAAATTTCTCCTTGCCTCAGATGTCAGTTCCAACAGGGGCAGATTTGGTGTGGCAGGGAGACACTGTGAGACCTCACCTTGCCTCCCTCACCCACGCTGAAGGTGGAGAAGGGAAACCTCTCCTCCTACCCCCTCCTCTTCCCATGGGAGTTGTCAGGACCTCATACCCCATGCACACCCATCTCCTTCCCAGGGTCCAGGGTCGTGGGGGAGGCAGATGGACCCGCAGGATGTGAGGCTGGTGCTGAAGGGACAGCGCCGGGCCGAGGCAGGCACAAGGACAGGGATGGGGACAGGGGCAGAGGTGGGGGCAGAGACAGGGGCAGGAGCACAGACAGGGACACGGAGAGCGACCGAAGACGAACAAAGTCGGGGGAGGGAGAGGACGGGACAAAAACAGGACTGGGAGGAGAGAAAGAGGGGGAGGAGTGGGGACAAGGGCTGGAAATCACAGGGCTAGGGAGAGAGACCGGGCAGGAGACCGACACAAACGGACACGAGGCAGGGTCAGGGAGAGGAGTGACAGGGCAAAGGGCAGAAGAGGGAAAGGAAGAGGAGGATAGGGGAGAGGTAGAGGGAGGGCAGGCGTTGACCTACGCGCTTCTGCTCAGCTGCCGTGGGGGGTCTCGGCGTGGCCGGAGGCGGCCGCCGCGCCGGGCGGCAGCAGTGGCTCTGCCGGCGCCAGGCACGCCAGTACCGAGCGGCCCCATGGTGCGCCCGGGGACCAGGGGACTGAAAGGTGGCGGCGTGCAGCCGATCCCCCGCGCCGCCGGAGCTCTGCAGGTACTGCGGCCCCGGGAAGCCCCTATGGCTGCCGGCGAAGGGGTGCTCGGGGTGCTGGGGCACTCAACCCCCACCCAGCTAGCGTTTGGCTCCCCGGGCTGTCCTGTGCCCTGGCGATGCAGGCTGAACCCCGGAGTCAAGGGGTATCGGGACCAGGGGTGTCCCCCGCGCCGGTGAGGACCCGCCGTCCCCGGGCGGAGCCTCGGCTGTGGTCGCGGGGCCGCCCCGGCTTGGTAGCCCAGCGCCGCAGGTTGCATCCGGACAGCACTTGAGCAGCTGTTTTGTGCATTTTCTAATTTCGTGCAGAGCAGGGCAGCGGTTATAGAGGTAATCTGTAGATCCGCGGCTTTAAAGGATAAATGAGAGCATTGGATTTGATCCGTATTGCAGTGGATTAGAGCAACCTCTCCCCCCTCCTCTTCTCCTCCACCCCCCTCCTCCCCCCCTTCAATTCACTCCCCCCTCCTCCAGCACCACCTTTTTTCCTCTCATGCAATACCAAAACTGACCCTGCCTGGTAGAGGGACTGTGCTAGCGAGCAGAGCAGTGCCCACGTCGCCGGCACACCGTGGGAGCCGGCTCTCCCCTTCAGCCTCCGCAGCCCCTCTGGGGCATCGCTGCTGCAAGTTCCCCGGAGGGAGACGCCGGGGCCGGGGAGTCTCCTCTGGGCGCCGAGAAGCGGTCGTTGCCCACGGGTTCTCCCTTTATCCCGGCCCATCTGCGGTCGTAGGGCGGCAGCGAGGGAGATCGGTCCCCGGAGGGCATTTCCCGGAGGCAGCGGGGCCGGGACCCGGCAGGAAATGGAAGGATGAAGTGTGCAGCCGGAGCGGTGATGTTCCTTCTCTCCTTGCTTTCCCCTGCAGGAACGTAATCCGCAATGCTAGTTCTCAGGTTGCTCAATGTTATCGCTCCAGCCTACTTCTTGTGCATCTCCCTAGTGACCTTCGTCCTCCAGATCTTTCTCTTCATCCCCAGCATGTTCAGAGACCCTTCCATCACCCCACTTTTCTCTCCTGCTCTGCTGCATGGGGCCTTCTTCCTCTTCCTCTCAGCTAATGCCCTGGGCAACTACATCCTTGTGATCCAGAACTCCCCAGAGGACTTGGGGAAGGGCTTAAACTTGGGCAAAGGAGCTGAAGTGGTGACAGACTGGCTGGATGGAAGCAGGTCCCCTGGCTCAGCCTTGCCCAGCACTCACTTCTGTAGACTGTGTGCCAGGGTCACCCAGAGGCATGACCACCACTGTTTCTTCACAGGGAACTGCATTGGGAGCAGAAACATGCGAAACTTCATCATGTTCTGCCTCTACACCTCCCTGGCTTGCCTCGACTCCCTGGTGGCAGGCATGGCTTACATTTCTGCTGCACTCTCCATGTCTTTTGCAAACCCACTGGCTTTCCTTACTCTTCTGCCTCACTCCATCAGTCAGTTCTTCTCAGGTAAGAACTCCTTCCTTGTAGATGAGAAGCATCTTCTTCCTCCAGGGCTCCTGGGGTTGGAGGGACATGATCCCTCTCAGATAGCTATGTGTGGGGAGCAGTGGTGGGGAAATGGGCAAGAGGGAGAATTGTTTGTGTTTTGCCAAGTTCTTTTTAGAGGCTAGAGGCAGCCTTTGCAAGAACTTTGCTTCACCTGAAATAAAGGCTGGACCCACTCTAGGCTACAGCCAGAACCCTGTGCATTAGGCTCTGGATAACAACACACAGTCAACTTGCCAGTGATAGAACTGAGCTAGGTGTTGTATTGCCAGTGAAGATCTGCTGGCTGCCAATACAGGCAGAGCTTCAGGTCCTGTAGGTTTTTCTATCCTACAAGTCTGTAGGTTCCTCAGATTCCAGTGGAGATATTCTCATTATCTTCATCCAGGTCCACTCCCTCCTCCACTGCTACCCACCTCCTGCCTCCTGGCAGCACAAATTTATTGCCATTCTCCCAGCACAGAAGGATTGGTGTTTGGGGAACAGAAACCAGGAGAGGAGTTAATGGGACATGATTAGCCACCTCTCTCATGAAGACAGGCTGCGTCAGAGGTTCACAGAGAACCAGAACTCTGTGCCTGCTCTTTGCGAGCTCTCCACACCAAAAGCAGCTCTTTCTCCTTGTCCTCATCCTTTACCCTTCCTTCTGCTTATCCCCCTTTCTCCTTTCTTCACGCCTTTCCATAAACATCAATAACCTTTCCCCTTCCTGATTCTGCTCCCATAGCTCTTCCTCTCCTCTTCCAACCTTGCCTCTTCACCTTTCAACACACCTTTATACTCTCAACTCTGTCCAAACCCAAGAGCTACATGAAACCTAGTCCCAGAGAAGGGACTGTGCAGGCAGCCTAGACTGCTACTTTGTTCTGAAAGCAACTGTAGAAAAATGCCTTTCCCCACTCTGCAGCTCATGCCTCGCACACTTTGATCAGCTTTTGTTAGACTAAAATAGGTATCCCATATATTGTAGCTTTGCAGATTCAGCAGATCTCAGTAAGAAGGGCCCAGATTCTGTTTTGGCTTGTGCACTGTCACAAGAAGTGTTGATTATGATCTGAATGTGAAGACTCTACTGCTGGTGATACAGGAGCCAGAGAGGCCTCAGCCTTCTTTTTGGATTCCAGGTTGAGTTTGCAGGGTTGCCATCTGAAAACACATATCTCTCTACTTGGTGAATTGGCAGATTTGTCATGGTCATCACTGAGAGACAATAAGCATGAAATCCTGCCATGACATTTTTATGGAGTCATTTTTCCAAGTAGAAGAATTTTTGTAAATAATTGCTCAAGCTTCACTAGCATTGAAAAAAACTGGGACTGATTTTCCTCTGTGCCTAAGCTCTGCTCAACACACCAGCCCGGGAGATGAAGCAGGGACCTGAGAGGAGATTATCAAGGAATATGTTCTGTCTTTCTGACTCTGAGGGCTCATCTGCACTGAACTGGGCCCTGGGATACATATGAAGAGCTATTGAAGTGCCTCAGCTCTGGTGTCAGCAACTGTAGTGCCAAAGACAGCATGTAGGCAGTGTTTGAATGGGACACAATGGGGCTGGGAGCTGGGAACCAGGATGCCTTCGAGAGGCAGCAGCTCTCAGCACCTCCTACTGAACCTCCAGCTTGGCTGGGGTGAGAACTGCTGCCTCAATATATGGGCGTGTGGTATCTTGGTTGCTTTAGAGGAATGGTCTGCTGGGCTTCTACCCAGCACATTTAACATTCAGATCAGGACAGACAAATACAGACTGAAATAGTTACCTGGAAGGGTTGTCCACCCAATATTTTTAAGCTAACATAACTATCAGAGGGCTGTCATAAGTTATTTCTTCTCTATCATGCCCTCTGTGCTGGAGGAGAGGTAAAGGAGAATGAAGGAAATCTGCTGGTCTTATGTCAACTGAGTGTTCCCTGCTTTCATGCTAGGAAAATTTTAACTTGGTTTGTTCTGCCCAGACTGTGCTCAAGCATGGAGTTTAGAATCTGATCCAGAGTCTATAATTTCAGCCTGTGATTCAGCTTTTCTGGCACGATAATGTATAGCAATAAGCTTGAGATCACACCAGGTCAGTTAGGGCAAAAGTGAATCTGAGACTAAAATGGACTGTGGTGATGAAAGACAAAAGGAAAGCACTTCTGTAGACACAAAGTCATATTGGATCCACAAAACAAACACTAAAAATCACTTTATGTAGGTAATCTAAATAAAAGGTTAAAAAATCATGCATCTGGAAAGCATGGCTCAGAGATGCTCAACATTTGCAAAGAGAAGCAAGGGCAATTAATTTCTTGATGTCAAATTTCAGCAGCTCATAGAAATAAAGCTTACAGCCACCTTGAAAATAGCTGTCTTTCTCCATGTTGCATATGAATATCAGCTGTAGGAAAGGACAAATGTCTGTCACACTCTGGTCCAGTAAAAGAGGGGCAGAGAAACCCATATTTGGTTCTGGCTTCTTGCCTGATAGATTAAGTTATTCTGACAGAATTAGTATGAGGATGTGTCATCATCCTAAGGGGCTTCTTCCCTTGCTGTATTGCATATGAAGCCCACTGAGCTGAATGGGATCTAATAAGAAGGGAGAGATGACATTGCATTTAGGAAGAAAACCGAAGGACTTCTGTGCCTTTTTCAAGTGAGGACAATCTCTGAAAGCTTGAGGCTGCAGTCACTGTCCTTACAAATCATCCTCAGAGGGGTTTGCTGGCTGAGTCCAAAGCTTGATGTGATTGCCATGAATCAGCCCCAATCTCTCACTTACGATGTTGCCAGGTGAAGAAGCCAGGTTTCAGAGACTGCAAAACCAGGTGACACCACCAAATCATTCCTTCTGTATAGCAGAAGCAGCCTTATATTGAATTTAAAAGTTGAAGCAGGTATGTACCTGTTTATGGCAGCACACCTCTAGTGTGCTGGAGCAAGGGCTCCAGCACAATTGCTCTTGTGGGGCCTAAAAGTGACCAGAGCTTCCACCTGCCAGAGTCTGTCTGCTAAATGGTCTTCTAGAGGGACATGAGCATGGGAGAGCTTTCTCATTTCTAAATTTTGAAGGAACCAGTGAGAAGGTATCAGCTATTTCTTTGTGTGCCTGTGTGTAAATATGGATGCTTCATAACACACTGATATAAACAAAACACATGTGTACACATTCATATGCAGACACAAAGGAGTGTTTTAATGGGCTTAGATCTGCCTCCACATGGAAAGGTCACCCAGTGATACCTGATTTTATACTAATATTTTCCAGAAGGAGTTCTGAAATCATTGTAGAAGAAAAGGCCCACATAATAATAATATTGAGCATAAATATATACTACAAACACTGTTGAACTAGGAGCTTCAGACCTAAGAAGTGTTCTGAGTATTCCAGCAATGCCTTTTAAAAAGGAATTGCTATTGTATTTTAGAAAGTTTTCTGTTTCTTGCATTCATATGAAACTAGTCTTTGCCCAATGGTAGGGAAGTCATTACTGATTTACTTTGCTTTCTAAACACATTTTTAACATATACATGCAGTGCTGAGAGAGAGCTGTCCCAAATCTTTCTGCCTAGTATTAATGCACACACTAGGCTTCTGGAAGCATCTTCATGCTCTAGGATCCACATCTCTTTTCATGAGGAACCTGGAAATTTTAGGTTCACTGTAAGGAGTGGGTAGGTCCTGAAATAAATTAACCATTCTTCAAAGTAGTGCTGAAGTCTTACAGATGTGTGTCATTCCTGGCTGAATTTCCCCCTGTAATCTAAAGCCTTACGTTAACAGCAAAGAGAGAACTGTATGGAGAGCATTATCATTTTAGTATTTCCCCAGTGGGGTCCATTGCATCAGACACTACAAAGCAAACTGTTCTACCTGCCTCAACCAGCCTCTCTTGCTCCTAATTCCCCACCTGCATCCTGAGAACACAGGCAGATCGTTGGCTCTTGGGGCTGTTACACTGGCATGTGAGGTCTGTCTAAACTCTTTCTTTTATGGTTCTCCCTCCCCTGACTCTGTCTGCAGGAGCTCTCCTTAGCTCTGAGATGTTTGTCATTCTCATGCTCTACCTCTGGCTTGGGATTGGACTGGCCTGTGCTGGCTTCTGCTGCCACCAGCTGCTGCTGATCCTGCGTGGGCAGACACGGTACCAAGTGCGGAAAGGGATGGTGGTAAGAGCCCGGCCCTGGAGGGAGAACCTGCAAGAGGTCTTTGGCAAGAGGTGGCTGCTAGGACTTCTCATCCCTGTGCTGAACGTGGGAAGTGACTACCGTAGGCAGAAAGAGAAATAAAATTCCCAGGCGTGTGTGTGCATCCCATGTGCACAACGCCTTCCCTCTTCTCTCCCACTGTCTCCTGGATCACTAAAGAGCTGGGCTACTCCATCTCTCAGAACTGCAGCCTCTGTGGGAGGAAAGGACTGGCTATCAAACAGAGTAAATTTAGCATATTAACAAGGAGATCAAAAACCACGTAGATGAAGAGATACTGCAGCTTAGTAGTCACATCACTGCAGCTGTGTATGGGGCAACAGCCTTTGAACTAGCAGAAAAATTAGTCAGATCCTCCTGTGGCTTCCTGCCTGACTCTTCCAGCCCCCAGCCCCATTAGCCACCCTATATAGTCCCTAACAAACTGCAGCAGGATCTTTCAGAGAGCCTGGGCTGCTGTTGTAGACTGCAAAAAAAGGGTGCCTGTTCCTTGGCAGGGTTTGGCAGGGGGTTGCAGGGTGCGATTTGCGGGTCCTTGAGGTAACTTCTACTGAGAGCCCTTCAATGACAGAGCTGAAATACAACCAAGCTGCTTTAGGAGCAGGCTATGCACATGGCTAGTGTAGCAGGTAAACCTTTTCTCCACAGGCTCAGAAATCAGGAAGAAAACAAAGAGAAAGTCAGAATTCCTCATTTCTGTTCTTGATCTGCACCCTATGCAATGATATATCAGGACTGCAGTGCTGCTACTTATTTTCAGCAGTCCTTTGCTGAATGGTACAGTCTAGGCAATGCTGCCCTTCTGACAGGGAACAGCAAACAGATAAATCATGATAAGAAAGAAGCACAAGGAGAAGAAACCACAAAGGTGAATGAAAAGGCTGTGTTTGAGAAGCTGTGTGAAGCGGTAGGCTATGTGTGCCTGTGAGAGAGGGAGAGGAAGTGCAGACACGCTGTCAGGAGTGTGCCAAGAGCCCTGCTGATGTGTCTAAGCCCTGCTGCAGGGGCACCTGCACCATTAGTGCTGTGAGGAGTTCAAAATCCCAGAAGACAGGGAGATTTCCCAGCATGTCAAGATGCTTCACTCTGCACTAAAATAACAAAAATGTTGTCCACCTTGGGCATCCCTGCCACAACATAGTTACAGGCTCTCCAGGGCAATCCCCTCTCGCATTGCCGCAGAGGGGTAAATTCATCCATGTTATAACTCCATTAAGGAGGTTAATGGAATTACTACAGGGATTAATCAACCTAATGTGTCAGTTGTTTTCTAGCTGTGGCAACAACCCATGAGATCAGTGGTGAGATCCTATGCTAATAGGTGCCTTAAGAAAGGATACCATGACATCTCTGCCAGGATCATAGTGCTGGATTCCTGAGCAGCTGCAACAAGAAGCCTCCATTTGGGGAAAGTGCATCAGCTTATGCAAGCTGCATAGGAATCCACTGCTTCTTTTTAATAGGCCGGGGAGTATGCTGACAAGCCGTGAAAAATGTTATTTCTTCCTCAGAAATGCTTTCAGTTCATCCCAGGTAGGGCAATGCACCTGCTTTCATCTTTGTGTTTCCTGTGAGCCAGAACAGAGGCACTCGTTCCTACGGGCTTTGAAACCATCTCACACCACTTCACACTTGTGTATGTTTGGGTCAATAACAAACAGAGTCTATTGTGATGAGCAGATTAACCATGAAAATATACTGGAAAAATTCTTGGCTGGATAATTAAAACTTGTAGGATAGATGTCCTTACACAGTGCGTGTGTTCACATGAACGCACTGCCGTTCCCACGTGTGATGCTGTATTTTCACTAACAGTGAACAATAAAAAGTGGTCTGTTTTTTTCAGATGGGCTGCACTGTGCTTTTTTGACAGTTCATTACCTGTCTCTGTACATTTTTTTTTCACAGCATACACATGGACACGTTGAAGGAAAAAGTTAGGATTCGTTTCTTGGAATTGCCAGCAATTCACTACATGATTTTGGCCAAGTCCTTTCACCTTTCCTGCTTAAATGTAATGACCAATCTAAAAATGCATCTAATATCCAACTTGCAGACCCATTCCAATTTCTATTTATAAATTACACTGTCACTCTCAACTGAACGCTACAGGAAAATGAAGCTGTTATCATCACCCACAAACGGCATCCGCACTTAGACTGTTCCTTGCTGGCATCAAGGTGAGCAGACAGTCACCTTGTTGCTGGAACAGGAGCCAATGCCTTGTGCCATACACCTCTCCTTGGAAGGTTTCCCAGGATTATTTTTATTTCACAAACTGGTTGCTCCAACCTCTTTTTCATTTATTTCTGAAGTCAACAGGCTCCCAGCATTTCATCCAGCAGCTTCCTCACATCAGCAGAAATTATCATTTGACACCTTTGCCCTCTGCTTTTGGCATTTGATTGACACTGCAGTCTCGGGCAGCTCGTGGCACTTGATGCCTGCTGCCATGCTGTCTCAGGCTGTAAGCTCTTCAAGGCCACATGCTGAGAAGGGCACAAGCAACTCAGTTTCAGCGAGACATTCTGCAAGAACAGCCCCCATACAGCACAACAGAATTAGCTGTCTGTGAAGCCTGTTGCCTCTTCACACCAGGGCTGGATCAAGTCTGGCCCCTGTGTCACAAGGTCACCACTGTCTGTCCCCACTGCAAAGCCTCAGTCCTTGCTGAAGCACAGAGAGCTCCAATCTGAGTAACTGCAGCAGAGTTCCACACAATTATTCTTTCTGTCAGATACCTCTGTTCCCAGCTGTAAATTGCTGTATCCCCATTTTATGCCTCTAAATGGTTCCTTTGCAGCAAACTACTGTGTTTCAGCAGCAGCAGTGGGACTTCTAGGTGGATACAGCCTTTACAGTCATGATCCTCCAGGATGAAAAGAGCTATAAAAACATAACATTAGTCTCACCCTGTATATTGGCTTATTTCACTGTTCATTCCCAAGTGTGTAGACTGCCCTGTTTGGGGTAGAGTAGTGGTTCTGCAGGAACAGTTGAGAGTGGCTCTTTAATTATCCAGCTGCTCCAACATCCCTTCCTCGTCATATCTGTGCATCCACTGATAGAAGTCCTTGGCAAGAAAATGTAACAGGGCTCAACAACTATGAACAGAACCTTTGCTCTTAGCTGTGATTTAGTAAATGAAGGCTGAACTCAACAGCAATGTCACAAATTCTCTCTCTTCAATGGCTTTGGAGTGTTTTAAGGATAAATAATAAACCCTTCTCATTTTCTGTGCCTACAGACTCATCACTTATTATGTGAATTGTACTAAATAGAAGCTGCAACAGTACATGTATTTTCGAACATGATTTATTGTGGCAATGCCTAAATAAAGGTTTTACAAATACAACACACAGGGCTGCTCTGGCTTTGGAAAACCAGATGAACATCCTTTCTTCTCTGACAATGCTAGTGGCTGAAGAAGAAGTTCCTTGTTGCTTAAGACCTTGCACAGAAACCACAAACTTTGCTTAGCGACTTGTCTATTTTAAGTGTGGCTACCTGAAAAAATGGTGGCATCTCCAAGGTCTCAGAAGTCTTTACAACATGTTGCAGTTTAACCTCAGCTGGCAGCTAAACACCGCTCAGCCGCTTGCTTGCTCTTTCCCTGCTCCCATGCATGGGGAGGAGAATCGGAACAAAAGCGAGACATGTGGGTTGAGATAGGAACATTGAAATAACTGAAATAAAAGAAATTATTAACAAAAATAATTGTAATGGTAATTAATAACAGTAATTTAAAGGAAGGTAACAAAAAGATTAATAAAAGGCAAGCAAAGACAAGTGATACACAATGCAATCACTCACCATCTCCTGGCAAAGGCCCAGTCAGTCTCTGAGCAGTCAGACCCTGCTGCCCACTCCTCCCAGTTTATATACTGCACATGACATCCTATGACTTGGAATATTCCTTTGGTTTGCTTGGGTCAGCTGTCCTGGCTATGCTCCCTCCCATATTCTTGTTCTCCTGCTCACTGGCAGAGTGCAGGAAACTGAGAAATTCTTAGGACAAGCCCTTTTTAGCAACAATTGAAACATCAGTGTGTTATCAACATTATTCTTGCACTAAATTGAAAACACAGCACTGTAGAAGCTACTAGGAAGAAAATGAACTCTATCCTGGCTGAAACCAGGACACGATATCAATCTAGACCAAATTTGGTGATGGAACCGTTAAGTACACCAGAAGAAGTCTGTTCTTAGGTATAGGAAAAGTCTCATGCTAAAAAAGAAGTAGATGAGTTCCCTCTTCATTCTACCCTGCAAGGCAGCCCTCAAGCACTTCATGCAAAAGGTCTTTATTGGATATCCCCAGAGGATACAGAGTTAAAACATGAAGTCTCAAGTAATAAGGCACAGGGAACACGTGAGAAAAGATGATGTGAAATAGCATTAATCTTGTTTAAGAAATAGCCAACTCAAGGGAGATGATCACAGTCTAAAAATACTCACAAGTAGACAGAATAAATGAATGAGGAAACTCATTAACTGTAAGGAGATAGCTGGAGGAGGATGGGCAGTCCTGGACTGAGAGAAAAACTGAGGTCAGAGCTTAAGGGATCTATCTTTAAAACAGTCAGAAAAGAGCAATCAGAGAAAGTGGCCCTAGTGAGAGCAGAAGTGATTTGACTTTGGTAGGGATAATGCACTGAGAGAGCATCAGGCAGTAGGAGGTATGATAACAGAATTCAGTCACCATTGTTTGTTGACTGAATGTACCCAAAGAAAGCCCAGGCTGAGAAACCTCATTGCTAATCACTTTCTACACACAAAACCTCAAAGCTCCAGCACAGTCAAAAGGGGTTTTCCCTTCTGAACAGCAAATGTTGTTACACGCAGGAGGTGCAATGGTAGAAGTCATAAATAGCAAAAGCAGAGTCTATATAATTCTCTTCGAGTTATTTAAACACTATCCAGAGTGTTTAAATCGTTGGAGTAAAGCAATGACCTACTTGCTAAATATAAATAAATAAAGAGAGAGGAAAATTTGAAGCATATGCAGAGTCTCTGTGCTCTGCTAGATATTTAAATCAATGGAAACACAATGTTAGACAACTCATTAATGAACAGTAAAATGTCCTCTAGTAACTACATGTCCACATGTGGGTCCTCCGCTTTCCCATCTCTTTTCCAGAAAGCCAGAGGAATAAGGAGTCCTTGGAGATTACACCAAAAGTCAGTGCATATGGACAAATTAGTGCTTCAGTCCTCTTACAGCACCACCCAGCCAGCAGCCTTGTCTTCATTACACCAAAGAGGTATTAGCATTGGTTGTGCTGCGGAATCTACCTTGTGAGTAATGTCAGAGCTCAGGCAGGGCAGCCCCAGGGCAGGTTTTTGAAGCAGGAAACTTGTAGTCTCCTCGGATGTTTATAAACAAAAAAATGTGCAAGTTCTCAAGTACCAATGTGATACAGTGTTTGTGCAGCATGGCATGTTGGCAGACACCCTTATAGTACTTCCAGAATTGCTATCAATTAAAAATAAATGGAGCATGTTGCTCAGTGTACTTCAAAAGAGAAGTGGTGGATGGTAATAGCAAGCTCTGCATATGAAAGAGAAGGCTCTCCTTGTAATCAGCAAGGATGGGAAAGTTTCATTTCTCTGCTGCTGATTTTCTAAATACTGCTGGTAATCCACCTTGACCATGATGAGTTATCAACTTGGCTTTCCTTTGATTACTGTATATCCACCAAGCTTAGAGGGAGGCACAGCCTCTGGCATGTATTCCAGCCGCTTTGTTTAGTCTATCTTTACCATCAGTCCTTACCAGATTCACAATATTACCATGCCTGCCAGGAAAATTTCCATTAGATAGCAGGTCAGTCTTTTAGCTGTGCTGGATAAGAAAAGATGAAGACATGAACCTATGTCTCAGACTGCTGAAAATATGATAGATTGGTTTGCCATCACTAGACTCTTAAGACTCTTGTATTCACTGAGCAATGGGGTTAAGATGATGCACCCGCATGAGAGTGCTCTAAGGAGTTAACAAGCAGCTGCTGAATGAAGCTTTGTCACAGAAGCTGTTATCAAGTAATGATGTTATCCTCCAGAACTGCTTGAGACCACAGATGAGCTCTACAGTCAGTGACAGATAAACAAGAGACAGGTCCAGCATCACCAGCCAGGACTCTTAATGATTTATGATTGCTAGGAGGAAATTGTTGATTGGTAAAATATCAGTCTTTGTGGGTCTAAACAGGAACTGCTAAAGTCAAGCAGGTCCACAAACTCCACGTGCTATGAAAGCTGCTTTGAGAAAACTATCAAAATAGCATTACCTAAAGGAGAAAGCATTTCACTAGATAAGAATTTTCAAGCACTCAGTGTTTTGAGAAATGGAAGTTCCTTCAAGAGCTGGAGAACTTGACCCCTGCTGACAACTTCCAAGAATCAGTTCTTTATTAATCTTCACTGAGCTTGGTATTCAAGTCTGTCCCTAGATACTGTCCCAAAGCATCCAGTGCTTTGGAAATAAGGGGACTGACTGCAGAAAGCAAGAGATGGGAGAATGTTCTACTAATTGCAGCAATATAGTTGATGGAGATATAAAATCTCTTTTAAAGCCTCTGGAAACAAAACTCAGAAGAAAAAAACCATACAGTTTTTCATGCCAGGAGGAAAGCTGAAATTTCAAATTAAACTGCAAGACCCAGTCTCTGGGGCCCAAAGCTGGAGAGATTTTCCAGGTGTTTGAATTCATCCCACAGCCACCTCAGATCACTCCACTGCTTCAGGCTAGTCAGGTGTTTCAGAAACTTGTCTATATAATCAATGCAGCTGGCTGCCACAATCAGCTTGGGCAGAACCAAGGTCCTGCAGCAAGGGATGCCATCAGCTCAGAAAGAAATGTTACTATCCAGGCTGTTGACAGCACAATAAAAGACCTTTAGCTCAGGCAAGGATCTTTCATGTACACAGAATATTTCTATCAGAGCCAGGCTGAAGTAGGAGAAATTTTGTTGTCAGGCTGGAGGCAATCACCACATCTCTCCCCCTGACAATCTGTATTTGGCTTTGTGTATTGACTACTCTTTATGAACTAATTTGGCCAAAGCTTGTACAGAGTCATCCAATCAGCTTGTCTTCTGGGAAAGGATGAATTTCAGCAGAGCCTCATTAAGACAGGTATTATGCTGATGGAAAAAGAGTAGGAAAGTGTGAAATATGTGAAGGAGTATGCCAACCCAGCCTACAAATTATAGCATGATGGACAAACTTGATATGAGACTGCAAAATAAGATGACAGCATTTCAGACTGCATATGAAAACAAGCTTGAAGCTAAAAAAACCCCAAAACAATAAACCTTTTACATGGTGCTCTGATGCATGGAATATTACACTCAGCTTTATCTTCATTAGTCAAACCAGATGGTGTTCACAGAAAAGCCACAAATGATTAAGAAACAGAGAAATGGATTTGTGAGAGGTAAAAATAATTCCATTTCCTAGCTTGGGTAACTGCATCCAAACTGCATGTGAAGAGAATGTGGCAACTATCCATGTATTTTGGAGGGTGGTAGAAATAATTCTTGTTGGATAAACAAGCATCTATTAGAAATGGAGTTCAATTTAAGAAAAGGAAATGACATGTTAGCACTTCAGGAAATACTTCCAAGCAGCAGTTTTTTCTGCTGTCAACCCTTAGAATATATGTAGGTTGGAGAAGCTGAAATCTTCACACTTAGGGAGCTTCAGAACTGAATGGGCTAAAGCAGAGTGAATAAGGAACTGCCAGTGGTTGCTGGAAAATAGTGGGGGAAAGCTTCTACTTTTTACCTAGGTGGTTGCTCAAGCACAAGCCAAGAGGAGACAGATACTGATCTTATTCACTCATTTGTATTATTATGAACCTTCTCTATTCTGCATTTCACTTCTTGCCATCTCAGCTCATTTCAAAATATTTATTAGTACCAGTGCTTTATTTAGTAGCAATAACATGAGATACAAATAGTTATGCAGATAAAGTAATTATATGTAGGTGAAATGTGTTGAATGAAGCACAAGAGAGTGTTTTGGTTTTCTCTTTATAAGCATTGGATTAGAACATGTGATTCCTACATGGCTCCTGTTTGCAGATGCTACAGCAAAGACTGGCAGCAGAGAACTTCACAATTTTATACCCCTGGTTTTCTGTTCAATGAGGAGTTATGATGTTATTTCTCAGCATTTCAATAGGACTAAGAGATAGCAGGGGGGTTGGACCTGGTGATCTCTTGAAGTCCCTTCCAGCCTCTGATATACTGTGATACTGTGATAATCCGCTCATGCATTTACCCTCACTTGTACTTTCAAGTACTGCCAGAATGACCACTCTATGTATGTAAACTGAAGAATTTATTAGGACCACAGATTATTAGGGGTTGTAAGGGACCTCAAAAGTTCACCTAGTCCAACTCCCTTGCCAGAGCAGAATCACCTAGAGTAAGTCACACAGAAATGCATCCAGATGGGTTTTGAACACCTCCAGAGGAAGAGGCTTCATAACCTCTCTGGGCAGCCCATTCCAGTGTATGGTTTTTGGGTTTTTTTGGGGGTGGGTTTTTTAACCTTGAAATGAACAGTTAGGTATCTTAACTTCTCATAACATAACTTTCAGATGGTTTGGAGAAACTGCTGGGAATACCATGGACCTCTCAATAGAGCAGCTACATAAATACATTCAAACTGAGATGTCACAATAGTTTTAAGATCCCTCCTGAATTCTGACATAATTTTAAGATACTCTTTATTTTTCTTCTTTACTCTTGCTCCATCTCCCTCTCCTTCCAAATTGAATACAGAGAAACATTTTTTTATAAACATAGTAAGTTGTACAGAAAAGATTTACATGGAAGAACTGGGAGATCTTCACAGCATCTGGGAAATACCAAAGAGGAGAAAACAGACATTTCATTAGCTCAGCTATTATTATTTATGAATCAGCTAGAATGACCTTTTATGCTTATTTGATAACATTTACTTACTGAAGCCCTAGTGGAAATGTAACCAATACATAATTTACATTTCCAGAAAAAAAACCAAAAATTAAAGTTTAAATATAAATTGAAGTGTTAAGAAGATCTACAGATTCTCACTCCCCATAGGAAGTCCCTGAGGTGTCAGAAGCATTACTCTGATGGTCAGAAATTTCCAGCACTACATCAGAGAGGGTCTAATCCCTTTGCAATTAACTAGCCAAATGTCAAATCTTTTAACAAATGTGAATTTGGGGAGAAATGCTGAAACACTTGGCTTATATAGGTGCACAAAGGGAAAGACTGTGCCTCTGAAGTTTCTTCAAGGCATACAAAAATTCCACTCATTACTGCGCTGCTATCTAAGAGAATTATAAATCATAGAATCATAGAATCAATAAGGTTGGAAAAGACCTCAAAGATCATCAAGTCCAACCTGGCACCACAGACCTCATGACTACTAAACCATGGCACCAAGTGCCACGTCCAATCCCCTCTTGAACACCTCCAGGGACGGTGACTCCACCACCTCAAATCTTCACTCTTTCTTGAAAGCCTCTCCTCATAAATCCCATGCCCTGATCTTTTTCACTTCAGCCTCTGAGAATTCCTAGTGTTTCTCCAACCAAATTGCGCAAACTATGTAAACACACATAGACAAGCAGGGCAGAAGCTCCATGGATGGAGAGACTAATGAAAACATTCAGTTCTATTAGTTACAGAGCACTGTAGCTCAGTCTGGGAGAAGAGACTTGAGCATATTTTTAGCTTCAAGCATAGAGACAGTCCCATAACTGCAGCTGCACTACTCATAGCCTTCATTTTACCGATATGTTTCTCAGTTCTGTTGGCAATGCTGCACTGCTCACTGGCTTCCAGGGCTGCTTTAAGGTTTTTTTTTCTGCTTTCAAATATTTAAATTATTGTGTTTTTTTCAATACAAAAATGTAGCATCTGATAAACATCCAGGCTTTTGACCCCAGTCTCACATGTTGCATTACTAAGTACATGAACAGGTTTACATGCTGGAGAGGAAAATGACATTCGTGGGAGTAAATTAATACATGAGTGGGGCAAGACAGATGTCTGCTTACACCATGAAAGATTTTTTTTTAGGCTGGCAACACAGCCAGCTAACACAGTCTATGTTCCTTTAGTCTGATCAACTTGGAGATATTTATTAAAGTTTTATTGGAGAAATAAAACAAGTAGAGATTTTAGTCCCTTGTATTCCTTCCTGTCAGTTTTCTAAACCATAAGGAGCCAGTCTCTATGCTCACTTATGAAATTACATTAGGGGAAATAAACTGAGTGAGTAGCACTTAGTTTATTAAAATTAAAAGAAATGCAGGATAGTATAACCACACAGATGCTCAGTTTTGAGAAAATCCAGCACCAGAACCATCATGGCTTGTAATAAATATCAATATTGCAATTCTTATATAAGAAGCTTAAAGCACTGTATAATAGGCAACAATCATGGAATCACAGAATGAGTTGGATTGGCAAGGGCTTTAAAGGTTATCTAGTTCCAAACCCCCTACCATGGGCAGGGACACCTTCCACTAGACCATGCTGTCCAAAGCCTCTTCCGACCTGTGAGGACATCCACAACCTGTCTGTTCCAGTGCCTCACCACCCTCAAAGTGAAGAATTTCTTCCTTCTATCAATTCTAAATCTACCCTCTTCAGTTTAAAACCATTACTCCTTGTCCTATGACTACAAGCCCTTGTAAAAAGTCCCTCTCCAGGTTTCTTGTAGGCCCTTTTTGTTTGCTGGAAGGCTGCTACAAGGTTTCCCTGGAGCTTTCTCTTCTCCAGGATGAACAATCCCAACTCTCTCAGCCTGTCTTCACAGCAGAGGTGCTCCAGCCTTCTGATCATCTTTGCAGCCCTCCTCTGGACCTCCTCCAAGTCCTTCTCATGCTAGGATCCATATCCTTCTTGTGTTGGGGGCCCCAGAGCTGGACACTACTCCAGGTGGGGTCTCAATGTAGTAGAATAGAAGGGGAGAATCATGTTCCCTGACCCTTTGATCACACTTCTTTTACATAGAATATACATAGAATAAACCAGGTTGGAAGAGACCTTCAAGATCATCGCGTCCAACCCATCAACCAATCCAACACCACCCAAACAACTAACCCACGGCACCAAGCACCCCATCAAGTCTTCTCCTGAAAACCTCCAGTGATGGCGACTCCACCACCTCCCCAGGCAGCCCATTCCAATGTGCAATCACTCTTTCTGTATAGAACTTTTTCCTAACATCTAGCCTGAACCTCCCCTGGCGCAGCCTGAGACTGTGTCCTCTTGTTCTGGTACTGGCCGCCTGGGAGAAGAGACCAACATCCTTCTGTCTACAACCTCCCTTCAGGTAGTTGTAGTTTTGATGCAGCCCAGGATGCAGTTTGGCCTTCTGGGCTGCAAATGCACATTGCTCATGTTGAGCATCTCGTTAACCTACATCCTCAAGTCCCTCTCTTTATGGCTGTTCTCCATTCTCTACCCAAGTATTGCTGTTCCCATTTTACAGCTGATAGGATCACAGTGCCTTCTCAAAAGTGAGACAAGAAACAGAGGTTGAGGCCACCTTGATTTCTACCTTATGTTATTATTTGAATCATTTGATGCAGCGGTAGTAATGCCAGCGCCAAATGCTTTTGAGCTGGGTGTGATTTGCAAGATCCAAGCCTACAAACTTCAGCCTACAGCATACTTTTTGTCTGGAGGAAAGAGGAGGGGAGAAGAACGAGCAGTCAATGAAAGCAGTAAGTGAATTCATCGCTATCATCAAGACACATTTCAGCTTATGCATCTAGATCAAATGGTGGTTAAAAATACAGTGTTCAGATTTTTAAAAAGAAACCTGGGAAACAGTTTTAGGACAACTGGGTGTAGATGGTTGCCTTTAGAATCCATTGTCGTGCATCTGTGAGCAAAAACCTTGGCAACACCGCTGTTCAGTATTCCTTGCTTTTGTTCTCCTTCTCCTTTACTAACAGCTGCCACCTACTTACAGCATTATTTTTGTGGAATTTACCTCATCTTTTTTCCACTTTCTTCATCTCAAATTGTTGAGACTTTAGGCGGCAGCCATATGGCAACCAGCTCCTCACTCAAAGTTCTCTTACTCTATCTTCTACCTGATGTGACTGCGTAGGAATGGAAAATTACAGGGCAGTGAGAACAGGGCGTGATTTTAAACAAACGCTTTGTCGTGCCAGAGAAATACTAAACGTCAATACCAAGCACCAGAAGAAGATCGAGAGCTGATATTACACCATAAATACTACATCTACATCAAAATCTTTCTGAGTTAAGAAGGAAGAGACTAGGGCAAATCTCAAAAAAAGGAAAAAAAACCAAAAGCACTCTACAACTACCTTAAGGGAAGTTGTAGACAGGTGGAGGTTGGTCTATTCTCCCAGGCAACCAGCACCAGTACAAGAGGACACAGTCTCAGGCTGCACCAGGGGAGGTTTAGGCTGGAGGTTAGGAAGAAGTTCTACACAGAGAGAGTGATTGCCCATTGGAATGGGCTGCCCGGGGAGGTGGTGGAGTCACCATCACTGGAGGTGTTCAGGAGGAGACTTGATAGGGTGCTTGGTTGCATGGTTTAGTGGATTAGGTAGGTTGGATGATGGGTTGGATGTGATGATCTTGAAGGTCTCTTCCAACGTGGTCTATTCTATTCTATTCTATTCTATTCTATTCTATTCTACTAATGACACCTGTTGGCTATTAAGCATTATCACCGTTGCCAATTATGCCATTTTGTGAGCACGGGTGTCATAGTTTAAGCCTGCCAGACACAAACCCAACGCGTCAGGTTAGAGGAGTTCTGACCTGGAGCTTTAGTGTCATGGCACTGTATGAGAAAGGTCTAAGAAGAACTGAGAGCAGCTCTATTTGCTCTCATTCCAAAAGGAACCAATTTCAGGCAATCAGAGAGTTATTTTCAGTCGCATTTATGTGATGAAGGGACCTAAAATGGATGCAGTAGCTGATTTCCTAAAACATTATGTGCTAAGGACTCATCTTGCATCAGAACAGGGTGTGATAAAGAAATTACAAAACCATGCCCAAAGTTAAATTAAGCTGTGGAGGACAATGAGGTGTTTTCCTCCTTTCTCCATATCAATGTGAGCAGCAGCTGGTGGGATTTTACTGTTATTGTCATTGTTTTCTAAGAGGTGAATCTTTGTGGGGCTACCAACCACTTGCTTGTTACTGAACCAAATGCCAGAACAGTGAGAAGCAGCAGGCATGTGGGTACTCCTCTGAGGTGTTCACCCATGGATAAACAAGATATTATAATGGCATGGAAGAGGAAAAGTTGTATCACAGAACAATTGCACCCCCAGGAATGCAGGATTTTTATTTTATTGGCATGTACCTGCTTCCATTCACTCAACTGATCTCACTGACAAACTAACCCCTTTTAGATCAGATGGTTGTAGTGTCTCAGGCTGGGTTTATGCATGGGGAAGCAGTAGGACTTGAAAAAAAACCCCAAGCTTTAGAACCTGCAGTAATGCTTCCCATAACTTTTCAGGCTCCAGCATCACACAGAAGCAGTGCATCATTCTGCTTTGCCTAACATCACTGTTTTAACTTTGGCTGTGGAAACAGGGTAAAAATTCTGATGTGCAGGCAAGTTTTATCTTTCCATCCCAGCCTTTCAAAGAAATAGACCTTTTGGCTTCAGCCATGAGGGGCGTGTTCAGACTGCCCAGCTTGATTCTGAACTGACAGAAACTAGCCAGGGCCATTGGTGCATCTGTGCACTAACATCTTGCTCTGAATGGCATCACCTCTCTAACTACAACAGTCTCTACACAAACCCTGCGAGTGCTGCAGCAACAGACCCCAAGTGCGGACCGCTGCACTGCTCTGTTCTAGTTTGGGCTGGCTGAAGCTCCCATTACACATCTGGAGGCATTTCAGTGTTCACATCATTATCTTTAAGCTCAGACTTGCCTTCCTTGCATAATTAGTGTGGAAACAAATGTTTTGGAATTTTTTTTGGCCACTTTTCACACAATTGATGTCAGCAATCTGCTTTCAGAGTCTTCTCAGGAAGAATTCTTCCGTAAGCGTGCTGTAAGCAGGGTCAGCAGTAGGATGCTGAACAGTGAGAGCCAGTTTCACTTTGATCAAGACTATCCTGTTCTGACTTCCAAATATGTTTGGAAATATTGTATTACATTATCATTTGCATAGGAGACAATACTTAGCAAGAATACCAAACAATAGGCATTGTTAGTGTTCACTCTGGGTTAAACCGCTCCCTTATTATCTACTCATATTTCACACTTTTCACACTAAACACTGCTCATTTCACAAAATAGTCACTGCATTGAGCTCTGCCTCTGGCAGATGCAGGACAAGGCCTGCCTGGCATAGTGATGTTTTGCACCAAACAAAACCCTTCATGATATTTTTTTATTAGAATTCCTACAGATATGGTAAACCCAAATGTTTTTGTACTCATTGAGCTAGCAATTGTCTCATGAGGTGCTCTTCCATTCTCACTCCTCAGGAGCTATTAGTCTCCTCTATCACAGCTGATTGAGCAATTTTGGCTGTCTGAGTGGGCCTCTGCTTCTTTAGTGTGAGGTGATGGAACTACTAATCTAAGTCATATTTCTCCCTCCGGTACAGACAACCCAAACAATCCAGGAGAAGGGGATAAAAGGGCAAAGGGAAACAACATCTTCCCCCATCCCCACAGTCCAGACTATTTCTATAGTGCTTGAGATTCACTGAAAAATGAATGCTGTGCCTAATGCCATGAAACACTAAGCTTCCAGCCAAAACACATCTTCATTTCCAATACAAAACATGGGAGGATTCCATTTAAAACACAGAAAATTCTCAAGCAGTCCTAAAAACAATAAGGATTTGGTTTCTCTCCGTTATTGAATTTGTTAGTCTTGGAAAATACAAGTGGTCTATAAAACCCCCTTACTACTACTATGGAAAAATAGTAAGATTGCCAAAATGGGCATGGTAAGAGGCATTCCAGTTCAATTAAACTAACACAATTAGAGTAATCACAACAGGAAAGAGAAGAAAACAATGAAGAAGTGGATGAAATTCCCCTTTTGGCCTTGGAAAGCCCACTTCTTCCATTTCTTAAAATGCATGAGATGCAGGAGAAATTTTTATGCTGGCAGTGCTCCATTTCAAGAGGGAAATTACATTGCTGCAGTGCAGAACAGCAAAAGCATCTCACAAAAATTTCTGTTGAGCAATTAGAGAAAAGCCAGATGTATTCCTCTCATACCATCACAGCAGCTTGATTTCCACTTCAAAAAGTAATTCAGGACATTTTAAACAATGGTTATTAAAGATGTTGAAGTCAGCAAGTCTCAATAGGTTGTGATTGAAAATTTAACAGGGTCTAACCAAGGAGCTCTTTGAACTATCAACATTAGTTCAAGGAATTTCAGACCACTAGGAAAGATTTCAGAGGACTGTGGGGACAGAAGCACTAACACAGCTTTTTGGTGGGTAGGTAGACTGACCTGAATGAACTGAGAGAATATAATGGAATAATCCATAATTTTTTTATTTAATAAAGGACACAGTAAAAAAACCTAACTGAAATTCATAGAATGGCTTTGGTTGGAAGGGACCTCAGAGATCATCTACTTCCAACCTCCCCATCACAGGCAGGGATACCTCTCAACTAGATTCAGCTGCTCAAGGTCTTACCCAGTCTGGCCTTGAACACCTACAGGGAGATGTCCACAACCTCCCTGGGCAACATATTCTACAGTCTCACCATATTCATACTGAAGAACTTCTTCCTAAGATCCAGCCTAAACCTACTTTCCCTCACTTAAAACCATTCCCCCTTATCCTACTCCTAGACACTTATATGAAATGTTCCTCTTCAGCCTTCCTGTAGGATCCCTTTGGGTATTGGAAGGTAGCTATAAAGTTCCCCCAGAGTCTTCTGTTCTCTGGGCTGAGCAAACCCAGCTCCCTCAGTCTATCCTCATAGCAGAAGTGCTCCAACCCTTGGATCCCTCCACAGGACACCAGGTTTTGAGTTGAGGTCTCACAAGAGCAGTGTAAAGGAGAGGAATCACCTCTCTTGACCTGCCCTCCACACTCCTCTTGAAACAGCCCAGGACACTATTTGCCTTCTGGGCTGCATGAGCACATTGCCAGCTCATGGTGAGCTTCTCATCAATCAACACACCCAAGTCTTTCTTTAGAGATACTCTTAACCCACTCTGCAGCCAGCCTGTATGTGTGCCTGGGATTGGCCTGACCCAGATGTAGCACCTTGCACTTGTTGAACCTCATGCAGTTGGCACTAACCCACTTCTCAAGCCCATTAAGATCCTTCTGAATGGTAACCCAAGTGAGTAACTCAAGTGAGTCCACCACACCACAAAGCTCGGTGTCATCAGCAGACTTGGTGAGAGCGCACATGATGCCACTGTCCATGTCACCAAAGAAAACGTTAAACAGCACTGGATCCAGAACAGATCCCCGAGGAATTCATGAAGCTTATAAGAAAGGGAGTTGGTCAAATAAAACTGACTGCTTCTTTTGATGAACTAGAATTCAAAACTGGTTCAGGACAAAGTCAACACAGATATAACCTATTTCTGATGGGCACTGAAGTGTGCTGCATGACACAAACCGAAGCCAGAATGATACAGAATTAACTGGATGCTGTGGAATGCCTTACAACTAAGGTTTCTGAATTGAATGCAGATCTATTAAACACTATCTTCTACTCTTATTTTGAAAGGGGTATAAAAATTAATTCTTGACTGTAACTTTATTTTTAATAATTGGAATCCAACATAAAACTACTTTTACAATCTGCAAGGGAGAAAGTTTCGAGGCAGAGAAGCAGAAGTGACTAATGAATGCAACTGGTACTTATTTAAACCAGACTGTTTTGCTTTCTAGCTACAAACTGCCTTCAAGAGTGGAAACATACTTAAGAGACACAGGTTCACCAACCACAGAAGCAACAGTTCCATGGATGATTGACTTCCAAGCTGTTGCCATGGCCAAGGCTGCTATACAAATGAGGCAGGGTAGCAGTAGAGAATGTTGATGTTGTACAACTCTTAGCAATCCTGTTTTGCTCTTAATCTTAGTGATCCAATTAAAAATGCATTTAAGTAATTTTAAAGGATCCATGGAATAATGTCACAGATGAATAAAGGATTCAAAATATTTGAGAGTTTCATCAGTTACTTTAAAAAGGAAAGTTACAAAATGACTTGCTCATTTTGTAAAAGACTGCAGTGAAAACAGCAATGTCACAGCATGTGCTTCAGTTTAGCAGACAAAAGGCAAAAGATCTGACAGCTGGATACTGAAAGATGACAAATTCAGCCTCAATAGCTGAGGCACATTTTTAATCGTAAGCAATTACATTTTGAACAATTCAGGTGGATTCTTCACTGCTAGGAGCTTTCAAATCAAAGCAGGATGCTTCCTCTAAAACCATCCTTCAATTCAAACAAGAATTTGAGGAAGTATGGGAAGCCATACTCTACAAGAGAGCAGGGTGAACGCATGGTGCTTCCTTTTGTCTTCTGACTCAAGTTACAGCAGAGCAGTGTAGGTTTGTCTTGTGGACATACCTCCAAGGTGGTACAGATTTATGAAGGGAAGGTAAGTCTCATGCATTTTGGATGCTCTGGACCATGCAGTATGGTTGAGGCTGTATGGCTGCATTACACAGTGGCCTGCAAGAAAGCATCACCTAGATAAAGGACAAGTGTAAAACTGTGTAGGTAGAGAACTCACATTTCTTGACCAGGAATTTTGCATGCCTGGAGATTCCTCAGCCCAAGTCTGTGGGGGCACTACTCCTTCCAACCTGTTTGTGTGTCATGAGAAACTAAAACAAGACAGATGCTGCACACCTCTTTAGCTCCAGTGAAATAAAAGGTGGATGGGCCTGACATCCTGCATATACACTTCACCATGTAAAAAGAAGCTGGCCAGAAGAGACAGAAATCTGAAAATTGCCTGCTTGAATTGTACCCTTATCTTCTACAAATTCAACATTTGCAAACACTTGAGTTTCCAGTCTCAGGTGATAAAATTACTTCAGATGATGGTACATCCAAAAAGGCTTGCATGTAATGAGATTCAAGTTACTGCCTCGCCTGATGCTAAGAACTTTAACCAGAATCTCTTGTACAACTACCTGAAGGGAGGTTGTAGCCAGGTGGGGGTTGGTCTCTTCTCCCAGCAACCAGCACCACGACAAGAGGACACAGTCTCAAGCTGTGCCAGGGGAGGTTTAGGCTGGATGTTAGGAAGAAGTTCTTCATAGAGTGATTGGGCATTGGAATGGGCTGCCCAGGGAGGTGGTGGAGTCACCATCACTGGAGGTGTTTAGGAAGAGACTGGATGGGGTGCTTGGTGCCATGATTTAATTGATTAGATAGTGTTGGATGATAGGTTGGACTCAATGATCTCAATGGTCTTTTCCAACCTAGTTAATTCTAAATTCTAAAAATTCCAATAGAGAATACTGGCCACCCATTAGGATGACAGGATCTCATGCCAGAAGCTGGGGTACTGTGTTCAGTTCTGGGTGCCACAGGACAGGAAAGACGTTTGAGGTCCTGGAGCATGTCCAGAGAAGAACAATGAGGCTATTGAAGGATTTGGAAGGCAGGCAGATATGGAGCAGATGAAGGGGCTGTGGAGAAGACTAAGGGGACATCCTATTGCTCTCCACAACTACCTGAAAGGAGGCTGTAGTGAGCCTGATATTGGTCTCCTAAGTAACTAGTGACAGGACAAAAGGAAATGGGTTTACATGGTGCCAGGAGAAGTTTAGAGTGGACATCAGGAAAAAATTCTTTACTGAGACAGTGGTGAGGAGGGAGGAGTGGTGCCCCGGGAGGCAGTGGAGTCACAGTCCCTGGAGGTGTTCAAGAAGCTGTAGATGTGGAGCTTCAGGCTATAGTTTAGTGGTCAAGGCAGTTGCCCTACTGTTGGACTTGATGATGTAAAAGGTCTTTTCCAACCTTAATGATTCTAATGCTGCTGGGTGTTCTGTGCAAGACAGCCTATGTTCTCACCGTAAGAATCATCTTCGACTAAAGAAGAGACCATGTAAAGATGACCACATTTTGAAGAAGATGGTTTAGTGAAAAGCTGGTATGCCTATTTAGTTGGAAAATGTTCTTAGAGAGTACAATTTTGCACTCAAGCCATTCTTTTAGTAGCAAAGACCCTTACCTTGCAATTTAGAACTGCAGCTGACAGGCTTAAAACTGCAGCGTAGGAGCTCACCCTGCACAGACGGTGAGCAGAATGTAGTCATCACATAGAGGTAACAGTTCAGAGATGGAAAAATCCTCCCAGGCTCCTCATGACAGATCTCTGGCAATAGTCACCCCCAACAATGTATTTTTAGTGTTCTACACAGCCCACTTTTTGCTCATGCTCATCTCAGAGACCCTTTAATTCATAGATACTGTTAAAGCTCACATGACTCTTCAGGGAGATACCTCATAGTATCACTTCTGGATCTGCACTTTCCCACACGGGCTGTATGTTTTGAAGCACGCTGTGGAATAAAGGACAATGCATTTAAACAGCATTAAAGCAGCACACAAACTTTTCAAGTATATATTTTATTTAATTTGTATTTCACAGTCTGTTTCTGTAAAGTTTTAGCAAAAAAGGTCATGTTCTGTAACAGTTCTTAGGCTACTGTAAGTCAGAGCTGGTAATGGACTTTGAAAGGACAGAAAGTGTTTACATTCCAACTACAGCAATAGAATTTCAAAAATACATAGTAAAAGTAATAAAAAATACCAACATTTATTAAAACTCAATAGAAAAACAGCAGTCTGCCTAACCCATCAAAGTACCTTGCCTGCTAATTGTCAGCAGCAACTCATGCCCCAGCAGGTGATCTGAATGACTTTTTAAGACTGGGAGAGAGCTGTTTTCAGTTAACTTGTTAATACAAAGTCTTGCTGCTTCAAGGGCAAACCCCAAATCTGTAAGTTCAGTGCTTACAGGTTTCCAATCAGAGAGGCCAGTCCTGATGTAGTCAACTAAGATTCTCAACAGTTTCAGGCTAACCTATTCTATTAAATTGCAACCAAGAAAGGAAAGCCCTTGCTGTTTAAAGGTGTAACAGGGCTTCCAGGAGTAAAGGTAACTAGGAGAAAAGGAACAGAATGGTACTTGATGGAGTATTTATCACGAGGAGCCTTCCACACCCTTTTTACAGGTGTTGCGTCAAGATTTACAGTTACCTAATGATGTGGTTTCTAAGGAGTCCCAGTTTACATATCATAGTGCCATAGTGGATTTTCCTAGTTCAGCAAATACTATTTAAGTCTGGAGTGTTGCCCAGTAGGAGATTTCTAACCAGCTGCTGGACTTTATTCACAGATTTATTTATTTATACAAATTATGCCAGCTGAAAGGCTGATCAGCCTTAACTACTGTAGCCCACCCTCAGTGCTGTTGGGGAAAAAATACATGTGGTACTGCATGGACTATGAGAGATTTCTGTCAACCAAAGTCTCCCCATTACCCTCCAAGGTCAGTTCTTCATTCCTTTTACTCTACCAGAGCATAGCTAGGACCTCTTTTCAGCTCCAGGTAGCCCAAGTCCATAATCTTGTGTTCCAAGACAATCACCTCCTAAAAGCATATACATTTTCTGACCTTCTAATTCTCTTACTCTGCTTGTCAAACAGAGAGGAATTTTATAAAGAGTAGAAAAGACTCCATGTATTTTCTCACATCTCACCACTAGGCCTGATCAATGGAACTGCCTTCTACTGCCTCTTCTCCTTCCTGTCAGAAGCTCAGAAGAAACAAGCTTCTCCTTTAGGATTCTTTCACAAATGGCCTAAGGTACCATCACATCTATCCTGCCAAATGTGATTCAGTGCAGATACCACAACTGATTCCAAAAGAGTTAGATTTGACATGTCCTACATTATCACACTGTACTATGCTGCCTTCCTGCCTGCTGGGTCTGCTGGCTGAGTTTTGATATTGCTGCACTGCGAGGTATGAAACATTCTAGTATGCACAATTATACACAGCGGAGCACAGCCTATGAACACTTCTCTTTTAATCAATTTCCACACACTGCACTAGTCTTCAGCCAATGGGCAGGATACCAGGGAAGTCATGGCCTCTAGCCTGCTACAGCTCCAATAAGGTGAATCCTGCAACACTTCTCTCTAGGCCTACAGTTAGTACAATTACAACTCACATTTTTCCTCTTTGTAAGGCATGTACAGCATTTCTTTTCATCAGTGTAGAAAGGGAGAAACCCCTTACAATTTCTCTAATGCACCTATTTGAGAAAGATTACAAAAGCATTCTCTGCAGTTGTCTGCAATATTGATTCCCAGAAGCATCAGAAAACAAAAAAGGTCCACTCTACTTTCAAGTTTGGTTTGTGGTGGTTGGTTTTTTTTTTTGAAGAACCTGAAGCAGATACCTGATCAAAGCAGCAAAATACACAGCCACCAAGACTGCACCATATTTTTAAACCATCACCATGAAGAAAAGAACACACCATAAACAATCCATTCTCAGCTCTCTGCAGTCTGCCTCAGGAAAAAAAAAACCCTCCAGATGGGAGTGATGTAACTATTTAGGTAAGTGAAATGAAATAAATATCTGTAGCACAGTTTTTGTAACATGTGGATCTCTATTAGTAAGGCCTGATATCTTATGCACACAGTGGTGTCAGCTATAGCTCAAAGCAAGCAGGCTAGGAATTTATATATAAAAGTGAAGGAAAAATGTTTTGAGGTTTGCTATTGTTTTAAGTCAAGTAGATAATTTCTTCTTTTTTAGGGAAACTATCAAAGATGACATCTCTTTCTTTCCCCTCCCCTCCTTCACTTCCCTCCACTTCTCCAGGTACATTCATCTGATATCTCTGAATAAAAGGGAGTGAAAGGGGATGGGAGAAGGACTCGTTTCAGTATAGGTCATTATGTTGCTTTTCCTTTCACATCTCCTTTTTGTTTCTTTTTTTACAGCACAGCAAAATCTGACTTCACAGGAGGGGGAAATAAAAAAAAAATAAAAATAGGACTTTAGGCTTATAAACTACACATATCAAATAATATGCAATTAGTCTTGCCAAATTAATCCTGGTGAATTAATAGATCTCTTAAACTTCTAATTTAAAAAACTCACTACAGTCTTCAATGACAAAGTTTAATCTGCTAGCTACCAAGAAAACTCAAAGACCCTTGGATGCTTATTAGCCATTAGTAAGTATGGCTTTGGAACACACACTTCCAGTGCAAGCCCTGTGATTTTCACTCACTCAGCTGTACAACTCGAGATCAAAAATGCGCTCATCAAAATGTGCCGTACCACTCCGGTCCCAAGAGACTCACCACTTTGCCCAAAGACTGCAGTGAATGCAGACCATTACTTCAGAACAACCAGATCTCCACTAATTCAAGTGTGTTAAAACTCCTAAGCAAGACACAGTGCTACAATAAAGGATTTCACCAATGAAGTTTCCTCTCCTCACCCTAACTACCTTCATTTACTTGCAACTGATGGTAGCCCAATACTGGGGCCTGCTCTGCTGTTCCATTCTCAGAACTGACTATCTGAAGATGGGAACAGGAAGATGCTTGCTTGCAGAATACTGCAAATGACTGTCCTTTCACTGCAAGAATGGCAACATGCCAGCAGAGCACACTCACCAGAGCTTGAGTTCAAGGAAGTACACAGAGTTAGCGTGGAGTTCAAGGTCACACTGTAATAGCAAGTACCACCTCTGTCAAGACCCTCCCACGCTATTCCAGTTCTGTAACTGGTTCTGAAGACAGGCTGTTAATGGCATGCCACTTTGCAAGTCCTGGACTCAAAAATGCTCAAGGAAAAGCTTGAGACAGGAAATAGGAGGCACGGAAACAGCTTGATGAAGAGCTATGTACCTTTTTACTACATATTGGGATAAGATGGATCTTCAAGGTTGCTATCAGCTTTATCAGATCCTGTTAGAGATGCTTCTAGCTTTGCCCATGACTGTGGAGCATTGTTCTTTATTGCCTCTATAAAAAGCTGTGTTTGGTGCTTCAGCAAGTCCAGCTCAGCCTGAGTCACCTGGTTCTGATGAATGAGCTCCTTGGTTTTTAAAGTGATCTCCAGCAGCCCTGACCTGCGTAGCACAACAAGTGTATTCTGAAAGCGTCTGCATTTGCTTTGTTGTTGCAAGAGCAACTCTGGGGTAGCACAAATCTCATCTGGTATCAAGGGGGGGCTCCAGGCAGTAGACTGCACTGCAGTCTGTGCTGCACTCTCGCTCTCACGAGGGGTGCACTTTGTTGCCTGCAGAGTTCCAAAAGGCAAAAGAGGAGTCAAACCCCGCAGTTTCTGAGTGTCACTGGAAACATGATGAAAACCAGGAAGAGCTGACCGTTTTCCACTTGTCGCCACAGCTGAAGAATTTTGCTGGGTAGAATCCTGGGAAGTCTTAAAGCTAACTGGTAGGTGGGCAAAAGGACTAGTGGGCAAGCCTGTGATCTTTGATATGGGAGAAGTCTCCATCTTGGGTGCTTCTGTGCAAAGTCGTTTATGGCAATTGGTTTCCTGACGTTCTTCCAAATCAAAGGAGTGATCTCTTTTGCAGGGCTGTGGTGCTATTTTGGGGTAAGAATTCAGGATGGGCAGGTAATCAGCGGAGTCATTTCTCTTCTTCCCGACAGCATGAGGGTTCATAGGAGGTGGAATTGATGGACGAAGAAGCACTAATTGTGGCTGAGCTGGAATCACTTCAAAGGATGGCTGCACAGTCCAAGACTGGAGTTGTGATGAACTCCCCTGAGAAGCACAAATGGGGAAAAACCAGAAGTCTTACAACGCTGTTGTAGAAGAGGATCAAAAAACCTTAAATGAATCAGATGGCCCATGCCATTTCTCCATATCTGATATACACTCTCCAATGAATACATTCTGAACAGTTTTCCATCAAGCTTATACTTCTCCCTAACAATGGAGAGCTGTAATCCATAATAATTTTACTATGGAACAGTAGATACATTTAAAACCAACTCAGTCTGAATTTATACATGCTTTCCTAAATGAGGATTACAGTCCATGCTTGCATTGTACAATGCTCATGTAAAAGCTCAACCTAGACTTGGGGTCCAATAACAAGTGTACAGAAAAGTTGGAAAATAATTAAGCACTGTGGTTATGAAATAATTTTAGAGTCAAAGAACACACAGAATTACAGGAACAAATCAGATTCCTTCTTTGTTGAAAGGCAGCAACTCCAATCCTGTCAATTCTTACAGCAAGCTTTTGAAATGGTTATTTAAAAAGGACAAGAATATCGATCTCACCATCTTAAGTACAATACAGCTTCAATTAACTTAAAACCATGCAGTAGAAGGAAAAAAAAAATGCTATCAACCAATGCAAGGAAAGGAAGCCTGTTGTAAGCCCACAGCAGTTTAATGCCATACCTCTGGTAAAACATTGCACACCAATAAACCTTAAAAGAATTATATTTCAAGAGAAATGCCCAAGTTTTCACTCTCTCCCACAAGTCATATTCTACAACATAGGGGAATACATCCATTTTTAGAAGACATTACCTATTTCTCCTATTTCTCCCCACAACACAGATCTTAATGAAGTCTCCTGGCCAAAAAGCACACCAGCTTTTCTCCAAGCACATCAAATAGTCTAGGAAGAGATACTATTGTTTTGTGAAGCAAAATCTCACTAATTAATATATTGAGGTCATCACCACTACAATTATATTACTGTAATATATTGTCAGTTGCTTTTCCAATTCTTCACAACTGGAATGCTACTGGCAAGCCTGTTGAAGGAACAGGTTTTAGCTAGCACAAATACATTTTATTATTTTTAGTGCTACACTGTGTCATCTCAAATCCATTTCTTTTCCTCTCCTAAGATTTAAACTGGCAAATGAGAAAATGCTAACAGGCTTTGCTGAAGTCCCTTCCCCTACTGAAAGACTTGAAATTGTCAAAAATGGGTACTACCCACTAATTAGAACACTGAGAATCAGAGATGAGATTCAGTTACCTACTCTGACACAGAATTTGTTTAGTTCAGTGAGTAAGATGCTTATAGAAATAGGGCTACAGAACAACTACTTGTAAAACAAAGAGTACTTCCTTACCACAGAAGAAAGGACAAACATATTCAAAAGACAAGTATCTGGAGATGTCAGGAGTGAGGAAGTATATAAATACCATGGCTATACACACACAGGACAGAAGATACAACCTTAAGGAACAAGGTTTCCAGGTCACAAGTTTTCTCCATCCCTGGAGATAGTCAAGGTGAGGCTCAACAGGGCTCTGGGCAACCTCATCTAGTTGAATTCATGTCCCTGCTTATTGCAGAGGGGTATGGACTAGATTACCTTTCTAGGTCCCTTCCAACCCAGACCATTCTATGATTTACTGCACAACTGTACATATTTAGCACAGCAGAGCTTCAAAATCATTGAGACTGAAAGGGCTGTGGTTACTGTTTATCTTATTCCAGCTTTTTACCTATCTCTGTTATCTACTTTCTTGTCCTTTCTACTCACACACTGCCTTCTGCTCTTATTCTCCTACCCCAAAATCTTATTTTTATCAGAGAAGAGTTTATTTTACTAATTCTGCAAAGTGTTTTGTTGTTTCTTTGTGTGGGTTTGTGTTTTTTTTTACTGAAAGCTAACATCCTGCCTTTATCAGTGTTATTTGTTTTCCCACTTATTAAGGACTCTTACAAGTCTTACAGAAACCTTGCCACAAGCAGCCCTGTGTTTCAGAGAATTAATCTCCACTTGATTTTCTTAATTTTAATAATTTTTTTTTTTAGCAACCTCATTGCTAGCTCTTTACATTCTAAAATTAAGATAGCAGGAAGCCATCACTGCATAGAATCACAGCGGTTCTAAGACAGAAAGTTGATGCTGTATGAAATTGAAAGTGGGACAAATAAATAGCAGTGACTGGATGCTGCTTTACTGGGGGGGCTGGGTAGCCTGACTGAACACCCTGTTGAACATGTTATTTTAAAAACATGACCAGTATGACTATGAGGTAACTAGGCAAAACAGAAAGAGGGAGAAAGACACTTCATTATTATTATGAACTACACCTGCTGCTTTTGTTTCTTGCAATAAGCATTTTTAATTTAACATCATTGTCCTTAACCACACATAACTAGCTCAAGAGAACCAAGTCTGCCAATTTTCTCTGCCTCCAATCCCTCCTCCCCAAATTCCCTTTTTGCTACATTACCTGATTTTATGTATTTTTACATATGTAAAAGCTACTTCTCCTGTTTGCAACACAGCCTCAAGACTACCATAGCAATCAGTGGTAGTCAGTGGTAGCAACCATTTTTCAGCTCTGGGTCAAAGGTTATCAATGTTTGTTGAAGCTTGCCTACTCTCAACTAAATGAAAACTTCAGGACTCATTTACACAGTACTTTGTCCACCCCTGTCTAGGAACATGACCATAAAATAAAATTGCTTCTTGTCAAGATAAAACACAGTGCTCAGAGATCAGAACCATCTCCCTCACAAATGCATCATCTGCCAAATACTAACAGAAACCCATGTCTGTGTCAAAAGAGACACACAGTATTTTAAATTTAATAGGTTTTCCTTGTTGTCATAACAGATCCAGCAGAAAAAGGATCAGATTCTATATTTTTTCCCCCCTTCTCACTGTGTCCTCAGAAGTATGCTAATGAAAAACGCTGAAGAACTATTGCTCTGCTCAGAGTACAGAGCAGGATGTCTAACAATACGGCAATACTTTAAGGTACTACTTACTTTCTGGACTGAAACAGCTTTGCAAAAAAGTTTTGAAAGGAAAAATAAAACCATATTTAATAGGCAATAATTTTCACCAGGTATTATTTCTTCCCTACCTGCTTAACTAGCACATTTTTCATTACAACCATAGGAGAAAGCGCAGGAAAGGAGCTGCTTCTGGTCACCGGGCATTGCCAAGACCCATCCTCTGCATTCCAACACAATGCGTTCAGCGCGTCCTCCGAGTCAGTCTGCTCCATGGCACTTGGGCACTCTGAACTTCCATCTGCCAGACACAGAATTCAGGTGTTAGTTTTTTCGCATGCAGCAAGTTTGCTACCTCTTTTCAGCTCTACTATTCTGCATTCTTTCAACCAAGTCCCAAAGAATTCTGCAAAACCACTAAAGTCAGACCTGCTGTAACAGTTGTCAAGTATCAAACTTGTCATTAAAGTCTATTTCGTACACATACTGTCTCCCCAAAAATCTATCACTTTCTGTTCTTCTGCATTTAGTATCCAAGGGACTGCATACCATCGAGCTCTAAAACCAAGTGCACGAAAGAACTCCAGGCTCCAGCAATGCCACAGCCTGAACTCAGGGTATTTTCTTTCTCAAAACCATCTGTGTACAAACCAAATAAAGTAGGTAGCTCCCACAAAAGCACTTTCTATTTTTTCTTTTCAAGGCCATCTTTGCAGTGTTGTTGAGTATTAAAATGGCACACCATGTCTACATTTTACCAGTGTTGTAACAATTACTCTCTGGTTTATCACGCACCACTTACATTTGAGTCAAATAGATAAGACAGAATATTCCAACAGTACATTCATCAATGCAAAGAACAAGAAAATAATCTTGCCATCCCCACTTCTAGACTTTAAAGTCTGAAATTACACAGAATCACAGAACGTTAGGGGTTGGAAGGAACCTCAAAAGATCATCTAGTCCAACCCCCCTGCCAACCATCCACACAAGCCTTGCAAAATTTAATTATCTGCCCATCTTAAGATAGCCACAAGTCCTTCCAGAATCACACATTTACAAAATTCAACAGTTCTGACATATACCATTAATTTCTTTATTAGGCATGTTTTAAATTCCCATGCCATTCAAATTCACAGGATGAACTTTATTACTACACAAAGCTCTACTCCAAAAAAAGATGGATGGTAGGATGATTGCAGATGCAACATGTCTTGCACAAAAAGGCCCTCACAGGTAATAAAGCACAAACTGTAAGGGGCTACAGTCAGATTTGTCAAACATCACTGATAAAAGCAAGATAACACACACACAAAGAAAGGTAATGCAGTGGTTTTCTACACCTGAATATCCAGAGTCCTTGTCAGATTCAGCTGCCGCCATGTTGAAGCGGTTGGGTGTTGAAGGTTGGTTCAAACTCTTCACTTCCATCACTTTGCCCAACAGTTCCTTGAGGGTCTCAATAGGTAACTATTTCGTCTCCATGTGACCATAGTAGCACAAACAGTTTTTAACACCTTCTCCATTGAGGAACTACAAAAACAATTAAGAATAAAAAAATACTTTCTTTGAATCTAAAGTTCCATGAGTATAATACAAAGATATTTGTCCTTATGGCAATCAGGTTATCAAATGTTGTTGTATCTGTCAAGCAATCTGCAGAATTCAGTTAAACTCCCTGCTTCACATGTGCTTTGTTTATAGCCTATTTAGCTCGCCAATAAACCCACACTTTATTCCCTGCAAAAGCCTCTGAACTGTGCCTGTTTAATAATACATTACAGAGCTGAAAAGACAGGCATTGATTCTTTGCATCAACTGACATGTTACTCTGTAGAGCCTTCTGGACTGAAGCTGTCCATCTGCCTTAGGCCGACTATTTAGTTTTAGGACTTTCCATGATCCAATTTTTCAGTCCCCTGCATCAACTAGGTGGGGGGGAATCATATTAGGCATGACTGTCGAGTCCTTTCACATAGAAGATGCCAAAAACAAACAAACAAATCTAAAACAGAGGAAGGAAGGAATTTATTGAAGAAGTAATATAGTATAGATGTGGGTATTTTGGTTTGGGGTTTTTTTGGTAGTTTTTACTACTGCTGTGAATGACATCAATTAATCAAATCCTGTGAGACCTCATCTGGAGTAGTGTCCAGCTCTGGGGCCCTCAACACACCAGAGACATGGACCTGCTGGAACAAGTTGCCCAGGGATGCGGTTGAGGTCCTGTCCCTGGAGATATTAAAGATCAGACTCAATGTGACCCTAGGCCAGATCTAATTGGATGGGTACCTGCTCTCTACAGGGAGGTTGGACAAGATGACCTTTGAGGGTCCCTTCCAACCTTATGGAATCTGTGAATCTGTATTTTAGAAGCATTGAAGGCACAGATGGATTTGAAGAGTGTGAACACACTAGTCTCATTCAGCTCCTTTCTTCAGGGCCTGAGCAAGTCAGAATACAGAGCACAGGTCAGCCACTCTTGCTGAATCAGCTGCAGTACAAAACGTCATACTTAAATTTAATGAGCAAAGTACACAGCAGGTTCATCTGGAAAGTACAAGGCATAAGCAATTTCTAACTGTCAGATAAGGTAGTAATTCCTTCCTGTACACCAAAACTTGGGAAATAGGAATGTGATGGCTTGATATGCTAGAAGTGTAATGCCCAATTCTAGAAAGTTATGATAAAATGGCAAATACCAAACGTACAGTTGTTATCTGTAATTAAATCAATGCTCCTTTGAGTCAAGTGGGATAACTGCATATCTCTTTTTACACTGACAGTGAGCTAACTGGAGACTTTTAGTATAGAAACATCTCAAATTATTCAAAGAATGAAATGGAAACATAAAACTAATGTTATTACACAGGTTCCTCCAACCCCAAAATACAAAACTAAAAGCTAAAGGCTAATAATAAACCTCCCCTCCTCCATGAATTAAAAATTACTCAGGCCATATATTATAAAAACTTAGCTATCCCGCAGACTGAATTCCAAAACAAAAAGCTGGGTGAAGCCCAAACAATAAAAACAGCTGAATCTGAACAGCTGTGATTTTGTTAACAAAGTCTGTTTCACTCTCAAGAGTTAAGGAAGTCATCAGAGAAAAGAAAGTCAAGTCAGTGATCAGGTAACATGCTAGTGCTGAAGAAACCTGTACTGCTAGAAGTGCAACACATACTATACCTGCAATCTTAAGGGAGAGATGGCCTTAGAAACACCCTCTTCTTCCCACACCCAGAATAAGAACATTGCAAGGCTGAAGTAAAAGCTATGAAAATCAGAAAAATGCAGTTACATTATGGTCTCTCATTCTACATACTTGTCACAACCTTCACGTGCTTCCTGAGAGTAGGCAGACTACACTTTCAGCTTGTCTTGAAGGTACATGAGAGATTCACCAACATGAAAATGACAGGATGAATTGCAGAAATTACATCTGATGTTATTTGTAGAAATTATTTTCCTTTGAAGTTATGTCTCATGTTAGAGTTGTATATTTAAATTACAAATACAGGAACTCTGAAGTCTGCATCATAATCAGGCCAGCTGTCCATTAATGGCAGTCTCCAGTGCAAGCTACCTCATATGACATTTCAGCAGATGTTCTGGAGAAATCTATTGTGAAAGGCAAGTTTCTTCTCAAGGTCCTGACAACCAGTCGTTAGAGTTCTGTTCCAAGATCTTGTGCTTTGGCACCTCCAGCAATGAATTCTGTATGTTAAGTAACAGTGCTGAGATGGTATGTTGACTGCCTGTTTCAAGAAAGATAGAGGAATGGTCATCAGAAGAGAATTTCCTCAGTAGCTATTTCCATTATTTTCCCTTTGCATCTTTAGCCACATCAGCTGACCTGCTAACAGCTATGTTTGCTCCACACCTACCTAAGAGCAATCCAGATACTGTCCCTTGAAATTGAGTTTTAAGTCCCCATTACTTAGTCCTCTCCCCTCCCTCCAAAAAAGGTTTTTAAGAAAGTGATACACATTAAGGCTAATCTTCAAAAAAGCTGAACTAGAAATAGAAGGAGAACAAGAAACTTGTAAAATCACAACATGCCACCTGCTAGTCTTGCATCAAGGTAAGTTTTGGGAAGGCTTGGCTTACCTTCCTCTTTCCTTACAGAAAAAACAAAGCCCACAACAACAACAAACTACAACCGAAAACAAACAAGCCAGAAACATCACTTTCCCGAGACACAGGATCCCTGCTACCCACCCAGGGACCACAGACAGGTGTTCCTCTCTGCACCGACGGGAAGCACCGGGCGCCAACCTCGACACCCAGGGCCCTCCCTCCTGCCGCAGCGACAAACGCTGACCCCACCCGCTTGCCTTCCCGTCGCTTCACCCACACGCCAGGCCCAGACAATGGGGACCCCCGGAGCTCTGCCCACCCGGACAGGGTGCCCTCGCAGCGGGTCCGACGTGAGGAGCAGCCCTCCGCTCGGGCGGGGCCGAGCCCCCGACTTCGGGCCCGAGCCGCCGTCCCGGCACACGGCGAGGCGAAGCGAAGCCAAACAAAGAGAGGAGAGGTGAGGCAAGAGACCCCGGTAATGGCCGGGGGTCCCGAGGCCCCACAGCTCAACACCGCTTTGCCACAGCCGCCTCACACCACGCCGAAGCCCTCACCTCCTCCCGGCCGCCGGACCGCCACAGCTCTGAGCGTGCCGCGCAGGCGCGCCGCCGTACGCTGGCGCACGGACTTCCCGCAGCGCCGCGACCCCGGAAGAGGAAAGGTGTGGACGGCAATGGCCGCGGCGCGCGCGCGCTCTGCCTCTGGTGCCTGCCCTCGCGCCGGGCGCGGCGGCGCAGGGCGTTGAGATGGCGTCGTGGCGCCCGGAGCAGCTCCTGTGAGGAGCGAGTGCCGGAGAGCGCAGGCCTCTAAGGGACAGCAGGGACAGGCTCGGTACAGGAGTCCGTACTACAGGCCCTGGAGTGCGGCAGGGATTGAGGAGGGGTCAGCTCTATATGCGCTAGCGGCCTTGGATGCACACAAGGCCTATTAAGGAGAAGGGACGCCAGTATGGTGGTTTTGAAAGGCTTCTAGAGACCCATCCTACCACGATTGTTAGGGACATGTCAGAAAGGAGCATCTTCACAGAGAAGTGTGTGGTTACCTCTTTGGCATTTGTCACATGGCCAGGCAAGTGTGCAAAGGCCTGAAGCTGTTCATTGCCTGACCTGGACTTCTGAGGGAGTCAGGGTGGTTGAAGCCAGGATGCTGCTGGAGTTACCAAATAATATGCAAAAGAATACAAGTCATCTCTATGCAGGAGATTACTTTTGTAGAGTCTCAGTCCAAGAATGAGAGATGACAGCAAACTCCCAACAACCATTCACAAAAGAAGGAAAGCACCAAAGAGGTTCCAAAACTTTAAATTTGTCACAAAGAGGGAAAACATAACAAAAAGAGAAGCTGCTGTGAGCTGAGGGTACCCTTACTCTCTGCGTGGTTGGTAGATAGGAGATAGCGAAAGAAAGAATGTGGATTTGCCATGAACTGCATGTAAAACAAGGGTGAATAAGTAGGCCAAATGGAATCCTCTGGTTTAATGAATACAACTAGAAATGCACTTCTTGTTCTGAGAATTACATAAATACTACCAGCACCCAGAAGTCTGTCAGAATATTTTGCATCTGGGCATGAAAGCCACTGCATTAAACAAAACTGAAAAGGCTGTGTGGAAAGGCATAAGTAAAGACACAGTTCCCTAAAAAGAAATGGATGGAAGAAAAGCTTTCACTGTTAACCATGGTCTTGTTAAGAACACGAAACACACTGATTAAACAAATCAGTGTGACACTGTCATTTTGAAAATGTGACACAGACCACATTCCATTCCTGCCAATCCAATGTACTGTGAGAGAATGCTTGGTGACACATATGCTGGGATGTATTTTTGAGTATTGAAATACCTGAGTTGACTCTGAGTTATATTTAAACAGTACTGTGAGATGTGTGATCTCTAGACTTCAGATTTGGATCTCTCTCTGTTTGGGGTTCTGAGGAGAAGCATTCTTTGAATGCTGTAGCATCGTGCTCGGGCATGGTCCTGGCTGTCTTCTCCCCGGAAAAAAAAACCCTTGCTGATGTCCACAGAGGCTGGATTTCTCAGGATGCAGAGTATGTGTGGATGCTCACTGAAAGAGCTCAACAGAGAGTGAGCAATCTGAATTTGGGACAGACAACTGGCCATCCAGGTGATTCAGAACAGCTTTGAAAGATGTGATACCAGGCCTTCATTCGAGGGGTGACAGGTAGGAGAACTTAGCTACGGCACTGTTTAATAGAGAGGTATTCTTGGATAGTCAATGTAAGCCTCTGTTTTAAGTGACTTAACCTTAGGTTTATACATTCTAAATAAATTTGTAAAATAAATGTATAACTTTAAAATAAATTAAACCTGAGGTTTATGTTGAGCATTATCTCCTGAATTCTTCCTGCTCCAAAACACGCCTTTTTTTGTGTGGTTTTGATAGGATTTCTCTCATTGAGCCTTTTCTCCCTTTTCATTTGGTCATCCCTTGATACAGGTCTCATTTACTGTGTGCTTTCAGTGATTACTGTCAGTGGCAGCAGGATGTTCTTTTTTCAGGCATTTTCCTGTGGTTTGTTTGGTTATCCCAAACATGAGTGTTTTCACAAAGAAGCATTAGCTTTTTGTTCACTTCCTTGTTTATTCTGTCACACAACAGGAGGAGACTGAAAAGAATATTGGTGAGTATGGCTGCATGTTTACTCTGTTTAGGTGTTTCAACACTTTTATTAAATAAATAATAAAAAAAAGTATTGAATATCTTCTTCCAGGAAAAGATGTAGAAATAATTTTTCATGGCTTAAGAGAAACAAAAGCAAGTATTTATCCAAAGAGGCACTTAAATAATAGGGCTTGTGTGGTTACTGAACAATTAATAAAGGTGTTGATGCATGGACTTTGTCAATACTCACTGAACAAAGGGTCTTTTGTTGTAACACGGCAGAAGAAGGAAATGTTTGGCAGACTTCGGAAGTAAAGCATAGCCAGGTTAAAAGAATGTGGTTTCATAATACATTATCTGAACTGGAAAGCTTTGGTGTTTGTCTTGAAAATGCCATGTACTCAGTCTTTTTTCTCCTTGTAGTCACTGATTTATTTTGTGATCACAGTCTAAATACAATTTAGTAGGTACTGTATTGCATTAGGTTAGTCTGCAAATAAATAGCTTTACTGATCCCATGTTACTGAGCCAAAATCTAGCTGCTTAGGAAGCAG